>NC_136410.1:264243233-264565733 GCF_051521515.1 Lactuca serriola
GTTTGTTGTTAGTCTCTCATCTTACGAAAGCCTCGCAACCCCAAATTTAATATGTACCAACGACGGAGCCTTCCCTGTCCACATTTTTTGAGGAGTCTTGGTAACCTTCTTGGTGGGAACTAAGTTAAGGATATGGGCGGCAGTCTCTAAGGCATACCTCCAGAAAGCTATTGGTAATGAAGTCCAACTCATCATAGAACGAACCATGTCCAACAAGGTCCGATTACGTCTCTCAGCCACACCATTCAATTGTGGCGTCCTCGGAGGCGTCAATTGCGAAACAATTTCGCAATCCTTTAGATAGTCGTGAAACTCAAGACTTAGGTACTCTCCTCCTCGGTCTGACCGAAGCATCTTGATTTTCCTGCCCAACTAATTCTCCAATTCATTCTTAAACTCTTTGAACTTTTCAAAGGTTTCCGACTTTTGCTTGATTAAGTAGATATATCCATATCTGCTATAATCATCCGTAAAAGTCACATAGAAGCGGCAAGCATCCCTTGTGGTGGATCTAAAGGGCCCACACACATCGGTGTGTATGAGATTCAATAGACCCTCACCCCTTTCACAAGTGCCAGTAAAGGGTGACTTGGTCATCTTCCCAAGTAAACAAGATTCACACGTGTCATCGTCCCTAAGATCGAATGACTCCAATACTCCATCCTTTTGGAGTTGGGCTATGCGTTTCTTGTTGACATGGCCAAGGCGACAATGCCACAAGCATGCTTTGTCTAGACTAGTAGACGAATCAATATTCAAAACATTATTTCCTAAATTATCAACAACCATCACAGATTCATAAATCCCATTACAAGGTAATGCATTGAAATAAAAGAGACCATTCAAATAAACATTAATAGAACCATTACTATTATCAAAAGAATATCTGAAACCTCATCTAAAAAACCCATGAAATGAAATAATGTTTCTTGCCATATCTGGGGAATAACAACAATTATTTAAATTTATCCCTAACCCATTATTCAACACTAAAGAATAAACACCGACTTTGGTCACAGGAGATGATCTTCTGTTTCCTATAATCAGGTTCATCTTTCCATGTTCCACCTCCGTACTTCTTTTTAGGCCCTGCATATCATAACAAATGTGGTAACCACACCCTGTATCAAGAACCCATGAAGTAGCAAATGATGAGTTATTAGATTTAATAGAATACATACCTGCAAAGGTGGGCTTGATCTTCCCATCCTTTATATCTTGCAGATATTGAGGGCAGCTTCGTTTCAGTGGCCCTTTTGGTGTTAATTCAAGCACTTTGCTTCCTTGGGATCGGAGGACGGTTTAGCAGGGCCTGCTTTGGTCCCACTTGAGGACGAACCATCATGGGGCTTCCCCTTATGGTGGCTCTTACATGGAGCCTTCCTCTTTTTACCCTTTCCTTGAACTATTGCCATCACAGGAGCGACCACAACAGGGGATGGTGCAACGGATTTGTCTTTGAGGTTGCTCTCAGCAGTCCTCAAGAGTCCTTGGAGCTTGCTCAAGGAGACCTCCTCCTCGTTCATGTGGTAGGTCATCCTAAACTGATTGTAGCAGGAGGACAAGGAGTGGAGGATTATGTCGATAGCAAATCCTCATCAAACTTAACATTAAGTTTGAGAAGACAATCAACATACCTCCTCATTTTCTGCAAATGAGAGGTTAGGGATTCTCCACTCCCCATCTTAGCGGTGATCATGTTAGTAATGATCTCATAGCGCTCCTGCCTCGCGCTCTGGTGATACCTGTCCATCAAATCCTGATGCATTTCATACGGATACATGTACTCATAGGACTTTTGGAGTTCGAGGTTCATGGTGGCCAGCATGAATGCAGTGAACTTTTGTAGCATCACGCTCATGGTTCTCAAAGGCGGCCAACTCTTCAGGAGTAGCAACATCTGGGATGATCTTTTCGAGCTTTTCATCGAGGACATATTCTTTGTCCTCGTAGCGTGTGACCATGCGAATATACCTTATCCACTCATTGAAGTTTGACCCATCAAATGTCACTTTCCTGACACAGGCTCATCAACGAGAATGACCCAGAAGCGTTGTCGTTGTTGTTGTTTGCAGACATCTGAAAAAGAAAGGAACAAAGTTTGATTAGAAATGAATCCCTAATTAAACACCCAAATGAGAAATTAGGGCTAGGATCCAACAACATTATTTACAACTTAGAAAGGGATGCCGTACTCTAAAAGTAAATAATTTGTATGTAAGTGAATGACGATTCACTAATTCTCACCATGAAAAACGAAAAAGAAATTTAGGTTTTAAATGTATTGAAAACTCCTAGATCTTTGAGATTCATTGAACTTTTCAATGGCATGTTTAAATCTCGATATGCATTTCAAATTTGCGACTGGGATACCGAGGATCGCAAACAAATTGTGAATAACCATGCGAATCAACATGGTGCACTCAATGTCTCTATCATCTAATCAATGTACCAGTAAACCACACACGCTCCATTGATCTATTACAAACATTGAGTCACCCTTCGCTACTAATGTCATCCCCAAAAAGATGTGCCGGTTAACCACATGCGCTCCATCAACGTTTGACAAGGGTACGAAGTGTAATTCCATGGATTAGCATCATTTTCACATTTTACCCTAAAGTAACTAAGATTAGGAATTTGTAAAACATGTAGTTACTTTTTATTTTACATTATACTTTTAATGAGGAGAGGGTTGCCCTATCCTACCCGTTCGGCTAACGACCCTCCACCAGTCAAGCAAGCGGTGGGTGTGAGTGTACACCCATTAAGCGCCATTTTATAGGCAGCAACCTTATACCCACCTTATAGATTGGCTTCGTGAATGAGGCCTACTAACGGTAAGACTAGCAGTTTAAGTTATACATATATATATATATATATATATATATATATATATATATATATATATATATATATATACATACATACATACATACATACATACATACATATATATATATATATATATTATATATATATATATATATATATATATATATATATATATATATATTAAGCTTGTAATAATATATAATAGTATAAGGTTGAATTTTAAACTTGTAAAATTCTAAGTGTTTGAAATTTAAATTATTCAAAATTAAACTTTTAATCACAAAATTCAAATTTCAAAACTTGAGGGAAAGTTTTGAACTTTTCAAAACATAAGGGATCAAATAACAAATAATTTAAATTAAACACTTAATTTCATAATTATCTATATTTGACCTAATCTTATTTTAGTCATTAGATAATTACCAAAAAATTTTAAATAACCCATATTTTATCATATAAACGACCAATATTCAAAAGATTTGAAATTATCTATTGTTTTGGCAAGGATAATCATTTAATTAAGATAAAATTCGGATTTTAACTTCAAAAAACGATTTAGGCATCAAATCCAAGTCAAAACAGCAACTAAATCCCGAAGTACCCTCTGTCCGACGCACAAACTCGTCGAGTCAGCTCTGAACTCGCCGATTAGGGACCAACTCGCCGAGTCTAGATACTAACTCACCGAGTTGAGTCGGGCAGAGGCAAAAAACTCGATTTTCAGCAAGCAATACAGTTAAGCATCACATCCAATTGAAACCAATCAAGGCTCAGATCCCACTGATGGGTTTTATGCATACGAAACATTCCTATGTGTTCATACAAACCCTAATGCTTGGATCTAGGTTTCTCTATTGTACAAGCATTGATTCCAAGACTTACAAAACTAGACCTATCATATATAATTCGAAATTATCATAAAGAAAACAGATCTAAGTGGTTTACCTCTTTCAAATAGCTTGAATCCTTGTAATCTTCTTGATCTTGAGCTTAGAGTCACAATTGTAACTCCTCTAATGGTTCACAAACCCCACAAGCAAGAAGGCAATATGAGAGAGGGTGAGAGATGCTAGAAATTGGCCCTAGGGTTCCCTTGGAATGTAGTGTAGCCGATTTCCATAGCCTAGGGGTCTTATTTATACTTGCAGGCTACTAGGGTTTCTGTCTAATCCCTAATGGACAACTTAACCACCAAGCAGCCCAATGAACCTTCTGGAATAAGGCCTTGGACAAAAATATGATGGATCCCCATCATACTTTCGTTCCCCCTTAAGTCCATTAGGTTTCCTTCACCCAAAACTTAACTATCACACATTTGACAGTTTATATCCCTTTATTTAATTAATCTCTTTTAGTCACCAAATTAGTTCCTAATTAATTTATGACCAATACTAATTAAATAAATATGATTTCTCCTGTAATATATTATTCTTATAATATATTAATAAACCATAATATTCTCTCTTTCTCCTTAAATTACCTTGTCAAGTTGCTTTGGAGAAGGCAACCCAAAAGGACCATGCACAACCGGGTCAAGTACATACCAAATATAGTTACGGGCTTAGATGCTATTCCAACAATAATAACTTGGATAAAGCATCATTATAGCATTGTCGTCTTGGACATGTAAGCAAGAAACGCATAGGCCAACTCCAAAAAGATGGAGTCTTGGAGTCATTTGACCTAAAGTCAGATGATAGTTGTGAATCATGCTTACTTGGAAAAATGACAAAGTCACCTTCACTGGTTCTTATGAAAGGGGTGAAGGTTTGTTGGATATCGTACACACGGATGTGTGTGGACCCTTCAAAATGACCACAAGGGATGCTAATCGTTATTATTTGACTTTTATAGATGATTATAGTAGATACAAATATGTCTACTTAATCAAGCATAAGTCAGAGACTTTCGAGAGGTTTAAAGAGTTTAAACAGGAAGTTGAGAATCAATTGGGCAGGAACATTAAGATACTTTGATCCGATCGTGGTGGTGAGTATCTTAGTACAGAGTTCCTCGAATATCTCAAGGAATGTGGGATTATCTCATAATTGACACCTCCTAGGACACCACAACTTAATGGTGTGGCTGAGAGGCATAATCGAACCTTGTTGGATATGGTTCGTTCCATGATGAGTCGAGCTTCACTACCAATCTCATTTTGGGAGTATGCCTTAGAGACTGCCGCCCATATCCTTAATCTGGTCCCTACAAAGAAAGTTGCCACTCCTCATGAGATGTGGACTGGTAAAGTACCCAAACCAGACCACATCAAGATTTGGGGTTGCAAGGCTTTTGTGAGACGCGAGACTCATGATAAGCTCGAACCTTGAAGTGAGAGGTGTATTTACATCAGCTACCCACAGAAATCCTTTGGTTACCTCTTCTACATACCTAGTGACAATGTGGTCTTTGTAGCAAGGAGGGGTGTCTTGAGAGAGAGAGAGAGAGAGAGAGAGAGAAAGAGAGAGAGAGAGAGAGAGAGAGAGAGAGAGAGAAAGTTCATAAACCAAGGAAACAGTGGGAGGCAAATTGACCTTGAAGAAATTCAAGAGTCAAGTGGTGAAGGAACTTCAAACCCTAGCACTCAAACTGAGGAGGAAACTCCTGTTGAGCCATTTGACAAGTCTGAACCTCTGAGGCGTTCCACAAGGGTTAGGAATGCACCTGAGCATTATTATGGTTTCCATATTACTGCGGAAGGTGAACCTAATTGGACTCAGTCAGAGTACCTACTTGGATAAGGTGCTGAAGAGGTTTAGCATGCAGGACTCCAAGAAAGGAGAGCTACCCATCCAGAGTAACGCCAGACTAAGTAAAACTCAGAGCCCGAGTACTGAGGCTGAGATAGCAGAAATGAGTCGAGTACCTTATGCTTCTGCAGTAAGATCGATCATGTATGCTATGACCTGCACTCAAGTACCTACGGAGGACTAAGGACTGGGTCCTTACCCTCGGTGGGAGTGATGACTTAAGAGAGAGAGAGAGAGAGAGAGAGAAAGTTCATAAACCATTTATGGATTGAAACAGGCACCTTGCAGATGGAATCTTTGCTTCAATGAGAAAGTCAAAGAATTTGGCTTTTTCTAGGAGTGAAGATGAATCTTGTGTCTATGTCAAAGCTAATGGGAGTATAGTCAGCTTTTTGGTACCGTATCTGGATGACATACTACTCATAAGAAATGACATCCCAACCTTACAGGAAGTGAAGTCCTGGCTTGGGAAGTGTTTCTCTATGAAAGACCTAGGAGAAGCTGCCTATATTCTGGGGATAAGGATTATGAGACACCGGAGTAAAAGACTAATTGGACTCAGTCAGAGTACCTACTTGGATAAGGTGCTGAAGAGGTTTAGCATGCAGGACTCCAAGAAAGGAGAGCTACCCATCCAGAGTAACGCCAGACTAAGTAAAACTCAGAGCCCGAGTACTGAGGCTGAGATAGCAGAAATGAGTCGAGTACCTTATGCTTCTGCAGTAAGATCGATCATGTATGCTATGACCTGCACTCAAGTACCTACGGAGGACTAAGGACTGGGTCCTTACCCTCGGTGGGAGTGATGACTTAAGAGAGAGAGAGAGAGAGAGAGAGAGAAAGTTCATAAACCAAGGAAACAGTGGGAGGCAAATTGACCTTGAAGAAATTCAAGAGTCAAGTGGTGAAGGAACTTCAAACCCTAGCACTCAAACTGAGGAGGAAACTCCTGTTGAGCCATTTGACAAGTCTGAACCTCTGAGGCGTTCCACAAGGGTTAGGAATGCACCTGAGCATTATTATGGTTTCCATATTACTGCGGAAGGTGAACCTAACAGTTACGCAGAAGCCATGGCAGGCCCCGAGTCTGCCAAATGGAAAGAGGCAATGAACAGTGAGATACAGTCCATGTATGACAATCAAGTTTGGAACTTGGTTGACAATGTACTAGGTCGTAAGACAGTTGGGTGCAAATGGATCTTCAAGAAGAAGACCGACATGGATGGTAATGTACACACTTATAAGGCACGACTGGTTGCAAAGGGCTTTTCTTGAACTCCAGGAGTTGATTATGATGAGACCTTTTCTCCAGTGGCCAAGATTAAGTCCATTAGGGTACTGTTAGCCATCGCTGCATTTCATGATTATGAAATATGGCAAATGGATGTCAAAACCGCATTCCTTAATGGAAGTTTGGCTGATGATGTTTACATGAGTCAGCCAGAGGGTTTTGTCAGTACATAATACCCTAATAGAGTGTGTAAGCTCGAGAAATCCATTTATGGATTGAAACAGGCACCTTGCAGATGGAATCTTTGCTTCAATGAGAAAGTCAAAGAATTTGGCTTTTTCTAGGAGTGAAGATGAATCTTGTGTCTATGTCAAAGCTAATGGGAGTATAGTCAGCTTTTTGGTACCGTATCTGGATGACATACTACTCATAAGAAATGACATCCCAACGTTACAGGAAGTGAAGTCCTGGCTTGGGAAGTGTTTCTCTATGAAAGACCTAGGAGAAGCTGCCTATATTCTGGGGATAAGGATTATGAGACACCGGAGTAAAAGACTAATTGGACTCAGTCAGAGTACCTACTTGGATAAGGTGCTGAAGAGGTTTAGCATGCAGGACTCCAAGAAAGGAGAGCTACCCATCCAGAGTAACGCCAGACTAAGTAAAACTCAGAGCCCGAGTACTGAGGCTGAGATAGCAGAAATGAGTCGAGTACCTTATGCTTCTGCAGTAAGATCGATCATGTATGCTATGACCTGCACTCAAGTACCTACGGAGGACTAAGGACTGGGTCCTTACCCTCGGTGGGAGTGATGACTTAAGAGTTGTAGGGTATAGTGATGCTAGCTTTTAGACTGATAGGGATAATTTCCGCTCTCAGTCAGACTGGGTCTTTACCTTAAACGGAGGAGCAATTACTTGGAAGAGTTCCAAGCAAGAGACAATGGCTGATTCAACTTGCAAATCAGAGTATATAGCAACAAGCGAGGCAACAAAGGAGGCTATATGGTTGAAGAACTTCATTGGAGACCTTGGAGTTGTACCAGCTATAAAAGAGCCAATGGAAATTTTCTGTGATAGTGAAAATGCAGTTGCCTTAGCCAAGGAACCAAGGGATCATGGGAGATCCAGACACATCGACATAAAATACCATTTCATCAGACATCGAATAGAAGAAGGAATCCTCGTTGCAAAGAGGGTTTCATTGGATGAGAACCCAGCAGATCCCCTCACGAAGGGACTGAGTCGGGCTAAGTATCTCCAGCATGCTCGGAGCATAGGGCTGAAGGATGATATTAGTTTTAGTAGTTAGATAATTTGAAATTTGTAAAATGTAATTGACATTTGATGATGAATAAAAGTTGTGTTTATTTATGAGTAAAGTGTTGCTATCTTTTGTCAATCGTTTACTATATTTCTTTTGCATGTTTTGACTTCAAGAATAATTATGTTTGGTATATCATATTATTCGAACCTCCACAGTCGGTCATATGTTGGAAGTGATCGTGAGACAGTAATATCATATAAGTCTTAAAACCTAGATATATGACTTGTTGCATATGATTTGGTTATGCATTGATCGTACGAAAATGCATTGGTAACTCGATGTTATAAAACGTAATTTTGTGTGTGATTTAACAAGTAGTAGAACAAGCATATGAGTCGAAGTTTATCTGAAGAGTCCAGTTAATGGTTTGGTCTAGGCTTTGAGTGTATATTGTTTTGGCAAGAGTCTGTAATACTGTTTATGAGTTGTTTATGTCTTTTGGTCATTTTGTGTGTTCACGACCGTAAACTGGGTTTACGACCATAAACCATGTTTACGGTAGCAAAGTCAGTTTGCGGTCTGTGTCTAGTATAAATTGTCGAGGAGTTGGTCTTTTGTTGTAGTTGATGCATAGCAGTTCACGGCAGTATTCTGAGTTGTACCAGACGATTTGTTGATTATAATCGTATGCAAGCTTGGTTTCTTTTCATCTTGTTCTTATTCTGTTATTGTTTGTTGTTTGATTGCTGGTAAAGATCCTTATTTGGACCTTACAATTGGTATCAGAGCTATAACCGGTGTTAAGCTTCATTCAATCGATATTTGAGGTGCTTGAACTGATACTCTCATTGTTCGAACATTGGTTTTGGTGTTCTAAGTGGTTAAAGGATCTGAATCTACTGCGAAACGTGTGTTTAAAAGCTTTCTGGAGAGTTTACTGCCAACTGTAAACTGTGAATCTGCAAGAACCGTAAACTCAAGAAGCATAAATTCAGAAACCGTAATCTCCTGGAACCGTAAACTCAGACTCAGAAACCGTAAATTCAAAGACCGTAAATTCAGAGACCGTAAACCCTGTTTACGGTCGTAAGCTCATCATCTGCAAACTCTTTTGTGATTTTAATTTTGTTTTGCTTTAATTTCACATGGAATCTCAAAACATGACAGTACATCAAGAAGTTGACTCCATCATGGGAACAACTTCTCAGATTCCTCGACTCTTGAATGCTGAAGGTTTTCCAGAATGGAAATACCGAATCGAAAAGTATATCAAAATGAAAGACTTCAAGATTTTGTGCAGTATACTTAGAGGACCAATTCAAATCACTACAGTAGTGGATGAAGTCATTGTCGACAAACAAATTGAAAATTATACAGATGAGGATTTCGAAAGAATTGAAGAACAAGAAAAAGCTCTTGCTACGCTTACAATGGAATTATCTCCAGAAATTGCTCAGGGATTCCATGAGTATACATCTGCGAAGGCACTTTGGGAAGCTCTAATTGAAGTCTATAAGGGTAATGAGGATATGAAGCAAAGTTGTCAGGATATGCTTCGACAAAAGTTCAACATGTTCAACTATGTCCTGGGCGAAACTCTTGAGAATCAGCTCCAAAGGTTCATTACTCTCGCTATAGAAATGAGTTTTGCAGGTGTTTCAGTAACAAGATCGGAAATCAACAAGAAATTGTTAAACTCTCTTCCAAAATCCTGGGACATGAATGTCTCAGTGATTAAGGATAAAAGACTTAAACAGACTAAGTTTGGCAGAAACAATGGCTATCATCAAGGCCTGTGATCTTGATGACAAGCAGAGGGAGATTAATCATGTAAATTCTTATTCCACTGCAAATCTAGGGATCCAAAACTCAAACAACAATGCTTTCTCAAGCTTCACAGTTGCACAAGCTCCTCAAGTTACCCCAACTACACATGTTCCACAAGTTCAACCCTTCATGTCTCATTAATCGAGTCAATCTACATCCTATGTTCCCATTTCCATGCCACAAGCTCAAGTCTCTCAACCACAGTTCATAACTCAGCAAGTTAATCTCAATGCTGGATCATCTAATGTTGTACCTTCTCAGTCCCATGCTTTCAGCTCTCAGATGTCAAACATGAAAGAAAAGGAAGAAAATATGGCTCTTGCCATAGGTTTGGTGAACTGCTACAATGCTTTCATGGCTAGAAAACTCTCTCCACAACTTTCGTTTGCAAATCTTGATCAGATTCATCCTAAAGATATAGAAGAGATGGATATAACCTGGCAAATGGCTATGGTTGTGTTCAGGGCAAAGCAGTTCTCCAAGAAAACTGACAAAAACAACTGGAGTGTCAGTTCTGACAAAAAGGTTGGGTTTAACAATGGCAAATTTCGCTGCTACAATTACCATGAGCCAGGGCATTTTGCTAGAGAGTGTCCAAAGCCTGACAAAAGGGAAAATGCCGATCGAACAATGGTGCCATTTACCTATGTCCACAACAACAACAAGGGATCCTCATCTACCAACCAACTTGCAAATCTGGCAATGGTGGCCCAATCCTTTGATTGGGAAGATCAAATTCAGGCCCTGAATATCTCAGGACCTGAAAATGCCTTTCTGGCCCAGATCAAGGATTGCAAGGAGAAAGAGATGGAGACAGATCCCGAAGAAGAAATGATGAACCTCCATTTTTCCTTTATGGTGCAGACTACTTCTGAGCCATCCAAGCACGAGGTAAGTGAATCTGGTTGCTCTTCATCTTGTGCTAAAACTATTAAATATTTGCGAGAATCAATAGAATTAGTTAAGCGAGAGAACAAGGACTTGAAATATGAGGGATGCACCATTAGGAAAAACCAAAAGCCTTTAAAGACTCAACTAGAAAATAAAATAAAGGACTTTAGGAAGTTGCAAGAGGAATACAACAACAAATGTGAGAACTATGACCATCTCAAACAAAAATTTGAAGTTGTGTCCGCTGAACTTGACTCATTGAAAACACGTTTTGAAAATGTTGAATTTAATTTTAAAAAATATGATGGGTCAAGTGAAACAATTGCAAAAATGATTGAGGGACAAATGCACTGGAGAGATATCACTCATGGAAATCAGATAAAAGTTGGATTAGGATTTGAGAGTGTCCCCCCTCCCTTCAATCATAACTACACTTCCATTCCCTTGTCTCAAGAAGAAATTAACTGAGAATCTTACATGGTTTATGGAAAGTCAGCTTCTGAGCAAGCAATACAGTCAAATGATAAGGTTTTAAGTACTAACGTTTCAAATTTGAGTGCAGATAAGTCCATAGCTCAGGGGGAGCAAAGAGATGAAAAGTTTGATGTTTTTGAGTCTAGTGATAATGATGTGTCAAAGTTTGGTGTTAGTTTATGTACTGAGTCAACATTAAACACGAAATTAAACAACTTTGTGTCTGGTGGTATTGTTTACTTTGATGCTAAGACTGCAATTGATAATGATGTGTCTGCTAATGTTTCTATGTCTGATTAAAATGTTTCTACACCTTCTACATCTGCTTCAAAATCTTATGATCATTCTTGCAAATGTGAAAGTGTTGAAAGTAAAAATAAAAGAAAGAAATTTGTCAATAACAGTGCCAAAATCATTGATAAGAAACAAACTTGTTTTAACTGTGGCACTGCTGGACATATTGCAAGAAACTATTTGAATCAAATGTTTGTATCTCACACATCAAGAAGAGGAGAGAATGAATTTCGGGGACGGTCTTTAAATAGAATATTCCCCAGAATTCGTTCTCAAAATGGTGACATAAACACAAAACCAAACAAGAAAATGGCCAATTTTCAAAAGAATAAACAGGTTTTTCAAAAATTTAACAATAGTTTGCCAAAATCCACTCAGGCTAAGCCTAAGTCGATTTCATCAAAAAGCAGGATCGGGTCTTCAAACTCTTCGTGTAGAAAATCCACCAGCTTGAAGCAAACTAATAAATTTTCAAAACCTAACCTTCAGTGGATACCAAAATTGAATTCAGATCAGTCACCATTTACCTCGAAATATCATGAAAAGGAAAAATCAAATGAAAAATCTATGAAAGTAAAGGGTCATCCCAGGACTGTGATGACCTGGGTCCCCAAATCTAAATAATTCTGCTCATTGTGCAGGGAGAGTTGTGGAGGAATGTCATCAGACCCTGGTATGTCGACAGCGGCTGCTCCCGACACATGACCGAAGATATATCCCAATTGCACGACATTCAGACATTTAATGGGGGACATGTCTCTTTTGCGGGAGGTGAAGGAGGAAAGATAACTCAAAAGGGAACAGTTTCAAATGGATTGCTGAATTTTGAGAATGTTAACTATGCCCCTAAATTAAAACACAACTTGTTGAGCATGTCTTAGATCTGCGACAAGGGATATTCAACTCATTTCACAGATAAAGAATGTTTGATCTTAAAGCCAAGCGTTGTCATTCCGGAAGAGTGGATTCTTGTAAAGTCTATGCGGGATGGGAATGCCTACATCATAGACATGAATAATAATATCCCCAACGAAGTCACTTACCTATTCTCCAAAGTCTCATAACAAAATTGTAAAGCCCCGATCCTCAGGTATTAATTAATTAAGAATTTCTGGTTAAGCTCTACTCGACGAGTTGGTCATCCTACTCATCGAGTAGCAGCGGGGTGAGAACGTGTGGTTAGTGACCTACTCGGTGAGTCCACTATTGGGACTCGGCGAGTAGGAGCTGGCAGATGAAACCCTAAATCTAGGGGTTTGCACCCCTATTTAAAGGAGCGTCAGCCTCCTTTGGGACTCTTTACAGTCTTTGAGAACCCTTGGAAACCCTAATTCTTGTGTGTGTGCCTTGGTGTGGGTTTGAAGCTTCGAAAAGAGGATCTTGAAGGAAGGAAGCTAAGAGTGCAAAGGAAATTGAAGCAAGAAAGGAGTGGGAAGCGGGTTTTGCCTCAACAGGAATCATTTGAAGGTATCAAAGTGCCATTCTTACTTCCTTTTCATCCCTTTTGGTTGATTCTAGGGCTTTTATGGATTTTCAAGTTGGGCTGTTGAGCTATGGGCTAGATCTGAAGTTGTAACTTCAGATCTGGACCCTCCTTGGATGCTAGAGTCATAAAGTTGTTGTATTGGTTGTGGTTGGAGTCCCTCTTGGACTAGAAGCTCCATTAAGAACTTAAAATAGACATTTGGAGCCTTTATAACCATGCATGCACGTAAAGTTTGCTACTTTACATGGTAAGTATGCTCTAGAAGCTTGGATCTGTGATTTGGAGCCGCTGCATGGCTCAAAACAAGTCTGTATGGAAAGAGGACTGGATGGACTCGGGGAGTCTCAAGGATGACTCGGCGAGTCACATGAAGATAGTTATTGAACTCGGCGAGTTGGATGAACAACTCGGTGAGTCCGATGAAGATCACCATAAAACTCGACGAGTTGAAGAACAACTCGGCGAGTCAGATGGCTTTTCCCTTGGATAGGCATGCGTATGTACCCTTCAAGTTGCAAGGAGGAAACTCGACGGGTGGCCTGTAAGGATTGATCAGGATTCGAAGGGACTCGACGAGTCACTCCGATGACTCGGCGAGTTGGAATGTGCTCCAAGGACTCGGCGAGTGTCCGAGTGCACTCAGCGAGTTGGGGTTAACATGGACTGTTAACCTTGTCTGAGGAATATGACCTAGATCAGGAATTACTAAGAGGTTATGGGGTGTCTCATAAGAGTAAGAACTTATGAGTATATTGTGCCATGGTTATAGGTGGTGGTGCCGGTGTCAAGTGATTCGATAGTTGGAGTTTTCATTTCAAACGACATCTGCGAGGTGAGTTATCCTCACTATATCGATAGGGTCTACGGCACCAAGGCTGGCCCTTTATGATTTACATCCTGGTTTAGGATGGTTGCTTGTTGTTGCCATGCTAGATTTCATTCTGGTTTAGGATGGGTGTTATGTTATTGCTTTGTTAGAATTCATCCTGTTTAGGATGGTTGTTATACTAGAGATCGGTTAGATCTGTTGTTATGGTATGCTACATATGATTCTAATCTGTTAGATCGGAATCAGGATAGATAGTATGTTATGCTTTTATAATCTGTAAGGATTGGTATGTTAGTGACCTGTTAGGTCGATACTCTAGTTACGAGTGAAACTCTATGATTGATGGTCAATGAGATAGATATGTTTGCTATGTGTATATGCCAGTATATGATAGTATGCGTACATGGTTAGTTGCTTGTTGGTTTGGTTGAGGCGGTCCTGTTTTGTGTTGAATGCCAACACACCCTCTGAGTGGCCTGGGGAGACTGTAGGCCCACGCGGCGGACCAATCATGCCGAAGGCTCGGGATAGATTCAGATAGACTGTAGGCCCAGTAGGGCAGACCAGTCAGGCCAATGGCCCAGTATGTATGTTGTTTGATTGATTGTTATGGTTGTGGTTTTTGTCGATATGGTGTTGGTATTTTGTGGGTAGCTCACTAAGCCCTCGGGCTTACAATTTTCAGTTTATTGTTTCAGGTACTTCAGGAGAACGAGGGAAGGCAAAGGCGTGACTGTACTGATCCTCATCCTCATGATCTATTTTGGGACACTCTGATGATAAACGAATTGGAAATGTTTTGTAAAAACAATTACTATTGACTCTTTTGTTAGTATTAAAAGTTTAAATTTGGCATAAATGTTTGGGTGTTACAAAAATGCGATGTTGTGGCATCGTCGTCTCGGTCACGCTAATGCAAAGAACCTAAATCGGCTTGCAAAGAACGAACTGGTCTGAGGTCTACTTGTCAGAGATTTCATTACATTTGAAAAATGTGTTTCCTGTGCTCAAGGAAAACATCATCGGAAACCACACCTTCCAAAGCAGATCAACTCCATTAGTCATGTGCTCGAGCTATTACATATGGATTTATTTGGTTCGGCTAACGTTCTCAGCATCAATCACAATTCATACTGCCTCGTTGTGATAGACGACTATTCTCGGTTCACTTGGGTTTTCCTTCTGTCCAACAAAGCTGGGATCGCTGACCTCATCAAAAGGTTCATTGTAATGATCGAAAATCAAACCAACAACTGAGTGAAAGCGCTACGTACTGATAATGGAACAGAGTTCAAGAATGCTATTCTTGACTATTTTTGCACTGAGAAAGGGATTGTGCGTCAATTCAGTTCTGTTCGCACACCACAACAAAACGGTGTTGTCGAACGAAGGAATCGAACTCTTAAAGACGCCGCAAGAATGATGCTTTGTGACTCCAAACTTCTTGTGTTCTTTTGGGAAGAGGCGATCAACACGGTGTGCTACGTTTAGAATCGTGTGCTGATCAACAAAGCCAAAATGAAAACACCGTACGAAATTCTATACAGACACAAGCCATCTGTCAGTCATTTCTAAGTGTTTGGCTGTCCTTGCACCCTTCTCCACTAGGAGTCTAACCCTAAATTCAATGCAAAAGCCGATGATTGTTATTTTGTTGGATATGCTGCTCGAACTGCGTACAGGGTTTATAATAAGAAGACAAGACAGATTATGGAGTCTTTCGACATTCGTTGGCTTGAATAAAATGAGACTGATGCTAGAGTGGGTCCAGATTGGCTATTTGATTACACATTTCTTTTCAAATCCTTCATTGTGTCGTCAGATAATCAAGCAGGGTCTGCATCTAGTTCGAAGATCATTATTGAAGACGAAGAGGAGGAAGTTGTCTACAGACCACCTCTGGTCTCTTCTGATTCTCCAATGGTGTCCTATGTTCACACTGACTCTTTTGAGTCCTCTCCTCAACAATCTTCTCCTGATGCTGTTGTTACTCCTTTATCTCTGGTGGAAAGAGAGTTCATGAATCAAGAGACTTCCGTTATAACTTCAAATCTGATGGAACTTCTCTTTCCAGAATGTATTGCTGAAGAGTTTGTAGCCGATCCAACAAACGAACCTTGTTCATCTACCATGGATCAAACAACAAATGACGGAGTGGTTAACATCCATAATCTTCCAGTCTCTATCAATGACATCAGCTATGAGATCCCTACATGCATTCAACACGACCATCCAATAGAGAACGTCATCGGATAGCTGGGCGACGGTGTTCAAACACGAAGTCAGAATGGAGACGTTAATACGTGTCTCTACTCTTGCTTTATTTCTTAGATAGAGCCCAAAAATGTCGAAATGGCTCTGAATGAGCCCAGCTGGGTTGACGCCATGTATGAAGAACTTAATCAATTCGAGAAGCTTGGGGTTTGGAAGTTAGTGGAGCAGCCAAAAGGAAAGAAATCTCTTGACACCAGATGGGTCTTTCAGAACAAGCAAGACGACTCAAGTGTCATTGTGCGTAACAAGGCGAGATTAGTGGTTCGCGGGTTTCAGCAAATTGAGGGTCTTGATTATACGGAGGTTTATGCACCGGTGGCACGATTGGAGGCTCTTCATATCTTCCTCGCATATGCTTCCTATATGAACTTTATAGTATACCAAATGGACGTTGATGTGTGTGAAACGAACTAGTTTTAATCCTACTAACTTAAACACAAAGAAGAACACACAAAAGGCAGTGTACCTATCGATTAGCAGTTTAGTTCAGGTAAGTAGGGTATCGAACACAGGGAACGGTAAACAATTAAAATAAATGCTAATATTATCTAAATAAAACAAGTAATAGAAAGAGGGTTTTCTCTAGTTTTGCAAGACTAGAAACCTAAACAATTAACTAAATATTAAACTAAGAAACTAAGAGCTACGCAAATAAAAATCGACTAAATTCAATAATAAAGAGGACTTCTGTTTAGGTTCGACTCATTTGTTCCCATTGATGATTTCAATGTATCGGATTAATTCTTCATTGGCTACCGACTAAGATGATTAGTTTCACGTTTGCTATTACTAATCCTTAGGAAACAAATTAACTCAAGCAGTGGCCAGTTGTCTAAATTAACGGATTTCCTAGTTATTTATTCGGGTTAAATAAGACTTGTAATGGTTAATTAAATTGGCCCTTCAATTAACCTCTTGCTGATGTTCATCAAACAATCTCACACATTAACTTACCTATCTTCTAGTTAATTCTAGTTTCACATTCGTTATTCCTAGACATACAACTATCTGGTCACAATAAATCATATGAAATTAATAACTAAGAGATGTTCATACAACTTAATTACTAATTTATTAACAGAAGAAAAGTTATTGTTAACACATAAGGTTCTTTAACAAGCTTAATAAAACATAATCACCAATTAAAATTAATCCTAATCAAATAATCAATCCATGTTCACAAATTCATCTACCTAAACAGAAGTTATGAGTTTTTAGCTCATGATTATAGCAGAAACAAGCACAAAAACGAAATCAATTGGTAAAAACATAGTTCAAACAAGAGATTAGGTAAGAGTAAACTTGATTTTGACTTGATTCTCCTTAAAATTGAATGTAGGGTTGATTCCCTTGCTTCCCACGCTCCAGCAGCACCTTTAGTCGACAATTGGCCTCCAAGGGTTCATCTCCATGCTAGGGTATCAATCTGAAAGTCCCTTTATATAGATTTTCACAAAACAGAGGCTACTCGGCGAGTCCAGTGACCTACTCGGCGAGTCCGTCACTTAAAACCCGTGTACGGCAAGTCAGCGCGTCCAGAATCGCGAAACTTTTGACCAACTCGGCGAGTTGATGGCATAATCGCCGAGTACGTTTGGAATCAGCATTTTCTCAAAACACGAAAGTCGTCCGAAATTGTGTCTAGTTTTCAGAACATTTTGAAACTTGTCAATCGGAGTTACGGTTCATGAGATATGGCCAAAACACTGACGAGGGGTCAAGCTGTCCAACAACGTCCTTCTTTCTTCAAATTCCAAGATCCAGGCGTCCAATCGCCAATTCCACTTCATTTTCCTTTCGAGCATGTATTTGGTGCTGAAAATGAAATATTTAAGCTAATTAAGCACCTTTTGTTCATTAAATGAGACAAAAACAACATAAAGTATTAAGATAATGCATGAATTTTATAACTAAATATGCCCATATCAGACGTCAAGGCGGCTTTCTTGTATGGCAAGGTCAAGGAGGAGATTTATGTTGACCAACCACCTGGTTTCGTTAACTCAAAGCTTCCTAATCATGTCTACAAGTTAGACAAAGCTTTGTATGGGCTGCATCAAGCTCCTAGAGCTTGGTATGCTACCCTAACACAACATTTGCTCAAACATGGCTATTCCCGAGGCACCATTGATCAAACCTTATTTATCAAACATGTCGGTCCAAATCAAATTCTTGTTCAAATCTATGTGGACGACATTATTTTCGGGTCGACAAGTCAACAGCTTTGCAAAGAGTTCGAGGCCGTGATGAAGAAACGGTTCGAGATGAGTTCGCTTAGGGAAATGACCAGGTTTTTGGGGCTTCAGGTCCAACAATCTTCAACCGGAATCCTTATTTACCAAGAAAAGTATGTGGACGATGTGCTAGAGAAGTTCGGGTTCCGAGATGCAAAACCTGCTCTTACACCCATGGCGGAGAGACCTTTACTGACTCCTGATCTTGAAGGTGAATCCGTAGATCAGACGTACTATCGATCAATGATCGGATCAGTCATGTATCTAACTGCCAGTCGCCCAGACGTAATGTTTGCGGTCTGTCAATGCGCTCCCTACTAGGCTAATCCTAAACTTTCTCATTTAATTGCTGTTAAACGGATTTTTCAGTACCTCAAAGGTTGCCCAAAACTGGGTCTTTGGTATCCGAAAAATCCATAATTTGATCTTTACGCTTTTGCAGACAACAATTATGGCGGGTGCGAGCTTGATAGAAAATCGACTTCACGAGGATGTCAATTTCTGGGAGATAGATTGGTCTCATGGCAGTGCAAGAAGCAGCATACCGTCTCAACCTCAACAGCAGAAGCGGAGTATGTCGCTGCGTCTTCTTTTTGTTCTCAAGTGATATGGATCCAACATCAGCTGTTGAACTACGATTTGAATTATCTAGAAACCCATATTCATTGTGATAATGAGGCTGCTATTCAAATCTCTAAAAATCCAGTCCAACATTCCAAAACCAAGCACATTGACATCAAAATTCACTTTATCAGAGATTGTTATGAGCGTTCGCTCATCCGGCTAGAACAGGTTCCCACTGCCAATAATGTGGCAGATCTGTTCACTAAGCCTTTTAACAAAGCTCGATTCGATGTGCTTGTGGGATTTTTGAAAATGATTCGTTTTGAGGATTATTTTTTTTGTTAGTTTAAATTTGAGCATTTTAGTCATTTCATTCTCTTCCTTGTGCAAATTTAGGGGAAGAAATAAACAAAACCAAACAAAAAAAATGAAAAATTAAAAAATCCAAAAATATTCTGCTTATGTTTTAATTTTTTTCAGAAAACATTCAAAAATCCAAAAACATTAAAAAATTCAAAAAAATCAAAACTTCTTGCATAAAGTTTTGCTTGTTGATGAAGGACTGGGAAGTGATATTATCTAGTGATAACATGCAATCTAAGTTTGCGTAACGTACCCGAAGTTGAAGGGTCTATGCTCTGGGTTTGATGCGTCGGTAGGCACGAAAGATTCTAAATGGACATGACTAGGCTGAGTTGATGTAACGCACTGTTTATTTAAAAATAAATAAATAAATAAATGTGTAGAAGCCCTAAAATGAATAATAATTGAGCGAGGTGTAGTTTCGAGGAGTTAAAAGTTATAATTACAGAAGTCAGGGTGCGTTTGGTAATTAATGGACTTAAATTGAAGATATTTGAAGGCTTAAGGGCTTATTGGTAATAAAGGGATCTGTTATGAAAGGAATTTATGGGATCAGGGTTTAAAAGGTAAATTTTGGATTGATGCTGGAAATAATATGGGGATGAGGGACCAAAAGTGTATTTTTGGCAGGGTAGTTTGATTTGGAGCTACGGGATATATCTGATCCCTTCATCCTCTCGTCAAAAAGGAGGTGCAGCCAAAGAACCTTAACCCTAGATCGTGTTTTCTCCAGCCGCCACCCGATACCTCTCTCGTTTTTCCAACCGGATGAAGCCTCGAACGCCGGCGACTGCTGCCTCACCATCAATATGCCATCATGGTCTTGTTGCTGGTGAAGACACGCTCCCACTGTTCCATTGCCGCCGATATAGAAGCTGAGGACCGCCAAGACTAGGGCCGACGAAGATGTGGGATTCGAAGCTCGAGCCATCGCTGTGAACGAGATAGATTGGTCGGACCACAGCCAACCTTCGACCGACGATGTTGCTGCTGGAGAATCGCCGTTTCTGGGTTCCGACCATCGTTTGCCACCCATGGTGGCTGAGTTGGGAAAGTTTCAGTCTCCGGATCGTGGTTGCGTGTGGATGTTGTTCGTTTGCTCGGATGAGGGACAAGAAAGACCACCGCCACCACCATTGGGTGGTGGCTAGCGTCACAACCGCCGTATGCCACCAAGGGGAGGTGGCTGAGTTCTTTTTGCAAGCAGAAATTGTATGTGTGTGTTTATTGCAGTTTAGTGGTGTTTGGGTGTTTAGTCTAGCCGGATATAGCAAGGAAGCCACTACCACCACCATGAGGTGGTGGCTGCCGCCAAGCGCCACTGCCGGCGACCATGGTATGGTTGGGTGTGTGTGTAAGTGTGTGTGTGGTTACGTTTTGATCAAACATTGTAATTGTAATTAATTTGGTTAATAATAAAAATAGTAGTAACCACCACCGTAAGGTGGTGGCCGCCGCCGTGAGCCGCCATCGACCACCACTACCCGAGGTGGTAGTGGGTGGTGCCCTGCTAGCAAACCCTAATGGGCTTAGAGATTGGTTTTGGGCCTATTGGGCCATGTTTGGGTGGAAAATCCTAATTATAAGTATTGGGCCTTAGACTTATTGGACCCACTTTTGGGCCATTGAGATGGGATTATGTATTAAGCCCAATCACTCCATCTCATTTATCTAGTAGAGTAAAGAACTCAATGGACTAAGTCCTTAATGAGCTAATTGAGAAAATACTAATATTTGAGAAATTATCAGCACACACACGAGAATTATTTAATAAGTGAATATTAAATAATAATCATTGGCAGGAATTAATGTAAGCAATAATGGACTTAACGGATTAAGTCCTTAATGGATTAAGTCCCTAGTATGTTAAGTCCTTAGTGGGTTAAGTAAGAAACACTTAACCCTAGTTATCATTTGATGTGAAACCCTAATTTCACTTGGGCTTTGTGTTGGGCCATCCGAGAATAATCAAATGGGCTAGAGTAATTAGTTGGGCTTTAGGGTAAGGCCCATATGAAGGATTGGGCCCAATTTGGAAAAGTGGGCCATAGATGGGCCATAGTTAGGGCCTAGATGGTTGTATGATATTGGGCCCTAGAATGATACATGTTGGACTGGACTGATCAATTGCGCCTTAAGGGATGTCCATGTAGAGGTTTGGGCCCAATTTGGAAAATTGGGCCATATGTTGGGCTTTGATCCCTAGTTGACTTTGGGATTATGGATGGGGCATTGGGCTTGGGTAAGCCAAGCTAGGGGTAATGTAGTAATTATCCAAAGCATGTATTTTTAGTTATGTGTTAGAACCCAATTATTAATTGGGTGTTATTTGGTGTTGACAGTTCGGGAATCTGTCAGCCAGCAGCTGGGGTGGAGTCTGCGGGACTTTAGCAGTGTGGGATTGTGTCTACGGGACTTCAGCAGTTTGAGGTGAGTTTCCTTCCAGTAGGAACGGGTCTACGGCCACAATGCCGTCCCGTTTAGTTAGCAGTAGTTCCGGACTTCAGTCTGATGCAGTAGTTCAGTATGTTTGGTGTCTTTGTGATATAGTATGTAGTATATGTGTTCATGTTATATGCTATGTTCAATTAGTTCCGGACCTCGGTCCGTTGCAGTAATTAGGGTGCTTGATGTCTCTGTGATTCAAGCATGTTTATGTGTTATATGTTCTGGACTTCAGTCCGATGTAGTATGCAGTATATGTGTTTATACTAGTTGATATGTGTTTATGCTATGCTATGATCAGTCAGTTCCGAACCTCGGTCCGATGCAGGGGACAAGGTCCCAGTTAGTCCGAGCTTCGGCCCGATGCAGTTTCCAGACTTCGGTCCGATGCAGGGGACAAGGTCCCAGTTAGTCCGGGCTTTGTCCCGATGCAGTTTCCGGACTTCGGTCCGATGCAGGGGTCAAGCCCCCAGTTAGTCCGGGCTTCGGCCCGTTTTCGGACTTCGGTCCGATGCAGGGGGCAAGGCCCCAGTTAGTCCAGGCTTCGGCCCGATGCAGTTTCCGGACTTGGGTCCGATGCAGTGGGCAAGTCCCAGTATGTGTTTACATGTTATTGTATGGTATGTGGTAGTTTGGGGGAGCTCACTAAGCTTCGTGCTTACAGTTTCAGTTTTGGTTTCAGGTACTCAGTTTTCAAAAGAGGAGCTCGGGAAGATTGCAGTGCACACACCATTTGTTCAGCCTGGGATGTTTATACTCTGATATATTTGACAGTTGTTATGATATTTTGAGATACATAGCTTATGATTTTTACATGAGGTTCATCGACTATGGTTTTTATTATTAAATTAAACGAAATTTTCAGACTGTGTTTTTGGGATGTTTCAAGTTGGTATCAGAGCCTTGGTTTGAGGGATTCGGGCGCAGTCACGAGTGTGTCTGAACTCAAACTAAGGAAGTGGTATAAAGTTTTCATGAGAAAAACCATGGTTACAAAAGAATTTTGAGAATCAAAAACAATTTTAGAAAAAGTATAAAGAAAAGAGTTTTAGAAAAAGCGAAAAGAGTTTTGAAAAGAGAAAAAGGGTGTGGTGCATGCAATCAACCGAGCTCAAGTAAGTACTCCCAAATTACCCATACAAGTTTATGATCATTATTTTCAGTTTCAGTTTTAGTTCCAGTTTCAGTTTCAGTTTCAGTAGAAAAGCATGCTAGTATAGGACTAAGGATCTAGCAGGATGCCTTATGTGCCTGCTTTATGTGTTTCAGCTTGATAAGAATTTCATGCTACTATTGAGTAGACAGTAGTAGGATAGCCTGTGTAGGTTATGCCTGATAGTATGAGCTTAGCATTGTATGCTAGTACAGTCTCTTGTTATGAGAATAGTTTTGCCTGAGTATGTTTCCTTTATCCGAATGTTGTTTTCTTTGTGCTTTGTGGGACTCTGAGTGATGGGAGTTAGCCATTAGGTGAATATTTCACATCACATGTGAGCAGGGTTGAATAATCTCAGAGTGCTGGATTTGGCCCTATTGCGCAGCTCTTGTCCGACTCCAACCGTTGTAGGGACGAGTCTTTTACTCGAAGGATTATCCGAGCCTCATTGCATGTGATAGTATTCAGGTGGTGGCTAATTGGCATTAGAAGGAGGCCTTCAACAACTGAGGACTGGTTGGGTGGAGTCAGAGATTTCCCTAGGGCAAGCCAAGGATGAGAGTAGCAGAGATCAGTAGTAGTGGAAGTGACTTGGTGGAGTCGAGGCAGTACTTGAGGAAAGTACGGATAGATGTGGAAGGTAGTATGGGCCCGTACTACTGAAAGCAGCGGATCCGTACTCGAATCAAGGAAGGCTGAGATGAATCCAGGGAACTTGTAATGTGTGAGATCCCTCGAGTTTGGATGAGTATTGTGATGTTAGTGATGGCATGTTGCCGAGTATAGTGACGCTACGTGGTAGACCAGATGGTAGTTCTGGTTGTCGACAGGGGATCAGGCTCGGACTCTGGAGCCGGGCAGATTGATGATCAGATGAGAGAGTTCATTTCATCTGGGAATTTTACGCAGTATCACTGGCTAGACTCCTGTGATCCTCAGTGTGATCAAGGAGGGCATTATAGAGATTTGTGATGAGAGGCCGAGTGCATTCTGCACTGAGATAGCAGTCATGATGGAAACCCGTACGTTGATGTTTCAGGAATTCAGATTTAGTGAGGCTTCAGATTGTCATGGGGGTTAGGGACCCCATTGTTAGCAGCAGATGGTTGGCAGATGTTACCAACACTTTTCGTACCAGACGTTGTCTCGAAAAGAGAGAAGATCTGGCTTACTTCCTATCTCCTGAGGGATAGAGCACGAGATTGATAGGAAGAGGTTGGTAGTGAGTTGAGGGATGATGTGGTTAATGCTATGTCATGGGATGACTTCCAGACCATATTCTGAGCAGGGTGTGCCTAGGCGATTGAGGTGTAGTAGTTGGCGCAAGAGTTGTTAGATCTCCATCAGAAGACTAAGATTGTGGCAGAGATCACTGCCAAGTCTCGGGAAAGAGCTTATATGGTACCAGTATGTAGCAGATGAGGAAATGAGGAAGGTAAGTTATCAGAACATACTGTAGAATAATAGCGGAGAGATCATGAGTATCTCGGGGTGCAAGACCCTGAATGTTATGACTTATAGAGCTTGAGAACGGGATAAGGACTTTGAGCACATTGGTAATAGGGAACCAGATCAGTTGCTCATATTGAAGGGTCTTGAGAGGAGACCCAAGATTTTGGATTAGCTTTCGAGAGACCAATAGGACCAGATTCGGTGTAGCACTTGCGGGAGTAGGGAGTACAACGTCATTTTGGTTTATTCCAAGTCTGAGGAGTAGCACGAGAAGCACCTGAGGGAGGTGCTAGAGACTTTAAGGAGGGAGAGAATTTTCACAAGGTTCTCTAATTGTGAGTTCTGGTTGCGCGGGGTGCAATTTCTTGGGCACCTTGTCAATCAGAAGGATATTCTAGTCGATCCGGCTGAGTTAGAGGCCGTGATGCAGTGGGAGATTCCGAGGTCTCCAATTGAGATTCAGAGCTTCCTGGGTTTAGCGGGTTATTACCGGAGATTTATTCGAATTTTTATAGTTGTGTGATCTTTTAGATTAGCTAGTGTTGAAACACTAGCAATGGTAAGGGTGGTTTCTAGCAGCAAGGGTGGTGAGAAGGATTGGGAATTCTTACAGTTTTGTGTGCTGTAGGGCATTAGCTGAATCAAAGTGGGGGAGAATCGCCCAAGGATTCAGAAGCAGGAGCAGTTTTGAGACTAGGATAAGTTTCGCATCCTTATTGCGAAGGAAGATAGCCCAAGCGGTTGCATGGTTTGAGGATAGTGTGAGATGGAAGTTCGGAAAAGCTTGCCAATAAGCAGATCGCGTTCCCCTGATGTTACTAGCAAGCCTTAGGGAATCAGGTTGGGGATTCCAGTCGGGACATGGGTTCAACTGAGTGCGGGTCAAGCGCGTGTTAGATCTAGCATATATAGTGTTAGAGTGTTATAAGTCTGCGGGTGTAGCCGTAGCATTCACTAGCAGCTAGATAGTGTTAGAGTGTTGTAAGTCTGCGGGTGTAGCCGTAGCATTCACTAGTAGCCATATAGTGATAGAGTGTTGTGATTCTGCGGGTGTAGCCGTAGCATTCACTAGGATGGTAGATAGCATGAGTACTCTGTTAGGACGCGAGAAGAACAGTAGTACCCACCAGTTCGGGTGTAGCAGTGAGGATATGGAAATCCATAGATTGGATTTCGGAGTTTCCCAGACGAATTAGACCTGGTTAAGCCAGTGATAAGATTGTAGAAGCACCACTTCAGAGATGAGAGAAAGGAAGCAGTGGACTGCTTAAGGTCATTTATGACATGAGGCTACCAATGGTCATGTAGCAATCACTTTCAGCCTTGGGTTTGGTAACGTCAGGATTTGACGTATGGAGTCGATCAGTTAGATCAGAAAGTTATTAGAGCCTCAGTGGCATGGTAAATAGTGGCAGCTAGTTCTAGAGAAGAAACTTGTTCAGAAGTTGCGTGAGGCGACTAAGTAGGGAGTCCTTTGGCTCTGTAGTTGGGTTGGAACCTGATATTTCAGATGATTGGCGGAAAATTGAGACCAGGTAGGTCTCGGTAGATGTCAGGAAGTAGCCATGTGGCAGCATACAGTTTCAGGTAATTCAGTGATTCAGGCAGTTCAGTGTTTCGGGCAGTTCAGTGTTCAGGTAGTTCAGTGTTCAAATAGTTCAGTGTTTCAGGCAGTTACAACTCTTGGGCAATGTTAGTAATTGTACCCTAAGTTGCAAGTACAGACAGGATGGCTGGTTTATTGGGAAGTGAAAAGTCACTCACAGCGGAAATAGTTGAGCATTGGCCAAGTATAAGTGATCTACAGGGATAATTAGGTTTGGGAACCTGTTTTGTAGTGGGTATTTTCGAGCTAGCATAAGTTGAGTAGTCAGTTAAGAGATAAGCAGGCTGGTTTCATCGATAATAATTTGGTATGGGTGGTCTGTCAGGGAATCAAACCATCTCAAGGCAGCAAATATCAGACGGAATAGATGTGATCTTGTCGCGAGGGTTGGTTACAGTTACCCTAGAAAGGCTAGGGTGTGCCTAGGATGGTGATCAGGTTACTAGAGTGGTTTGAAGTGAAAGGAATGATAATGAATGATTTCGAGGACGAAATCTAATTTAAGTGGGGGAGAGTTGTAACGCCCTGTTTATTTAAAAATAAATAAATAAATAAATGTGTAGAAGCCCTAAAATGAATAATAATTGAGCGAGGTGTAGTTTCGAGGAGTTAAAAGTTATAATTACAGAAGTCAGGGTACGTTTGGTAATTAATGGACTTAAATTGAAGATATTTGAAGGCTTAAGGGCTTATTGGTAATAAAGGGATCTCTTATGAAAGGAATTTATGGAATCAGGGTTTAAAAGGTAAATTTTGGATTGATGCTGGAAATAATATGGGGAGGAGGGACCAAAAGTGTATTTTTGGCAGGGTAGTTTGATTTGGAGCTACGGGATATATTTGATCCCTTCATCCTCTCGTCAAAAAGGAGGTGCAACCAAAGAACCTTAACCCTAGATCGTGTTTTCTCCAGCCGCCACCCGATACCTCTCTCGTTTTTCTAACCGGATGAAGCCTCGAACGCCGGCGACTGCTGCCTCACCATCGATATGCCATCATGGTCTTGTTGCCGGTGAAGACACGCTCCCACTGTTCCATTGCCGCCGATATAGAAGCTGAGGACCGCCAAGACTAGGGCCGACGAAGATGTGGGATTCGAAGCTCGAGCCATCGCTGTGAACGAGATAGATTGGTTGGACCACAGCCAACCTTCGACCGACGATGTTGCTGCCGGAGAATCACCGTTTCTGGGTTCCGACCATCGTTTGCCACCCATGGTGGCTGAGTTGGGAAAGTTTCAGTCTCCGGATCGTGGTTGCGTGTGGATGCTGTTCGTTTGCTAGGATGAGGGACAAGAAAGACCACCGCCACCACCATTGGGTGGTGGCTAGCGTCACAACCGCTGTATGCCACCAAGGGGAGGTGGCTGAGTTCTTTTTGCAAGCAGAAATTGTATGTGTGTGTGTTTATTGCAGTTTAGTGGTGTTTGGGTGTTTAGTCTAGCCGGATATAGCAAGGAAGCCACTACCACCACCATGACGTGGTGGCTGCTGCCACGCGCCACCGCCGGCCACCATGGTGTGGTTGGGTGTGTGTGTATTAGTTAGTGTGTGTGTTAGTGTGTGTGTGGTTACGTTTTAATCAAACATTGTAATTGTAATTAATTTGGTTAATAATAAAAATAGTAGTAACCACCACCATAAGGTGGTGGCCGCCGCCGTGAGCCGCCATCGACCACCACTACCCGAGGTGGTAGTGGGTGGTGCCCCGCTAGCAAACCCTAATGGGCTTAGAGATTGGTTTTGGGCTTATTGGGCCATGTTTGGGTGGAAAACCCTAATTATGAGTATTGGGCCTTAGACTTATTGGACCCACTTTTGGGCCATTGAGATGGGATTATGTATTAAGCCCAATCACTCCATCTCATTTATCTAGTAGAGTAAAGAACTCAATGGACTAAGTCCTTAATGAGCTAATTGAGAAAATACTAATATTTGAGAGATTATCAGCACACACACGAGAATTATTTAATAAGTGAATATTAAATAATAATCATTGGCAGGAATTAATGTAAGCAATAATGGACTTAAGGGATTAAGTCCTTAATGGATTAAGTCCCTTATGTGTTAAGTCCTTAGTGGGTTACGTAAGAAACACTTAACCCTAGTTATCATTTGATGTGAAACCCTAATTTCACTTGGGCTTTGTGTTGGGCCATCCGAGAATAATCAAATGGGCTAGAGTAATTAGTTGGGCTTTAGGGTAAGGCCCATATGAAGGATTGGGCCAAATTTGGAAAAGTGGGCCATAGATGGGCCATAGTTGGGGCCTAGATGGTTGTATGATATTGGGCCCTAGAATGATACATGTTGGACTGGACTGATCAATTGCGCCTTAAGGGATGTCCATGTAGAGGTTTGGGCCCAATTTGGAAAATTGGGCCATATGTTGGGCTTTGATCCCTAGTTGACTTTGGGATTATGGATGGGGCATTGGGCTTGGGTAAGCCAAGCTAGGGGTAATGTAGTAATTATCCAAAGCATGTATTTTTAGTTATGTGTTAGAACCCAATTATTAATTGGGTGTTATTTGGTGTTGACAGTTCGGGAATCTGTCAGCCAGCAGCTGGGGTGGAGTCTGCGGGACTTCAGCAGTGTGGGATTGTGTCTACGGGACTTCAGCAGTTTGAGGTGAGTTTCCTTCCAGTAGGAACGGGTCTACGGCCACAATGCCGTCCCGTTTAGTTAGCAGTAGTTCCGGACTTCAGTCTGATGCAGTAGTTCAGTATGCTTGGTGTCTTTGTGATACAGACATGGTATGAGTTATGTGTTCCGGATTATGGTCCGATGCAGTATGTAGTATATGTGTTCATGTTATATGCTATGATTATGTTATGCTATGTTCAATTAGTTCCGGACCTCGGTCCGATGCAGTAATTAGGGTGCTTGATGTCTCTGTGATTCAAGCATGTTTATGTGTTATATGTTTCGGACTTCAGTCCGATGTAGTATGCAGTATATGTGTTTATACTAGTTGATATGTGTTTATGCTATGCTATGATCAGTCAGTTCCGGACCTCGGTCCGATGCAGGGGAGAAGGTCCCAGTTAGTCCGGGCTTCGGCCCGATGCAGTTTCCGGACTTCGGTCCGATGCAGGGGACAAGGTCCCAGTTAGTCCGGGCTTTGGCCCGATGCAGTTTCCGGACTTCGGTCCGATGCAGGTGGCAAGGCCCCAGTTAGTCCGGGCTTCGGCCCGATGCAGTTTCCGGACTTCGGTCCGATGCAGGGGACAAGGCCCCAGTTAGTCCGGGCTTCGGCCCGCTGCAGTTTCCGGACTTGGGTCCGATGCAGTGGGCAAGGCCCAGTATGTGTTTACATGTTATTGTATGGTATGTGGTAGTTTGGGGGAGCTCACTAAGCTTCGTGCTTACAGTTTCAGTTTTGGTTTCAGGTACTCAGTTTTCAAAAGAGGAGCTCGGGAAGATTGCAGTGCACACACCATTTGTTCAGCCATCGATGTTTATACTCTAATATATTTGACAGTTGTTATGATATTTTGAGATACATAGCTTATGATTTTTACATAGGTTCATTGACTATGGTTTTTATTATTAAATTAAACGAAATTTTCAGACTGTGTTTTTGGGATGTTTTAGTTGAACTTAGGAAATTTATAGACTTGACAAATCTTGACCTAGATAGATCCATTTAGTCTGACAATATGACGCTTGGATAGATTGAGCAGGGAGATATATATGGGAATCTACTCGTCATATTAAATGAACCCGTATCTGGAACCGTGGTTTAACTTTTCCTCGATGTGCAGATTCTATCCTTAATTCCGGTATTGATGGGGCGACTGGTAAATCCCGATGAATAAGGTCTGTAGAAAATTGTTTTCTCTTTCTATCTGCCTGTTAGTCATATGTTACCTCCTCTGCGCGACTCAAAATCCGACGTGGACTGTAACATATGCAACTCTATTTCTCTGCATATTATATCTATGAAATTCTTCTTATCTGTTAGCCATATGCTGTCTCCTTTGCGTGATTAACAATCCGACCTGGTACACAACATATGCATCCTTCTACTTCTATATCCCTCTAAAAACTATAAGTGATAATAATCTAAATTTGTCTTCTCTCTTAATGATTGTCTGCTCACCCGATGTAAGGAGTATTCTGGAAGTTCTTGATTTATGGGGCATATCAGGAAGCGGGAAACATGTTCCAGTACAATTAAAATTGAACACTCAAAGATTGTCTATAGATCTCGTTGCTCAATCTAGGTGGACAACAATATCCCTGGTCGTCGTCAGCTAAATGGTCCTTAAGATATAGTATCTAAGAACTTAGGATCAGATATAATATCTAGGAACTTAGGATCACTTTATCTTACAATTAGTAGTATGTCCTAAAATTGTCACAATTTTTTGTGTTTAAGTGGAACACAATACCAACGATTGACCAGACAAAGATGTGAATATGAAAGGTACCGACAAGTGGATTAAGGCTGTCTAACAACTTTGATCCCAACATCACATGAAAATTTCTGTAAATCTTGAGATAAATTTTGTCTGCGTTTACTTTTATTTTTTTTTTTGATTTTTATTTTTTATTTTTGATTTTTATCTTTTATTTTTATAATTGTCAAAATTTATTTTTTAAATATTTTAATTCTTAAATTTTAGAAATTAGTTTATTTTATTTTTAGTTTAATTTTAATTTTAATTTTATATTTATTTTAATGTCCTCAAAATGTTTTATTTTTGAAAATTTAATCGAAATTTGGACTGGGTTTTTACACTGTGTGGGAGACATGTAAATGCTTAAGGAGTATAAAAGGAAGAGTTTACTTCCGTAAACCCTTTCCACTTCTTCTTCCCCTTTACAACCGCAATCTCTTTCTCTCTCTACTCTCTCTACTCTCCTCGAAAAATTTCTTGCACGATTTTGTGAAATCACTTAGTCCTCTTCGCAGTTATGATGAAACCGACCAAGGATCTGCTTTCTATTCGCTGTTCCGATCACATCTGGAGGAGTATTTTGGGTTTTTAAGATTGTCGGCATTTACTGTTCTTAAGGGGTTTACGATTTGGGGAGATTCATGAACCGTAAACCCCTTCTGGCCTTACGACCATAAATGCATGTTGGTCTTACGACCGTAAACTCTCCTTGGCCTTATGACCGTAAGCTCGAGTTTATGGCCGTAAACGCAGTTTACGGTCCATTGACCACCTTTGACCGTAAACCCCATTTTGTCCCACTTTGACCGTAAACTACTTGTTTGACTAATTTTGACTGTAAATTCTATTCTTTTGTAGTCAAACTATTTAAAAGGGCATGTAACATCACGGAATATCAAGAGTAAAGTTGAAGGGCTAAAAGAGTAAACTGGGAAGGGGGAACTCGGCGAGTCCATGGGGGGACTCGGCGAGTAGGGTCGCGACTTTGGTCGCGTGTTAAGTGGCTGAGTCGGCGAGTAGGCGTTGAGTGGAGAAAACCCTAAATCCGGAGGATGAGCCCTATATAAAGAACATTATACCCTCTCCCCAACCTCTTTACCCTCTATTGAAGTCCAACTAGCCCTAAGACGTGATTGTGAGGGATTAGAGTGCATTTGGAGCTTGGAGAAGTGGTTGTTGAAGAAATCTTGAAGGAGGTGAGACTTAGATCAAAGGGCTTTGCAAGGATTCAGATTAACCTTCTCTTGGGGCTTCCTTTTGAGGTATTATTTCATTGTTTGAGCTGCTATTATCTAGATTCATCATTTTTGGAGGTGTTAGAGATCATATCCTTTGGTGTATTGGAGTTTAGAGGTTAGATTTGAGGTTGCTACCTCAGATCTGGAATGGAGAAGGGTTAGAATGCATAAAAGTCCCTGTTTATGAGTGATTGATGGAGCTATCTTGTCCCAAGCCCAAACCCTAGAGTGAAAATGCCTAGATCTCCTTGGATTCACGTAAAGTTTGCCACTTTGCGTGATGGATGGCCTTAGGAAGGGTAGATCTATGGTTTGGATCATCTGCATGGCTTGGAAAGCCTCGGTATGGATTCAGACCCGGTGGTACTCGGCGAGTCACATGGGTGGACTCGGCGAGTTGCTTGAAGATAGGCTGGAACTCGGTGAGTTGGAAGAACAACTCATCGAGTTGGATGAAGATGGCCTGGAACTCGGCGAGTAAGTTGAAGATAGCCTTAGACTCGACGAGTCTATTCTTGGACTCGGCGAGTCTTGTCGAAGAGTCCGAATCTTTTCTGGTTGAGCCGAGAATCGGTGAGTCAAGGGATGACTCGGTGAGTTGTGTGTGAATAGGACTCAAAGTTGTTGGACTCGGTGAGTCTCGGGGTGACTCAGCGAGTTGAGTCACGGATTGGGGAAATTTTGAGCATGGGGACTCAGCGAGTCATCGGGTTGACTCGGCGAGTAGAGTTAGTCAGGGGTTGACTTTGACTTTTAGCAAGGGTTGACCAGTGATTTCCAGGGGCATTTTGGTAATTGTTGGATATTGTTTTGAGTTCAGTGCCTTGGTGGTTGTCCAGTGTTGGAGATCGTATCAGTGATCGGAGCAGCTTGGGTTATGTGTTCAGTCGGTAGTTTCGAGGTGAGTTATCCTCACTATATCAACAGGGTCTAAGGCACCAAGGCCGACCCTTTATCGGATTGAGATCCGGGTATTTGTTGTATGTTATTGCTTTGATATGTTGCATCCTGGTAGCTAGGATGGTATATGTTAGAGACCTGGTTGAGATCGGTATCCTAAGATGTAGGGTGATGCTATGCTAGTGACCGGTTAGGTCGGTATCCTAGTTAGGATGATGATATGTTATGTGATTTGTTTGATCGGTTTGTTGACTGTGAATTGTTATATGATTGTATGTTTATGTGCACATGGTTGTTTGGACTGGAGTTGGGTTGAGGCGGGTCCTACTTTGTGCTGTAGGCCAAGATACCCAGGGCGGACCGGTTGTCCCGATTGCCCAGCGAGCGGTCCGGATAGGCTGTAGGCCCCAAGAGGGCGGACCAGACGTGCCAAGGCTCGGAGAATGGACCAGGCCGACTGAAGGCCCGGCGCGGGCGGACCAGTCATAATGTAGACTCAGAGAGTGGACCGGGTGGATTGTAGGCCTAGTGCGGGCGGACCAATCACACTGTAGACTTGATGTATATGGCTAGACTCGGAGGGTGGACCAGGTGGACTGTTGGCCAGTGCGGCGGACCAGTCACACAGTAGACCCGAAGTGCATGGTTGTTCTGTGATCGAATATGTTATGGCATGTTTTGCGTGTATGGTATATGTGGTTGGTATTTTGGGGATATCTCACTAAGCTTTCGAGCTTACAGGTGTGGTTTAATGTTTTTCAGGTTCTTCAGGAGACCGTGGCAAGGCAAAGGCGTGATCGTACCGCTCCTCATGTTTTTGTCGTGATGTGATTCTGGGAATACTTTAAATAAATTGTATTGAAAACCTTTTTGTAATAACTTTAATGGAATCGGGTTGTTTTTGAAAAATTTTAATTGGTTGGAATTTTTCTGTCGTTACAAGTTGGTATCAGAGCCTTGGTTTGAGTGAATTGGAGGAACACTCGTGTGACTCCAGTGTCATATCGAGGAGAGTTTTCAAAAGAGAATTTAAAATGGTTTCCAAAATGAGTAAAGGAGGACGCGGAGGTACGATCAGCCAGAGCCAGTAAGTAACCCCAAAATACCATACATGATATTTGTTTTTGAGCTTGATAAAACAACATGCTAGTGCTAGGCTAGGGATCTTCAGGATTTCATGATAATGCTTCCTGATTTGTGATGCCTGTAGCCTAGGGTTTCCTTGTGGGAGATTTCCAGTGTTCCTCTAGCAGTGAGAGTTGAGTGATTGTTATGTATGTTTTCGCTAGGGTGTTGTGGTAGTACTTCATATAAATATGGGTAGGTGTGGAAGGTAGTATGGGCCCGTACTACTGAAAGCACAGGACCCATACGCGTATCAGGGAAACCATGACCTCTAGGGTTGGATTGAGAGTTGGTTCCTGGGATAGTGGGAAGAATTTGAGATTTTGTGGTGTTTTTCAGTATGGAGATTCCGAGACATGCTGGAAGTGGATCCGGGTCAGGATCGGGAGCAGGAGAGGGAGTTCCGGGCGGATCAATACCGCCCGAGGTTATTGGTCAGATGAGCACATGCGAGTTGGATGCGAGGATTCATGAGATCCTGCGTGATGAGATTGTTGCGTTGTTCCGCACTAAGTTGCCGGAACTGTTTGGGTCGATCAAGACCGCCATGGTTGAGTATTTTGATGAGCGCTATGCACCTCTCACAGAGACGGCTGCTGCGGCGGCTACAGCGGCTGTAGCAGCGGTAGGGGGAGGAGCTGGTCGGGGTTTTTAGTATCAGGACTTTGATATTACGAAGCCTCCCACCTTCGATGGAGTTCAGGACCCGATTGTTGCTATGAGGTGGTTATCGGACATGGAGGGGTGTTTCTTCACATGTTCATGCCCTGCTGATCAGAGGGTGAGGTGTGCTCTGAACCTGTTGAGGCTCGGGGCGAAGGATTGGTGGAGATTGACCACGGGGTCATATTCGGATGCGCAGAGGGTTGCGATTTCATGGGATCAGTTCAGAGAGATGTTCAACACTCGTTATGTTCCGCGGGTTGAGAGAGAGAGATTGGCTCAGAAGTTCCTGGAGCTGAAGCAGGGTTCGGAGTCGGTGACTGAGATCACCAGGATGTTCACAGAGAGGGCGATGTTATGCCCTGAGTTCGCTTCGAAGCAGGCTCAGATGTCTCGATATCTGAGCATGCTCAAGAGGGATATCAGGCGGTTTGTGTCTATGCAGAGGTGCGAGACTTTGTTGGAGTTGCAGGAGGCCGCCAGGCGGCGCGAGTTAGAGATTGAGTTGCAGTTGCGTGAGCTGAGGCAGGCTCCGGTGCAGTCGCAGCCGGCGCCAAAACGGTTCAAGACCGTTGATTCTAGAGTGGGGGATCTAAGTAGCCACACTTGTGGGAAGTGTGGGAGGAGTCACACCGGAGTTTGTAGGTCCGGTGGTGCATGCCGCAAGTGCGGAAAGGAGGGGCACTATGCGAGGGATTGTCGGCAGTCAGCGCCGGTTCGGGATTTGAGGATTTGTTATCATTGTCATCAGGTTGGGCATTTGAGGGTCAACTGTCCACAGCTCGCTGCAGGACCAGTGCAGGCTCCAGCACCGGCCACTTTGAGGATCACGGGTGGAGGTCAGGGTGGAGTGGAGCCCCCAAGGGCTCAAGGCCGTGCTTTTCAGCTTACAGCAGAGGAGGTCAGAGCAGTGCCGGATGCAGCTGCGGGTATATTTCTTTCTTGATGTCTTGTTTATCTTATGGTTATTGTGGAGTATCGTTTATCTGCTAGTCTCATTGTGTGGTTTTTGGTGTGGTATTTGTTGTTTTTGAGGGTTATGGTTTGGTTATGGGTTATTGTTTGGGAATTTCGGTGGTTATCATTCATGAGGGTTATTAGTGGAAATCTGGCGTTGGTCTGAATGTCGGGTAGCATCTGCTTTCTCAGGAGTGATTAGCTGCAGATTGAGTTTCTTTCGAGCAGGATGATCAGTGTGGAAATGGGATTTTTGTTAAGGTTGTTAGTGCTAGTGGGAATCAGTCCGCGTGTAAGTGTTGGTTTTGTGCGGGGTTGTTTTGGGAGGTCGGTGATAGCGACCGGTGGTTGATAGTCAGTGCCCTAAGCAGGGGAGAATTAGAGAATTCTCCGGAGGATTGATGAGCATGTAAGGTTGTTTGGCTGTTGGGATTCAGTAGTGTTCTGTCAGCCAAGAGCATAGGATGGTATGAGTAAATGTCAGGCGTGCAGGGTGAGATACAGACCTAGGGCATTTGATTGTGGAAGGCCAGGGATCGGGCCGGGATTGAGTATGTATGATGGAGATAGAGTTCGGAACCCCTAGAGGGCTAGAACAGTATGCATGGGAGAATTTCCCGGAGAGATAACTCGGAATGAGGAATGCTGGTTGAGCGGCCCGGATAAACTGAAGGCCGGTCGGCATACCAGTCAGGCCGAAGGCTCAGAGAACGGTCCAACCAGACTGGAGGCACTGGAGGGCGGTCCAGATTGGCTGAAGGTTCTGAGAGTGGTCCAGATTGGCTGAAGGCCTGGTGAGGCGGTCCAGTCATGTTGAAGACTCTGCAGGTATTGTTAGATCGGTTCGAGGATATGGATTGTATGTTGCGGAGTGATATCATTAGAAGGCCTGGCCCCGGGTATTGATCTTGATTAGTGGAGATAATGCATGGGCTTGAGAGTCCCTGCGAACAGAGTCAGAGCATGTGTGTTGGATGGATAGCGGTTACGCTATGAAGGAGTGGTGTAAGATTGGGCGAGTGTCGTGGCACTTGCGGTAGTGTCAAGGCAACCAAGTGGTTTTCCTTGGTAAGGGAAGGGAAGAATGTACCTGCGAGAGGGAGTGCAAATTCACGGAAGTGAAACCGGCAGAGCAGAGTTATGATTAGAGTGATCCAATTATGGTCTTTGAGCAACATGATTGCGGCAATGGCATGGAATCACATCCGGATGGGATGTCTGTTGAGGTCGCGGAAGGGATTCCACGGGTGTAGAGCCAAGAGACTTGGAAGGGATGCAGGGATGGAGTCTTGGACTTCCATCTTGTTTCTGATCAAGGAGTTGTGTATGTAATAGTGGTTCATCTGGGGGGGATGTTTGGAGGTGTCGTCAGTGTCGGGTTTTCCCAACCCGAGAGTAGTAGGGCTAGTTCAGCATGTGCATGCGATTGCAAGGGGAGAACTCATGGGAGTTGCTCCGAGATTGAAGAATGTGTCATTCTGTCAGCAGGGTGTGGATAAAGTTGGACTTGGATCAGGAACCCGGTGGTTTAGGGTTATATCTAGTTCGAAAGAGTCAAGTGATTATGGTGATCAGGATCGAGAAAAGTACCATGGGGTGGTACTTGGTTAATAAGTGTGGAGCCTGATTAGGTGTGGTTATCAGAGGGTAAAGCTGGTGGCCGGCTTGAGACGGTGGTCCGGACACCATCAGAAAAGAGAAAGTGAGTTTCGAGTTTTGATGGTTGTGCCTTGAGGAACCTGGTCTGGTTAATGCCCGGTGGTGCGTTGCGGGAGTGGCTCAAAAGTCGAGTTGCTACAGGCTTCGAGGATGAAGCCTAATTTAAGTGGGTGAGAATTGTAACATCCCGGAATATCAAGAGTAAAGTTTAAGGGCTAAAAGAGTAAATTGGGAATGGGGAACTCGGCGAGTCCATGGGGGGACTCGGCGAGTAGGGTCGCGACTTTGGTCGCGTGTTAAGTGGCCGACTCGGCGAGTCAGCGGATGGACTCGGCGAGTAGGCGATGAGTGGAGAAAACCCTAAATCCGGAGGATGAGCCCTATATAAAGAACAATATACCCTCTCCCCAGCCTCTTTACCCTCTGTTGAAATCCAAATAGCCCTAAGACGTGATTGTGAGGGATAAGAGTGCATTTGGAGCTTGGAGAAGTGGTTGTTGAAGAAATCTTGAAGGAGGGGAGACTTGGATCAAAGGGCTTTGCAAGGATTCAGATTAACCTTCTATTGGGACTTCCTTTTGAGGTATTATTTCATTGTTTGAGCTGCTATTATCTAGATTCACCATTTTTGGAGGTGTTAGAGATCATATCCTTTGGTGTATTGGAGTTTAGAGGTTAGATCTGAGGTTGCTACCTCAGATCTGGAATGGAGAAGGGTTAGAATGCATAAAAGTCCCTGTTTGTGAGTGATTGATGGAGCTATCTTGTCCTAAGCCCAAACCCTAGAGTGAAAATGCCTAGATCTCCTTGGATTCACGTAAAGTTTGCCACTTTACGTGATGGATGGCCTTAGGAAGGGTAGATCTATGGTTTGGATCATCTGCATGGCTTGGAAAACCACGGTATGGATTCAGACCCGGTGGTACTTGGCGAATCACATGTGTGGACTCGGCGAGTTGCTTGAAGATAGGCTGGAACTCGGCGAGTTGGAAGAACAACTCGGCGAGTTGGATGAAGATGGCCTGGAACTCGGCGAGTTGGAAGAACAACTCGGCGAGTAAGTTGAAGATAGCCTTAGACTCGACGAGTCTGTTCTTGGACTCGACGAGTCTTGTCGAAGAGTCCCAATCTTTTCTGGTTGAGCCGAGAATCGGTGAGTCAAGGGATGACTCGGTGAGTTGTGTGTGAGTAGGACTCAAAGTTGTTGGACTCGGTGAGTCTCGGGGTGACTCAGCGAGTTGAGTCGCGGATTGGGGAAATTTTGAGCATGGGGACTCGGCGAGTCATCGGGTTGACTCGGCGAGTAGAGTCAGTCAGGGGTTGACTTTGACTTTGAACAAGGGTTGACCAGTGATTTTCAGGGGCATTTTGGTAATTGTTGGATATTGTTTTGAGTTCAGTGCCTTGGTGGTTGTTCAGTGGTGGAGATCGTATCAGTGATCGGAGCAGCTTGGGTTATCTGTTCAGTCGGCAGTTTTGAGGTGATTTATCATCACTATATCAACACGGTCTAAGGCACCAAGGCCGACCCTTTATCGGATTGAGATCCGGGTATTTGTTGTATGTTATTGCTTTGATATGTTGCATCCTGGTAGCTAGGATGGTATATGTTAGAGACCTGGTTGAGATAGGTATCCTGAGATGTAGGGTGATGCTATGCTAGTGACCGATTAGGTCGGTATCCTGGTTAGGATGATGATATGTTATGTGATCTGTTTGATCGGTTTGTTGACTGTGAATTGTTATATGATTGTATGTTTATGTGCACATGGTTGTTTGGACTGGAGTTGGGTTGAGGCGGGTCCTGCTTTGTGCTGTAGGCCAAGATACCCAGGGCAGACCGGTTGTCCCGAAGGCCAGCGAGCGGTCCGGATAGGCTGTAGGCCCCAAGAGGGCGGACCAGACGTGCCGAGGCTCGGAGAGTGGACCAGGCCGACTGAAGGCCCGGCGCGGGCGAACCAGTCATACTGTAGACTCAGAGAGTGGACCGGGTGGATTGTAGGCCTGGTGCGGGCGGACCAATCACACTATAGACTCGATGTATATGGCTAGACTCGGAGGGTGGACCAGGTGGACTGTTGGTCGGTGCGATGGACCATTCACACAGTAGACCCGAAGTGCATGGCTGTTCTGTGATCGGATATGTTATGGCATGTTATGCGTGTATGGTATATGTGTTTGGTATTTTGGGGATATCTCACTAAGCTTTCGGGCTTACAATCGTGGTTTAATGTTTTTCAGGTTCTTCAGGAGACCGTGGCAAGGCGAAGGCATGATCGTACCACTCCTCATGTTTTTGTCGTGATGTGATTCTGGGAATACTTTAAATAAATTGTATTGAAAACCTTTTTGTAATAACTTTAATGGAATCGGGTTGGTTTTGAAAAATTTTAATTGGTTGGAATTTTTCGGTCGTTACGGCCAAAGTAAAATTGTTTGTCTAAGAAAACTTAAAGCTTTAAAATTGTCAAATACTATGTTTTCTTACTTGGCTTGTTTAGTGCAGATCAACGGCGAATCTCAAGTTTTCGGACATGCACAATCTGGCGATTGTCTTGGATGATCCTCCGGTCGCTCATACAAAATTCAAATCAATGATCTACCGACTGAGAGAGTGTTGTCTGTCTTGTGCTATCACTGTGAATCCCATCATCTATCAGAACATTGTTCGGGAATTTTGGCAAACGGCTAAGATGTCAAAGGTCAATGGAGAAATGTCAATCGAAGCTGTGGTTAAGAGCTACAAGATCAGAATAACGGAGCAGTACATAAGAGATACTTTGCACGTTGATGACGAATCCAATTTTCCCACTGAAATTGGAATTGATGATGTACAATGGATCCTTGAGAGGATGGGATACGAGGGTACCTACCCTCCCACGGTGAAAAAGCTCCTACCTCCTTACCGGCAATTCCTGGCTCACGTGTTTGTAAGCTGCATCTCAGACAGAAGATCAGGAGCTGACGAGATCTCTCTCAGAAACACAGGGGCGATTGTCTCTTTGGCTGCTGGCATTAAATTCAATTTCTCGAAGTTTATTCTTGATGAGTTCTTGGTGAACATTAATGCCATGACCTAGGGAACCCGAGATGCATTCTTGTTATATCCAAGGTTCATTCAAGCGTTCATCGACGATCAATTTCCAGAGATGGTCAAGGATGGTGACAAGCTAGACATAAAATCCTTGGGTCCTCACACTGTCGGTCTCATCAAATAGAATTGGAAGGGAAAGGTTGTTTTTCAAGGTCTACATCCCCTAGTGATGTTCGGGAAATTTGCTGAACTTGATGAATCCTCCGAGTCTCATGGAGCATCTGATAAAGCATTATCTGAGCCCACTTCATCTGAAAGGGTTGTGTCTGATGATGTCATCACCATTTCAGATCATGATGCCAATGAAACTGCTGTTGCAAATGCCCAAGTCGCTGAGGAACACGAATTGCAATCGGTACAGGTTCAAGGGGATTATAATGAGGGGTCGGGAGCTGAGACTGAATTGTATGAGGATCTTGACCTCACAGGATTCGATAATGATGATATTCCCTTAAAATTCGGTAGCAATGAAGACTTTATGACTGGTGAAAACCTCGAAAAGCTGCTTAATAATGTCAATGAAGTTGCTCATCCGGCAATAGAGACAAGGGAAGAAGAAGATGTTTTTAAAGCCACTCCTATTACCACCAATCCATCGGCAGAAATAGCAACTCCTCTTGATGTTGTCTTACCTACATCTGAGCCGGTGGAAAGTGATCACACCACTACTCAAGCCTCTCCTCCTCCAAGTAAAAGACGCAGACTTGTCCTCAGAATGGCAACTCAAAGTGTTACCGCTCCGCCAACAACTACACCTGCCATAGTCTCTACCGAACCCGTCAGTGAAGGTCCTAGTACCTTCTTTGAAGCTGGTGGCCCTTCATTCCCAACAGGTTTCTCTCCTCCCAGGACAGAGGATGATGCTGCCTTGGTCAGGCTAGCTAGGGTCCTGGTAGAAGAGCAATTTTCTACACCACTCCCACGCGGCAAAGGAATTTCTATTGGGGGTGACAACTCAGGAGAAGAGATTCCTTCAGTTCTTGGACTCCAAAAACATATCAATCTACCGAATTAGAAGAACATTGATCTTGATCAAAGAAATATTGAGTTGACTATCAAGGTCGCAGACCTTCGGACTGAAAACACTGAGCTCAGTATTCAAGTGGCCGAGCTTAATGAGGATAAAGTTCTGAAGACAAAGCAAATTACAGATCTTCAGACACATTTTAGCCTGTTGACCGCCAGCTACTACGAGTTAAAGAAAATGTTGGAAGATAAAATTAGCGATGATTTCAAGTCATCTGTTGACGAGCCACATATTTATCTTCCAACCAAGATGTTCCCATTGTTCCTCAGCCTACCAAAACCACCATCGTCGAAGACCGTTTTGAAAAATAACCGGCTCAAGCTCCAAGTGCAGCAGCATTGAAACGCGACAAATTGGACAAGTCCACTGACAAGTATTCTTACAATGGTCAACTGTTGTTTAAAAGGAGCATGGATCATAAGGCACCCTGGGATAGTCCGCAGATCACCATTACATATTTGGGCATGCATCGTTTCAAAGACAGGTATGGCGATAGGTCAGGAATCATTTCGTGGGGATTCCATGACACCATGAACATGTTTATGGTAAGGAGAAAGAGCGGAAACAAAGAACTATACAATGACGCTCACGACTTTCATTCTTTTACTAAGATTGATCTCATTGAGCTGTCCAATGCTCCTTTCTCAAATCCATCAGGCAATCCCAGGGCAAGTAAGTTCAAGTCATTTTTGGAAGATCAAGTGGCCAAGGGCTTTCTGTTAATGAAGACTGCGGAGTCTTTCGTCAAGGTCCACAGAAAGGTTATTGATCCCAAAACAAGTCAGCCACTTCGGTCAGTGATGTGGGATGCAACAACCCAAGTTAAGCACGTTCCTGTTCTCCAAAATTAATCAGATGGTTCTCTCGCATCCATGCAATATTGGGTGTACGATGAATCCACAGATGCCACTGTCATTAAGCTTAAAGAAGATTGCATCCGTCTGTATGACAAAATAGACTTGCTTCAGTTTGGCAAGCGGGACATATATTATCTCGCGGCTCATCAGATTGTGGTGGATGAGGATATATTTGAGCCCACTGCAAAAGAATACACTTCGATGGTGGCTAGAATCATAGAAAAGAAAATATGGAACGGAGCGATGGGAAAATCCGATGTACTGGTGGTCGACAACTGAGTCCAAGCTAGCACCAAACCAAGGGGGGATTGAAGAGTCCAGTTAATGGTTTGGTCTAGGCTTTCAGTGTATATTGTTTTGGCAAGAGTATGTAATACTGTTTTATGAGTTGTTTATGTCTTTTGGTCATTTTGTGTGTTCACGACCGTAACCTGAGTTTACGGTAGCAAACTCAGTTTGCGGTCTGTCTCTAGTATAAATTATGGAGGAGTTGGTCTTTTTGTTGTAGTTGACGCATAGTAGTTCACGGCAATATTCTGAGTTGTATCAGACAATTTGTTGATTATAATCATGTGCAAGCTTGGTTTCTTTTCATCTTGTTCTTATTATATTATTGTTTGTTGTTTGATTGCTGGTAAAGATCCTTATTTGGACCTTACATTACATGTTCCTTCTTGGATTAGAAGTGATATCTGGGCCCCTCGATGATTTTGTTTTGTCCTATGTACCAGGCCCGGTCAGAACCGAATTGATGTGTGCAATTTAGTTCTATGTCAAGCAAATTGGAAATCGGGAAACAAACTGCTGGACAATAAGTAAAACATTGTTCCATGTATTTGTCAGGATGATATCTAGAACAGAGGATTATATGATCACTTATCTTAAATGGCACATCATCATCTTCTCAGTTCCAAGAGACCTTGAAAGAGCTACGATTGCTGATCGGTTCCTGATGTCATACTTACAGATATAGTTATTAGACTTATCCAAGTGGGAGACTGTTGGATAAGGTGTCTAAGTCCATAACTATTTCTGGTATGTACTTGACCCGACCCGGCATGGTCCATTTGGGTTGCATGGCATCATGAATTTGGATAGACTAAATGAGAGAAATAACACTTGTGGTTTATTAATATATTATAAGTTCTAATCTATTAATAGTATTATTTAATTAGTATTGATCAAGAATTAATTTGGAATTAATTAAGTGATCAAAAGATAACTAATTAAATATATGGGTTGATTATGTAAATCATCCATAACTTGTATAGTGGGCTAAAAGACTCCATGGATTATCAAGTAGGGTTAAACCCATAGGATGCTCCATGGGAGTTACAAACCCATGGGTCATGGAAATGAAAAGTCATGTCACATTAGGGTTTATATGGTGTAACCCTAGATGTGACACACTATATAAGCAACATGTTCTCTACCAAAATCGGCTACACTAAGTTACAAGAGAGCTAGGCCGATTTTTAGAGTGTTACACGTTCTCTCAAAGTCTTTCCAAAGCATTTGGTGTTGTTTGAAGCATTTGAGGCATAACACTTGGGGTGCTAGGCTCTCAAGGTTTTCAAAGAATCAAATCTACTACAAGGTATGTAATTCTATCCATCTTTTAGATTAAAAGTTCCCCATGTATGCTAAATAGGATTATGAACTTTGGAAATCATATTTTGCATGTATTTTAGAGAAATATAGATCCAATGTTTTCTAGGGTTACATGTATACTTAGGGGTGTTAGAATGCTCAAAACCGATCAATTCTATCATGAAATTTCTGAAGATCCCTAGCCTATCACTAGAATGATGTAGTAACATATCACAATATCAAATCTCCGTAAGGTATTTTGGGGTCTACTTACTGGCTCTGGGTGATCGTTCACTCTGCATCCTCTAGTATTTTGAAAACCAATTGAAAATCATTTTGAAAATCTTTTCCTTAGTTTGAGACTATATTTACCCAAGTGTTCCTCCAATTCACTCAATCTAAGGCTCTGATAACAACTTGTAACATCCATAAAAATCATGAAAATTTAAAACTTTTCAAGGATCCAAAAACAATTATTTATTACAAAATGTTTTCAAATTAGTTTCATATCAGAGTATCCCAAAAATCAAAATCATAAAATGTGAGGGGTTGCACGATCAAGCCTTTGCCTTCCCGCGATCATCCGAAGTTCCTAAAACCAAATCCAAAATTGTAAGCCCACGGATTAGTGAGTTCCCTAAAATACCAACGACATACAAACCATAACCATATCATAACAAACAACATGCATATAAAGTCTACAGTATGACTGGACCGCCCTCACCAAGTCTTTAATCTGTCTGACCCACTCTGAAAACCTTCAGCATGTCTGGTCCGCCCTACCGGGCCTTCAACCTGTCTGGACCATTCTCCGGGCCTTTGTCCTGACTGGTATGCCCATGCAATCTATCTGGGCCACCCTGGGTATGTTGTCCTTCAGCACAAATCAGGTACACCTCAACCCACCCCAAGCATACAATCAACACATAGATAACAATTGCTAGCATGTATAAACATTGAAACCGATCTAACAGATCACTAATCATAGCATCATCATATATACCAGGATATCGACCTAACAGGTCACTAAACATAGCATCGTCTTATATAACAGGATACCAACCTAACATGTCACTAAGCATATCATCATGCGATAACCAGGATACAATCCAAAAGAAGGGTCGACATTGGTGCCTTCGACCCTGTTGATATAGTGAGAAGAACTCTGTCACACCCCAAAACTGGAACGGCGGAAACGTTTGGCGGTGGAGGACGTCATGTTTAGTATCACAAGACATGAATCATAGTAAGCAAAGTAATGAACAACCATTTCATTAGAAAGAAAGTGTTTACAAGGTATGTGTTCACAAAACGTAGAGTACATAAGCAAATAACAAAACAAGCCTTGAAGCTATTATGCTCCATTTTCTAAATTCCCAGAGCGAGTACCTGTCTACTAGTTTCCTGAGAATACAAGTTATTTGAAAGAGTTTATCAACAATTAAGTTGGTGAGTTCATAAGATTTTAGTGATGTAAGTAAGTTGAATAAAGTTGTTGAAAAATGTAGTTGAAATGTAGTAAGTTATAAGTTCAGTTTTTAGAAAAGTTCATCTGTTCCTCTATAAAATCCTATATTTCCTACTTTGATGAAAGATACGTAAAAAAATGATTCTACAATCCTTTCTATGAGTACTAAGGGGATACAAGTTTATATAAAACTTAGAGTAAACAAACAATCGATTGTGCGCATCTGCCCTAAGCCCATAACCAAATAAGGAACAGGAAGTAAGGCGGATAACACACATCCCATTGTTTGTTAGGTCCTTGTTGTATATAACCCTAGTGTATTCACTTGTTACTCATGGAGTTAATTGTAATAGTTCCTTTATATTAAATGAAAAGATCCTTTAAGAAATCCCTTATTTCTTATAATACAAAAGTGACCACAATGATTACTTCTATAATCACTTAGTTTATACTGGCTATATATAATCTAATATTGAATAGATAGTTGATTGGGTGAATCTGCCCTAAGCCCACAACCAAATAAGGAACAGAAAATAAGGCGGAAAGCACACATCCGATTACATGTTGGGTATTAATGATATATGACCAGAGTGTATAAACTAGGGTATTATAGAGTCAATCACCTGAAGTCCTTTAAGTTTATACTGGTTTAATAAAATGGATTAAACCCTTTACTGGTAAGTTTCTAGTTTTGTATACCAAAAGTTCTGATTTGAAAAGTATGCTTTGTACCAGAAAACTATGCATTGAATTAGTGTCCTATGACTTGACCCATACCTGGTACCCCTTATGAAGACTTAATGTGTACGGAACATATATATAACTAAAATCAAATAGATAATAGGCTGGGTGAATCTACTCTAAGCCCATAACCAAACAAGGAACAAGAAATGAAGCAGAAGGCACACATCCTATTGCATGTCGGATCCTATTTATATATATATATATATATATATATATATATATATATATATATATATATATATATATATATATATCCCTTGATGTATACATTAAAGAATCATAAGGTTAGCATTATGGTCCCTTTCTACTGAATGTACTAGACCCGACTGTTTTGTTTGGTGTTTGTAAAATGTAAGTACTGTAGTATTGTATATAGTAACTACTGTTGTACTAATTGCCTTAAATAAATTATTAAGGTATAATGTGATGGCTAATCCCATACTACACGCTCTCCCTGTCAAAAGATTTTGGGAACCAAACGCGACCTCTGCAATCAATTGCAAACCGTGAACATCCACATTAAAATTATATGATCATGTATACCCAATATAACTATCACCTTTTGTTTAGAATAATGCGTTAGTGATTCATTGGTATAGTTAGATCATGTAAGAGTTCCATGCTATAGCAAATTATTGTGTTCGTTCTGTTTTAGTATCTTAGTATCTTCTCTTGTTATAGTATCTTAGTATGTTCTTTCTGTTATTGTGTATTGTATCTACTATGAACAGAACCCCTAAACTATACCCATTATAGTTTACTAGTATTCTACTGGAACTGTTATTGAAAAGGCTCATTTTACTACCAAGTTATGCTTGTACTTTAAAACGGAGTTTTGTTAAACTATAAAGCAACATAACTGTAAAATAGTTTTTGAAATGTTTTGACCACTTATAGAATACATAAGAAACATTTTGAAAGATGTTTATAACAAAAAATTACACAATTATCGTTGTGTTCAACTTGTATTCCCCCCCTTAAAAGCATTTAAAATAGTTAAAAGATTCATTACCGGGTATGAACTCACCTGATATGGGTGATTCAACGAAAACTTGCGTAAGGATGAGAAGTTCCACGAATGAAGTCTCCAGACTTAACATGTCCTAAATAACATATATTGGCATGAATATGGTGTTTATAAGCAACAATATGAAAGGATACACCTTCCGAGACTTGGAAACACTTTGACCAAGTGTAGGAATCACATGAGATTCATCTAAAGGGTGTTTAAGGCCATAGTTTGGTGTTTACGGCCATGTGTTTACGACCAAGGGAGTTTACGGCCGTAAACTCATGGTCAAAAGGTGCATATCAGGGTGTGTGAAGGCTAGGGAAGTTTGAGAGAATTTTGCTCTACCCAAGGATGAGAAAGATCAACTCAATGGAGAGTGCTGAGGTGTTTACGGCCAAGGGAGTTTACTCCTAGCCGTGAACTCTCTAAATGGTCACATTTAGGGTCTTAACGGTAAGGAGTCTCAAGGTTTTAAGTGTTCTAAGGTTTAGCAAGAGCCTAGATGCGTTTAAGGTTCAAGACTTGACCTTAATTGGAGTTTACGGCCAAGGGTGTTTACTCTAGGGCCATAAACTCTCTAATTGATGAGTTTGGTGTTGGTTCAAGGTCTTACAAAGCACATGGGAGTGTTCTAGCCTCAAATCCAAGCCTTATGAAGAGTTTAGGGATCATATGGCACCTTCATAGGGGTTTACGGCCATGGGAGATGGCTTGGATGTAAACTCCTTTTGGTCTTGCATACTTGATGTTTTCAAGGTTCTAAGCACAAGACTTAAGTAGATATCAAGTATAGGGAAGAGGACTTACAATATAGAAGCTTGAAATGGTTGATTTTGGCCAAGAACACTGGTATGTGTTCTTGGTGAAACTTGAAGATTTGAAGATCTAGAAAAAGGATGATTTCCATGGATGAAATCATTAGATGATACTAGATTAGGAGGTATAAAAACAACTAGGGTGAAGAACACTTACTTTTGGAAGATCAGGGATAAAGAACCCGATGATACTTGAGAGAAAACTCGAGTTCTTGGGTTTAAAATGTGAGAAATGGCTAAAAATGATCAAGACTCATATATATATATATATATATATATATATATATATATATATATATATATATATAGGTGGGAGTTTACGACCTACATGAGTTTACGGCCGTAAACTCCATGTTTACGGTCGTAAACTCCACAAGATGGAGTTTAGGGCTTGAATCTTGTACTGTGGCTTTTAGCAGATAAAATCCAACACTTATTCCTTAAGTGTACTAGGCTAAAACTCCTTAGAAAGACCTTTAACAAGGCTAGAAATCATTAGAAATGAGTCTGACTCTCAGTTGAGTTGATTGACTGAGTCTTCAAAGCTAAAAAATTTCGGGTTGTCACAAACTCACCTAATAATGTCCAACTGAACTGAACTGAAAAAGATCAAACTCCCGAAACACAGCTCTAAACTCAAACACCTACAACGACCATTGATCCAATTCCATAAATTCCCTAATCACGAAAATACCCTCAGAAGTCAAACTGGGTCAACCCTTGGTCAAAGTCAAAGTCAACGGTCAAGGTCAACAGTCCATGTTGACCCAACTTGTCGAGTGAAGCTTACAGACTTGTAGAGTTCCTTCAGAACTAATGAAAATCGTGAAAACCATAGTCAACTCTCCGAGTTATCAAACAAATCGTCGAGTCCATGCAGTGTCCAGAAGAATAGGAAAAACTCTAACTAACTCATCGAGTTATCTTACTAACTCGCCGAGTTCACTCAAAACCTAGAAAGCGGGAAATCCTCATCCAACTCGTCGAGTTGTCTATACAACTCTTCGAGTTCCTTCGACCCTTTTCCATTCAAAAGCTTTTAAGCAAAACCAAGGCTCCAAACTGTAGATATAGACTCCTAGGGTGTAGTTACCACGTAAAGGTATTAACGTTACGTGCATGCAAGGCCTCAAGAGGATAAAACACCTAAAACTAGCCTTAGGAGGAGGTTTAGGGCATGAAGAAAGGCCAAAGCTAGATAAAGCTTGAGTCTTTATGTCCATGAGTGCCTAGAGGAGTCTAGATTTGAACTCCTCACTTCAAAACATGCTCAATCCCAGAAATGCCTCAGGAATAAGCTAGAAATGACCCTAAACTCTTGAATGAAAAGATCTAACAAGAAAATGATCAAGGTAATGACTTTTTACCTTCAAATGAATGACAAAACGAAGTAGATACTGGATCTACAAGCTCCTTCTTGTTCCGAGCTTTTCAGTCTTCAAGTCTCTTCAAGGAATGCACCAAAAACACACTTTTATCCTCACACGCATACTTAAAACAGAAGGTTAGCTTGATTAGGGTTTGTTTCTAGACATGAAAGGTGGTAAGGAGGATGGATGGAGGACTTAAGTTCCTTTAAATACAGTCCAAACCCTATAAATTAGGGTTTTCATGTCCGGCTTCAACTCTTCGAGTTGGGTCCTCCAACTCGTCGAGTAGGTTCTAGAATCTACGCGGATATACCAGTTTCTACACAACGATTTGGGGCAGCCAACTCGTCGAGTAGATCTATAATCATGAATATAAAACCTTTAAAATTTTTACCTAGGAGTCGGGATGTTACATGTATAGCGCGTGAGGCCGAAGGACAGGCGAGGCCTAAGAATAACATATCTATATACCGAGCGGGGTCGATATCGGGCGACGCCCGATTTCTGATTTATTATGTATGGCTTGGGGTAGTTTGGGGAACTCACTAAGCTTTGTGCTTATGGTTTTAGTTTATGTTTCAGATACTTCCAGTGGCAAGAGGAAGAGCTCGAGGTGACTGCATTCCATACACCATATGGATTTTGTTTATGGGACACACTCTGATTATCTTGATATTTGACATGCTTATCTTATTTGGGTTGTATGAACAATGATTTGAAATATTGTTTTCACTAGAATGAAAAATGAAATTTTCAGGTTGTATTTTTGGGTTGTTTCATATGGTTTATACGAGTATAAATGAAAATGATTAACACTCTCTAAATCCTATACAAACAATCCCACATTTTAAATTGAATGGTATTGAATTTATATAAAGGAGTATGAAAAAATTTCAAACCCTTTACTATATTTAATGAATTCTTTTCCACTGCCTCATCATCAACTCAAGTCTATAGGTTTATGATTACACAAAAATGATGGTTTCCTTTCCCTTTATACTATTGTATAGTGTTTATCCTTACTATTATGAACATTGCATATTGGGAGTTGGTAAATCTGAGGAGTGTTTTTAATAATTCCAATGAATAATTAATATATAGACTATTATACCCCTCACCTCACTTGATTAATATACGAATAAATAATATATGGTGCTAATTTATTTCATATAATATTTAAATTAAATAAACATGGGATATGATCCTAAGTCAGTTATGTCCTTAGCATATATAATCATTTTTTGTTTCCAAAAACATATACATGATAATAATATCTCAATGACTTTCATACTAATATGTATGTTGAATATTATACTAAATTATCAAGTTTTTTTTTTTAAATTTAATTTTTTTTACTTGTTTGAATCTGAAAATGAAAAATAATAACAAAACATAAAATGTTAATTACACCTTGATAGATGCCATTTATGCATCTTTTAGGATAGTTTGTATTAGCATTTTGCATCATATTTTATCTTAATTCATGTGCACTAGCTTAAATAATGTTCAACTCACGTCTTTTGTCAGATTTCCCATACAACTCATGTTATTATGTAATTTTACGATAATTCGAGTGGAGTAGTACTTTGGAAGCATCTTGGATGCATATTTGGAGCTTAATTGGATTTGGAACTAAAGAAGGATATTGAGGAATGACTTGGATTGCTTAAAAGGAAGAATCACAACCGAATCGCGACAAAAAGAAAAAAAACGTGATCGCATTTTCCAAAATATGTGATCACATAAATATGTCGAAGTTTTGTTGGGTCAAAAAATATCATCTAAGGAAGAAAAGAAAGAAAAAAAAGCGATTGTGGTACCATACATGAGATCGCATTTTCATGTCAAAGTTCAAAAAAGGTCAGAAATAGCAAGGTACTTCATCGAGTTCCTAAAAAATTTGACCAAAAATGCGATCGCATTTTTGGATAAATGCAATCATGGTTTTATCTTTCTTTCTCCGGAAGTAACTAGATTGCATGTAAATATGACCCCTCTGATCTGTTTGAAACCTAGCTGATTCTTGAAGATCCAGACGATGAAAAAGACGATTTCTGAGGCAATTTAGCTTCGTATTTATTGATTTCTGAAGGTCTGAAGATTGTGGATCATGTCTGTTAGTTAGTTTAGTAAGAATTAGTGGTTTGATTTCTCTTTTTACTATTCTAAACTTGTTTTAGCCATGTCTGTTTAAACCGTTGTTTTCAGTTTTGCATATATTAGTAATTTTTATGTAGTCAATCATTAGACCTGGTTTTTGATTTTTATTTCTATCTAGATCTTCAATCTTTCACTTAATGAATGTTTGATTTTGATTCCTTTTAGCTTGATAACCTAATTAGGGTTTAATCATTCTTGTTAATTAGTTAATAGAATTCATAATTGTTATTGTTAACTGGTAATAAGTAACAAATATCATATTGGTTCCATGTTGGGATTTAAATCTGATATAAACTGAAAAATCATATCTTTACATTTCTGAGCTTGTGAGAAGTATAAGGGTATTGCAGGGAATTTTACATAGATCTTAATCCTGCTTTTTCGATTTTAATTAAGAGCTTGTTTAATTAGAAAGTAAAAATTTAGGGTTAATTCAAAGATCTTGTTTTAGTTAACTAATTAGGTTAAAGAGAATGTATTAGAGCTTATTAGTTGTTCTCAGTACCAGCTTAGACAGAACGCACCTCAAATAATCAGGTCAATGTTGATTGTATGACTAGAAAAACTACAACAGAATTGAAGATTCGACCCTGCTTCCATGTGCTACCCATTAATGCAACCAGTAGTGATATTTTATTTTCTTAAATCATGCGTGACAACGGTTTAACAAAGTGATGTCGTTGTCAGGGACACGTTGCTACTAATATATTGTATCCTAAGATCTTCACATACATGTACACCACTAGATTTTGATCCATAAATTGAGAATACTACAAGAAAGTTGAAGTAAGAAGTAGCAAAACAAAAACAATCAACTAGTTTCTTTGGTTCATCATCTTTTCTAGCGCCATAAATTACCACACCACAAGGTAATCCCTTATGGAACGAACTAGAAATTATCGTCTCGTCCTTCCCGAAAGCACCATATCCTTACCTTATAAAAGCCCACATAAAAAGTACTCCCCACCATCCTCTGAAAAATCTGAAACTATAGAATCTTCATAAACCAAATTAGAAAAATCAACCATGAGTGAAGCAGGAGACGAAGCAGAAAAAACTGTCAGGCAATGGGCCACACAGTAGGGGAATCATCAACTTCTCTGCATTACATTTCCAGAAACCTAGAATTTCGAGCTTAAATCCTAGTTAATACACCTTCTTCAAACGTTTAGAGGCTTAGAAAATGAATACCCACATAAATTCCTCAATGAATTTCATGTGGTTTGTTCAAGAATGAAGCCACATGCCATTACTAAAGATCAGATAAAACTGAGGGCATTCCCCTTTTCAGTTCAAGTCTCAAAAAATGAATGGTTATATAATCTACCGTTAGGCTCCATAACCATGTGGAACAAGCTCACGAAATTATGTTTAGAAAAATATTTTCCATAAGCACGAGTCTCAAACCTTTGCAGAGAGATCCTTGTTATCAAACAAGGAAAACGAGAAGCCTTAAACACCTATTGGGAGCGTTTCAAGAAATTATTGGTCCGATGTACGGAACATGGGATCAGTAGTTATCAGCTTTATTGATGCTTAAGTGAAGGCCCAACACCATGGAGAAAGGATGATAAATGGTTCGAGTGGAGGTTCACTTTCAGGCATGACACCAACTAAAATCTAGGCATTAATTGAGAAACTAAAAAAAAATCAAAACACTTTGCAAATGACAAATAATGGTATGTTGATCAGCCACGAGGAGTCAAAGAAGTCAGCTTACATCATCTAGAAGTCCAAATTTCTAAACTAACAAAAGTCATTCTACTACTGACTAAAGAAAAAAGAGTCGTGTCAGTGACTAAAGCATGTGGAATCTGCTTAAAAAATGGACACCCAATGATATGTGCGCATTACTGCAAGAAAACATTGCTACAGTAAAAGTTGTTGGAGGATATCAGCAGATATAATTTTATCTTCAAAATAATCAAGGCTGGAATGGTAATTTTCAGCAAAAAACAATAATTTCAGCATCTGCTTGGATTTCAGTAGCAATCGAATTTTCAGCATCAACATAATTTTCCAAGTCAGCAGAGTTTTCATAAACATAATTCACATCAGCAATTTGGTAGCTCTAGCATGGCCTTGGAAGATATAGTAATGTGCCTTGCCACAAGGGCTCATGTATTTCAGAATGAAACTAGAGAAAGCATAAAAAATATAGAGCAACAAATGTCTCATCTTATACCTTTTGTGGATAGACTTGAATCTCAAGGGGAGTTGCTGGGGCAAACTAAAAAAAAAAACGAAGCACTATGTGAGCGTTATATCCTTGAGTAGTGGAAAATTTTGTGAAGGCCAAGGTGAATTCGAGACAGCAAAAGCAGACAATTTGGATGAAGATAAGTTTGGGGAAAAAGTTGTGGAGAAAAAAGAAGTTGAAAAAGTGGGAGAGAAAGAAGCTCCTAAGCAACCCAAGCCAATTCTGAAGGAGTACAAGTCGGAGCCTCCCTTTTTCACACCCCGAAACCGACGGCGGAAACGTTCCGGGGCGGAGGACGTCATTCGTAGTATCACAACCATTGTACATAGTAAGCATAGTAAACACAACCATTACATTACATATGAATATTTACATTTGTTTGAAAGTGAAGAAATACATAGTTTATATATACATCAGTATAACAAAAGTATAGACGAGACTTCGATAAGAGAGATACCTGTCTAACATGAAACTGAGAATACAAGCAGTTTAAAAAAAAATATCAGCATAAAGCTGGTGAGTTCATAAGCGGCTGAGTTCTAGTAAAACAGCATGTTTATGAAAAGTTAAGTTATCCCAGGAAAAACCCATATTTTCCTTAAAAGTCAATGGTTGGTTATCGATCCAAAACGGAAGTGTACAAGTTTCTACCATACTTGTATCGTTAGGTGCAGTTTCCTTGAAAGTTCAGTTACTGTCGATGAGGTACATTAGTTTTAATACACACACAAAACTAATAAGTAGGTAGTGAACTAATTCCTAAGGGTATTGTTGATACCCTCTAGTAATCAAAACAGTTATTACTTTGAGGTTAATTCACTAGGATCATTATTACTAAAAGTAAATCTCCATTATCTAAGTTGCGAGTTCTATAACCATACAATAAACTAGACATGGCTCGTAACGGGGGCCAATATCATTTTATGACTTTGTCACCCGTAGACCTTTAGGTCCCACTGTAGCTAGCAACAAGGTGCGGGGTAGTCAGTCCCGTATAGATCTATACACACAAGTCACGTTCTCCATCCAGGAGATTCTGGTTATAGGGTCGGTCCTCCACTCTCGTATCTATGGGGAGTGTTACCGAGGACTTGTCTCCAATCTTAAGTATAACGAATTTACAAGTAATAACATGGAAAATACCGTTTTATGCTTCGCGTGAATCCTTTGTAAATTATGAAATATAACATAAAATCTAACCTTTTATGATGAGATTCACGAGTTCCTTGTTTTGGTTTTGAAAACTAGCTCTACAAGTTAATTTCTTAATCGGTTGGTAAAACGGTTTTCAGTGTTAAAAGCATGTTGAACATGTAAGTATTTCATACGAAATAATAGGTTTTGAGTACAATTTCCCTTGTATTTTTTCTTGTATTCCCCCCTGAAAACATGAAAAACTCGGAAAAAGGTGTAGGGGTATGAACTCACCTGACGTGGGTGTGCCGGGTTAGGTCGCTAGGTGTCAACTTAGGACATGAACACACACGAGGGTCCTATGTAACATGAAGTGATACATAATTGTATCTAATTAGTCATTAAACCACTAATTAAGCAAGTAAATATACTCTATCGCAAGGAAACACTTTATTTCAAGTCTTAGGAATGATACGGGTTGCATCTAAGGAGTGTATAGACTCGTTAAGGAGTTTACTCTTCAAGTGTAAGCCCTTATGGGTGTTCACGGTTTCAAGACCATATCCCCATGAGTTTACTGCCATAAAATCATGGGAGTGGTGTTATTGGGTGTTCAAAGGTCTTATGCTTCATAAAGAAAGGTCGTAGGGTTGAATCAAAGGTTATGGAAGTGTTTGGGCTTGAAATGGACCCTTTATGGAGTTTACGGTGTTTGGACCACTCCCTTGGGAGTTTATGGTCGTAAACACAAGAGTTCACGGTCGTAAACTCATGTTTGTCCATTTTTTTATGTGTTTTGGTGGTTGTAGGTTAAGCATGCAAAGTTCTAGACCCAAATATAAGCCCTTTGGAGGTGTTAAGGGCTTTGGAGATCCCCAAACCGTAAACACATGTTTACCCCCCCCCCCCCTTCAATTCATGTTTTGGGGTTCTTAGATCTTTCATGCAAGTTTCTAGGTCATAAGCCAAGCATTGGAAAAGTTTTGGAAGGGTTTTGGGGCATAAAAATCCCATTTTAGGGTGTTTACGGTTTTGGGATGTTCCCAAACCGTAAACACATGTTCTTGAGGTTTTTGGATGATTAAATCACAAATTTTCGAGTATGTTAGGATAAACCACAAGCTAGGAAGGTTAACTTATAGTTGTGAAGCTTGAAAGGGCGTTTCTAGTTGTAGAGAGAGAGTAGAGAGAGAAAGCTCTAAGGTGTGTGAAAAAGGTTCAAATGGAGAGCACTCAACCCTTATATAGGGTTGAGTTCACGGCCAGGTGGGGATCCACCCAATCCCGACATCAAACGAAGTTTATGATTGTACCCGATTAAATGGCCGTAACCCGATTTAGTTGTTAACTAAAAAAAATTTCGAAAGAATTCGAGGGTATTTCACGTGATTTTATTGCTTTCAGACGCATATATAAAAAACACAACAATAAACCAAATGGATTTACTTAACTCAAAATTTAACGGAAAACTTTAATAAAAATAACTTTTTATTAACGGAAGTGGGTTACATTGACGGAATAAATTTCGGGTTGTCATATCATCCCCCGTTAGAGGAAATTTCGTCCCAAATTTTGGAAATAAGATACAAATCATGGATTAGAAAAGAGATGCATATATTTTTGTTTCATTGAATCTTCACACTCCCATGTGAATTTGTGTCCCCGCTTGGCATTCCATCGAACCTTCACTATCGGGATGCGGCTTCGTTTCATTCGTTTGATCTCCCGATCCATGATTTCGATTGGTTCTTCCACGAAGTTCAGATTTTCGTTGATCTCGATCTCATCAAGAGGGATCACAAGGGTTTCATTGGATAGACACTTTTTATGATTTGAGACATGGAAGACAGGGTGGATGTTGCTAAGTTCTTGAGGTAATCGGAGTTTGTAGGCTACGGGAACGATCCTAGCAAGGATCTCGAAAGGTCCTATGTACCTTGGGTTTAATTTCCCACGCTTTCCAAAGTGTATCATGCCTTTCCAGGGGGAGACCTTCAACAGGACACGATCTCCAACCTGGAATTCCAAGGGTTTTCGTCGTTTATCGGCGTAGCTATTTTGTCTGTCTCGTGAAGCTTTCAGCCGTTCTCGGATTTGAATGATCTTTTCAGTGGTTTCGCCGATGATTTCAGGACCAGTGAGAGTACTGTCGGGGACTCAACCCTTGGCTAGCTGCGTGTCCCCTACCTCGGCCCAGCACAATGGGGATTTACACTTGCGACCGTAGAGGGATTCGAACGGGACAGCCTTAATACTGGTGTGGTAACTGTTGTTATAAGAGAACTCAATCAAGGGTAAATGAGTGTCCCAAGACTTTCCGAAATCGATGAAACATGCTCTCAACATGTCTTCCACGGTCTGAATTGTTCTCTCACTCTGTCCATCAGTCTGAGGATGATAAGTTGTACTCATATCCAGCTTAGTTCCAAGAGCTTTCTAAAGGGACTGCCAAAATCTTGAGGTAAACCTGCTATCTCGACCGGAGATACTGGACACAGGTACACTGTGCAATCAGACTATCTCTTGAATGTAGATTCGCGTGAGTCTTTCCATCTTGAATGTTTCTTTAATCGGTAGGAAGTTAGCGGATTTTGTCAATCGATCGACAATTACCCAAATGGTATCGTACCCACTCGGAGATTTGGGTAATTTGGTAATGAAATCCATAGTAATCATCTCCTATTTCCACTCAGGTATCTTGGCGCAAGTCAGAGACTTGCCCACGAAGGTAGCGATTTCGGCTTTCATGTTTGGCCACCAGTATAGTTTCTTGAGATCTAGGTACATCGTATCCGAACCTGGGTGAACGGAGTATCTGGTCTTGTGAGCTTCGTTCATGACAAACACCCGGTAACCGCCGAACTTTGGGGTCCAGATCTGGCACATGAAACAATAGACTCTATCACCTCTGATCTCAAGATTCTTATCCATTCCCCTCAAGGATTCATTCAACACGTTCTCTGGTTTTAGGGCTTCCAACTGAGCCTCTCGGATCTGTGTGGATAAGTGGGAATGGATGGTCATTTTCAGTGTCTTCGCCTTGTTGCCTGAGTTTTCCTTTCGGCTAATGGCATCTGCTACCACATTGGCCTTGCCGGGATGGTAGCGGATTTCACACTCATAATCACTGAGCAGCTCTACCCATCGTTGTTGTCTCATATTTAAGTCCTTCTGATCAAAGATGTGTTGCAGGATTTTATGGTCAGTGAAGATCGTGCACTTGGTCCCATAAAGGTAATGTCACCAAATCTTCAGTGCGTAGAACACTTCTCCTAACTCCAGGTCGTGGGTTGTATAGTTGATTTCGTGTGCCCTCAGTTGTCTTGAGGCATAAGCAATAACTTTTCCACGCTGCATGAGCACATAGCCTAAGCCCTGATTGGACGCATCGAAGTAAACAACGAATTCCTCCGTCCCTTTGGACAGGGACAGAATAGGTGCGCTACACAAGGCTCGCTTCAACGTTTGGAATGCAGCGTCTTGCTTTTCACTCCAAAAAAAGGGTACACCTTTCTGTGTCAGAGTAGTTAAGGGTTTGGCAATTCTAGAAAAATTCTGGATGAATCTACGATAATAGCCGACAAGACCCAAGAATTCACGAATTTCTATGGGTGTCTTCGGTGCCGACCAAATCTCTGTCGCCTTGATTTTGGAGGTGTCCACGTGTATGCCTTCCTCGCTTACAACGTGACCTAGGAAAGTTACCTTCCGAATCCATAATTCGCACTTGGAGAACTTCGCGTACGGCTTCTCCGATATAAGGGTTTCCAACACTAATCTCAAGTGTTGTTTGTGATCCTCCTCGCTTTTGGAATAGACGAGCATATCGTCAATGAATACAATAACAAACTTGTCCAGAAAAGGACGACACACCTGGTTCATCAATTCCATGAACACTATCAGTGCGTTGGTTAGACTACAGGGCATCACTACAAACTCATAGTGTCCATATCGAGTCCTAAATGCTGTCTTGGAAACATCACTCTCATGAACTCGTAGCTGATGGTACCCTGATCTAAGGTCTATTTTTGAGAAGTAACTGGCTCCCTGAAGTCGATCGAAAAGGTCATCTATTCGAGGAAGAGGATAACGGTTTTTAATGGTCAGCTTGTTCAGTTCCTGGTAGTCTATACACATCCGAAAGGATCCATCTTTCTTCTTCACAAATAACATCGGGGCTCCCCAGGGTGAGGAACTCGGTCAGATGAACCCTTTGCTGAGTAGTCATTAAGCTGACTGGATAATTCCTGCATTTCTGCTGGCGCTAAGCAATATGGGGACTTGGCTATGGGGGTATCTCCGAGAATTAGGTCGATGCGAAACTCGACTTGGCGTTTGGGAGGGATTCTCGGGAGCTCTTCGGGAAAGACATCAGGAAAGTTGCAGACTTCGGGGATGCTCTCGAGGTCTTTAACTTCCTATTTCTCATTTATCACATGGGCTAGGAATGCATGGCACTCCTTTCGCAGATGCTTTTGGGCTTTGATGCATGAAATGATGCGAAGATTGGACCTAAGTTTATCGACGTAGATCATGAGGGTCTGGCCAGAAGGAAGATTGAGTCACATAGCTTTTTTGTAACAAAGAATATCAGCATGATTGTGACTCAACCAATCCATGCCAACGATAACATCAAAGCTCCTTATGGATACCAACATAAGGTCGATGGGAAAGGAATGGTCGTTTAGGGTAAGGGTGCAGCCTATGAATACATCGTTAGCGTTCTCTTTCTCGCCATTATCCATCTCAACGATAAACGTTTCTGTTAATGGTTAAGGACTATGTTTAAGAAGATGTTTGAATGAATGCCTAACAAAACCTTGTTTCGCACCAGAATCGAAAAGGATGCATGCATAAGAGTTGTCGAGAAGGAACGTACCCATAGTTAGAACGGTGGGACAGGCGACTGCCTCCTCTTGCCCCATAGTTAGAACTCTCCCGGTGTTGTTGGTTGTTGTTGCTTTGAGGCAGTTTCGCTTGTAATTCCCAGCCTCACCACAACCGTAGCAGGTTTGATTGAAACCTGCTCCGGATGCTTGATTTGTTGGTTGGGCTGGTGTTTTGTAGTTCCGACCAGTGTGGCCCTTTTTGCCACAGTTGTTGCAAAGCATCTCACGACATGGGCTGGAAGTGAGATGATGGTAGTTGCACTTGTCGCACCGAGGAAGGGTACCAACATATCTACTGGTAGGTGCTTGAGTGGCAAGAGTAGCAGCAGGGGTAGTAGCATCATGGACTGCTAGTGTTTGCTGTTTCTTTGAGGGCTCTTGCAAAGACCGACCCTTCTTCTATTTCCAGAACTTTCTTTTCTCACCACTCCCTTTATCCGTTTCAGGAGTGGTGTCCACTTCATCGAGATCGACTCCATGATCGATCAGAGTCTGCGCCAGGCACTTAGCGTTGTCAAAGGTGTTTGGCCTAGCAGCCAAGACATTTCCCTTGGTTGGCTGGGTCAGCCCCCAAATGAATCTTTCAATCTTTTTGCTTTCTGGGGTGACCATTCTGGGACAAAGAAGTGCTAGGTCTTCCAACCTAGAAGTGTAGGCAGCGATATCGGAACCCTTCATCTTTAGGTTCCAGAGTTCATGCTCCAGTTTCTGCATTTCTCCCTGTGGGCGGTACTCGGCAAGCATTAACTCCTTCAAGCTCTCCCAACCCATGGTGTTTGCTACTGGCAGGGTTAACGATTTGACTCGGTCATTCCACCAAGTCAATGCTTTATCGGTGAAAGTGCAGGCGGAGAATTTCACCTTGTTGGCAGGGTTAAAGATAGACTTGATCTTCTCGAACCATCGAGTCAAGGTAATGACACCTCCAGTGTCATTGAAAGATGTGGGTTTCGCATTCATGAAGTCTTTATAGGAACACTCCTTCTGGTGTCCCTGACCACCTTCCTGGTTTTGGGGCTGAGTACCACCTCCTGGCCCGCCAGAACCGTCGGGGTTCATCTGTGACATTGCAGCTGCCACTGCGGCTGTAACAGCTGCCTGAAACATGACAAGATCGAATTGAGGAGGAGGTGGTGGTGGAGGATTGTTGTTCTTTGAGATGGGTCTTTTCTTTGGAGGCATCGCGATCTAAAATGATCAGGAAAGAGAGGATAGTAAGTCCTCTGGATAGAATCAAGAAATATGAAACAAGAGATATCTCATTATGGTAGATCGAGTGTTCTACCAAGCGATAGAACGGGAAAAGTTACTGAAGCAAGTAAATTATCGCTAAGGAAAGAATAAGTAGCAACACTTGGTATGAATTTCTACAACGTATTCGGCTCTGACTAAAATACTCCTATAGTATTTTATGGTTTGTTGCGACGATGATTTGTTGTTTGGATATTTGGTATTTTTAGGCATGTTGTACACCACAGTCACTCCCAAGCACATGTTGGCCGTGTCTTGAATGAATATAGTTAATCAGGCTATATTGACCCTAGACACGACTACATAACTACCCAGATTTAACCGCAGTGCCCAACACCCAATTACTTTTGTTTTGTTCTACTCGTGGTTACTATTTCTGATATTTAGGTATTCTTGTATACTTTTTGTAAAAATACTTGTATTTTAAAGTATACTTTTAGTTCAGAGCACTTCGGCCCCTTAGTGTTTATAGTTAAATACCATGTAAGGTTCGGTATACTTAGTTCACTATAAACAAAAGCTCTGATACCAATCTGTCACACCCCGAAATCGACAGCGGAAACATTCTGGGGCGGAGGACGTCATTCGTAGTATCAAAACCATTGTACATAGTAAGCATACTAAACACAACCATTACATTACATATGAATATTTACATTTTTTTGAACGTGGAGAAATACATAGTTTATATATATACATCAGTATAAAAAAAGTATAGACGAGACTTCTATATTGCACCGTCTTCTCCAAAAGTAAGCGAGATACCTGTCTAACGTGAACCTGAGAATACAAGCAGTTTTAAAAAAAAAATATCAACATAAAGCTGGTGAGTTCATAAGCGGTTGAGTTCTAGTAAAAGAAAACGTTCCTTTGATTTCATGAAAAGTTGTTATCCAAGTAAATCCCATATTTTCTTATAAAAGAAGTTTGGTTATCCAATTGTTAAACAGCATGTTTATGAAAAGTTAAGTTGTCCCAGGAAAAACCCATATTTTCCTTAAAAGTCAATGGTTGGTTATCGATCCGGAAATGAAGTGTACAAGTATCTACCATACTTGTATCGTTAGGTGCAGTTTCCTTAAAAGTTCGGTTACTCTCGATGAGGTACATTAGTTTTAATACACACATAAAACTAATAAGTAGGTAGTGAACTAATTCCTAAGGGTATTGCTGATACCCTCTAGTAATCAAAACAGTTATTACTTTGAGGTTAGTTCACTAGGTTCATTATTACTAAAAGTGAATCTCCATTATCTAAGTTGCGAGTTCTATAACCATACCATAAACTAGACATGGCTCATAACGGGGGCCAGTATCATTTTATGACTTTGTCACCTGTAGACCTATTGGTCCCACTGTAGCTAGCAGCAAGGTGCGGGGTAGTCAGTCCCGTATAGATCTATACACACAAGTCACGTTCTCCCTTCAGGAGATTCTGGTTACAGGGTCAGTCCTCCACTCTCGTATCTATGGGGAGTGTTACCGAGGACTTGTCTCCAATCTTAAGTATAACGAATTTACAAGTAATTACATGGAAAATCCCGTTTTATATTTGGCGTGAATCCTTTGTAAATTATGAAATATAACATAAAATCTAACCTTTTATGATGAGATTCACGAGTTCCTTGTTTTGGTTTTGAAAACTAACTCTACAAGTTAATTTCTTAATTGGTTGGTAAAACGGTTTTTAGTGTTAAAAGCATGTTGAACACGTAAGTATTTCATACGAAATAATAGGTTTTGAGTACAAGTTCCCTTGTACTTTTTCTTGTATTCCCCCCTGAAAACATGAAAAACTCGAAAAAAGGTGTAGGGGTATGAACTCACCTGACGTGGTTGTGTCGGGTTAGGTCGCTAGGTGTCAATTGAGGACTTGAACACACGTGAGGGTCCTATGTAACATGAAGTGATATATAATTGTATCTAATTAGTCATTAAACCACTAATTAAGCAAGTAAATATACTCTAATGCGATGAAACGCTTTATTTCAAGTGTTAGGAATGATACGGGTTGCATCTAAGGAGTGTATAGGCTCGTTAAGGAGTTTACTCTTCAAGTGTAAGCCCTTAGGTGTGTTCACGGTTTCAAGAACATATCCCCATGATTTTACGGCCATAAAATCATAAGAGTGGTGTTATTAGTTGTTCAAAGGTCTTATGCTTCATAAAGAAAGGTCCTAGGGTTGAATCAAAGGTTATGGGAGTGTTTGGGCTTGAAATGGACATTTTATGGAGTTTACGGTCTTTGGACCACTCCCTTGGGAGTTTACGGTCGTAAACACATGAGTTTACGGCCGTAAACTCATGTTTGTCCATTTTTTTATGTGTTTTGGTGGTTGTAGGTGTTAAGGGCACTTAAACACCCTTTGGAGGTGTTTACGGTTTTGGGAGATCCCCAAACCGTAAACTCATGTTTACCCCCTTCAATTCATGTTTTGGGGTTCTTAGATATTTCATGCAAGTTTCTAGGTCATAAGCCAAGCATTGGAAAGGTTTTGGAAGGGTTTTGAGACATAAAAACCCCCTTTTAGGGTGTTTATAGTTTTGGGATGTTCCCAAACCGTAAACACATGTTCTTGAGGTTTTTGGATGATTAATCAAGAATTTACAAGTATGTTAGGCTAAACCACAAGCTAGGAAGGTTAACTTACAGTTGTGAAGTTTGAAGAGGCGTTTCTAGATCGAATCTCGAGTTGTAGAGATAGAGTAGAGAGAGAAAGCTCTAAGGTGTGTGAAAAAGGTTCAAATGGAGACCACTTAACCCTTATATAGGGTTCAGTTCACGGCTAGGTGGGGATCCACTCAATCCCGACATCAAACGGAGTTTATGATCGTACCCGATTAAATGGCCGTAACCCGACTTAGTCGTGAACTAATTTTTTTTCGAAAGAATTCGAGGGTATTTCACGTGATTTTATTGTTTTCAGACGCATATATAAAAAAATACAACAATAACCCAAATGGATTTACTTAACTCAAAAGTTAACGGAAAACTTTAATAAAAATAACTTTTTATTAACGGAAGTGGGTTGCATTGACAGAATAAATTTCGGGTTGTCACACCATTCCCATCACGATTGAGAAGCATAAAGTACGAGCGAGAGGACGAAGATATCATAGACACCTTTCGTAAGGCGGAGGTAAATATTCCTTTTTTAGATATAATTGAATAAATTCCTCATTGCACCAAGTTTATGAAAGAATTGTGCATTTCAAAGATAAAACTGATAACTAATAAACAATTAAAGTTGGTGAAAATATCTCTTCTATTTTGCAAACAGGTGTACCCTCAAAGTGCAAGGATCCGGAAATTTTTTCGATTCCATTTACATTGGGAAACCTTGCTTTTTCAAATGACATGCTTGATTTAGGTGCATAAGTCAATGTCTATTCACTATCAGTTTTTGAAAAATTAAAATTAGGATCTTTACAAAAGATCTAGACACTCATGCAGTTGGCAGATCACTCACAATATAACCAAAAGGTGTATAGGAGGATGTTCTTGTCTAAGTGAATGAGCTAATTTTTCCCGCTAATTTTTACATTCTGGACATGGGTAATTTCGGTGTATCAGACAAAAAATCCAATTATTTTGGGAAGACCTTTCATGAAAACTGCTAAAACCAAAATTGATATTTTTATTGGTACACCTTCTATGGAGTTTAATTGTGATATGGTTAATTTTAAATGATGCGGATATTACTTCTGATAAATTTTCCGTTAATTATCTAGCTACCAACAGTACTTTAGCTGACGACTGGATGAGTTTTCTAATGCTATTGTGCTAGAAATACTAGTAGACAGAAAATTAGCTTATGATGCATCAAAGGAGCTGAAACGAAATAAGCTTGGGGAAGAAAAAGAGATGGTGAATGTTGAGAATAATCTGAAAAGAAGAAAACTTGAAGGGAAGAAGGAGACTTCTGAAAAGAAAACTAGAAAACAAAAAAGACTCAAAAATCTTAAAAAAAACGAGTATGTTGATAAAATATTGAAGTTTGTTGTACAACCAACAGATCCACCCATTATGTCCCATCTGAAGAGATATAAAGTGGGGAATAAAATAATTGAGTTACGGATAAGTCCCAACCACACTAGTTTACAACCTGGTCGGGCAAAGTCAAGCCAACGACTTTAAAAATGGGCGGCTTTCCGAGAGGTAACCCACATAGTTTTAGTTTATTTTTCTGCTTTCAATAAATAGATTGTCGTAGTCCCAAACAAGCTTGGCGGAATCAGAGTATCTTAAAAGTTGCTGAAATTTAGATTTTTTGCAAACATCTTCGTCAAAATCAACAATTTCTGCAAAATTATCAGGTACATTCTTTCCTAGCTGCAACCTTTGTTTTCATATGCTTTATTGAGTTGTTCTTTCTTCTTTGAGCAATGACGATAATGCATCATATTAAGCTTGGGGAAGGGGTTAGTGTCAAAATTTACACTTTAAAAAAAATAATTAATTTTTCAATTTTCCTTGTATTTTATTTTCTGTATTTCATTTGAATATAAAATTTTTGAAAAGTCCAAAAATATTTTATGTTTATGTTTCTATTTTTTGCATTTATAAGAAAACCAAAAAGAATTTATTTCTAGTTATTTTAGTGTTTATTTTCTGCATAAAAAATTTCTAAAAGAAAAGAAAAAAAATTTGGAAATTTTGGAAAAGGTTACATGATATGATGACATTACATATCTTCTATAGCTCTATATAAATGGAAAATGAAATTCCGAAACAATTGGATCAATAGTGGTAACTTCAGTACTAGTTCTCATAACTAGGGGTTTGCAAGACACTGTGAGCCAAGAAACTAGATGAAAAAAAAATAACAAAAAAATAGCATATTGAAACATAGTGAGGGCAGTAATAATACATTCGTAATTATTTGCTTTTGAATGTTTAAAAAGAACCTTGATCAACAAGTCTGGACCCACATAATACAGACATATTTGTTGACACACGTTACCTTCGCGGTAACAAAGAGCCTTATATCAAATCCACATTGTTAAAAAGAAAAGAGGGGTACTAACTATCATATCTGACACCCCAGTCAAAGTTCAAGCACTTAATCGAAGAAATCTCAAGAAATTCAAAAGGACGATTGAAGAACCCAAAGCCCAAGGATAAAATACTAAGGAAAGACTGTGTGATATGATATTTTTCTTTCTCAACAGCATAGGAGCTGGGCCCCTACGTGTGGGCCTACTACTGTAGCGAAAGCTGATTTGATGTGACGGGTTCTTAAGGATGTGTTGAGCCCGATTCTTAATTATCTAGTCTTGAGGACATGAAATTCTGAAATATTTTATTTTCGTTTGCAAGGCTAATTAAGGTATAAAGTTTAAATAAAAGTTGCAATTGGTTTACTGGTTCACGCCGTCAATCTTCTTCCTAAATTTGGGAGTCTGTGAAAGATGGAAGGTATTGCAATGGTTGCTTAGGTGGTGATTTCATTGGAGCTTACTCAATGTAAGATCTGATTATGTGAAAAAAAAGTGAAGTGTTTTAGTTTCAAGTTATTAAGGTTTTATTCTAAGTTCTTTTTAGGTCATCTACTTCTTTCCATTTGTTTATCAGGTTTTATCTTTTTATTACTTGAGCGCAAGTAATGTTCAAGCTTGGAGAGATTTGATAGATGCCATTTTATGCATCTTTTAGCGTAGTTTTTATTAACATTTTGCATCATATTTTATGTTATTTCATGTTCATTAGCTTAAATAATGTTTAACTCATGTATTTCGTCAAAATTCTCGTATCTGTCATGTTTTGATGTAATTTTTAGATAATACGAGTGGAGCAATACTTTGGGAGCAGCTTGGAAGCATATTTGGAGCTTAATTGGAGTTGGAACTGAAGAAGGGAGCTAAGGAATGACTTGGATTGTTTAAAAGGAAGAATCACTGAATAGCGACAAAAAGCAAAAAATGAGATCGCATTTTTCCAAATATGAGTGGTATGCTAATTAGTTGTGAGGTATTTATTTGCAATTGAGTCGAAGCATTCCAGGAACAAAGATGAGTGGTATGCTAATTAGTTGTGAGGGGTCACAGAAGTGTGTAAAGTATTGTAATGGTTGCTTTGGTGGTGATTTGTAACACCCACAAATTCGAGCTAGTAAATTAAAATAGAATAAGTTATAAAAATAACATTTTTATAGAAGATTATTTAGGTTAAATAATCTTAAACAAGTTAAGTATACGTGGCAAGCATTTGGTACATATAAAGATTGCTAAAATCCGACTTCGTATGAGGAAGTTATGCTTTTTCGAAGTTTCACAATTTAACAGGTACGACTTTACGTATCATAAAAAGTGAATTTTTGATAAATTATTTTTTTTAGCCTAAGGGATCTAAACAAAATTCGCAGTAGTTGTTAAACCGAGACGATGCATATAAAGAACGCCCAAATCTGACTTCGTAAGAGAAAGTTATGATTTTTCGAAGTTGCGGCATAGTAGTATGGGCACGGAAATCGACATTCTAACTGGTTGATTATTATACAAAACTATCTATATAAGAATTGAAGAACTCATAAATATGAACCCGTCGATAAAAATTCGGTCGAGAATGGAGTTTATATAAAGAAGTTATGAATTTTGCACGGACTTTAACAGTCTAAACCGATGTTCATATGAATTTTTGTTAGAGTAAGAATTAGTTGTTGAGAACTTAATGAAGTTGTATAGATCGTTGAAAGGATTTTGGGATATAAATAACGTCAAAAACGAAGCTTATATGCTAAAGTTATGGCCGCCCGAAGATCTAGGAGAAAACACTTGGACTAATGATGTGGTACCACTAGAGGGTGCCACGTGGCCTAGTCGGCAACTCCCTCTCTTCTGAGACATCGTGACATTACACCATGGAAAGCCGACACGTGGCTCCATAGGAACGCAACATGTGGAAGCTTCTAGAAAGGAGTGAGGTGGCCAATCTGTATGACGATGCGTGTCAAATAGTCATAGGAGCTAGGAAGGCTGATGCGCGCGACACACACTATACCTTGCATGGCTCGCCCCTTTTGGATGGCTATAAATACCTCCGAATTCTACTCCATTTCCTCACAACTCATCTCAAACTCTCTATATTTCGAGATAGGTTTTCTTCCAAACCTTTAGAATATTTTAGTATAGTATGAGGGAATCTAGGATTCCGACCAGAAGTAGTATTTGGGTCAATATTTTTTCCTCACATTTTCCTGGTTTTTGCTAAAACCACTGTAAGTTAAGCTACACTCTTCTTCCTTCAGTGCAACTTATATTTATAGTCATAAATCGTTGTTATGAACCTATAAATAAGATTTATCAGTGATTCCAAGTAATAATACTAATTCAACTACTTACGAGAGACCTGTCTAGAATGGTCATGTTGGCTTGGTTGTTGGATTTTAGAAATGAAATATGTCAAAATGGTCCTGCCTCCAAACTATCCTGCCTGGCTAATCCTTACTTGATAGGTCTTGATATACACAATGGGATTAGTGAGGAATCTAGACTATAATTATTATAGTCACAAGGATTATGAAACTAAACAAAGGCTTAACACTGTATGCATCTTGCTCTTTTAAAAGTACGAAGTGAAGCACTGCTGAAATTGTTAGTCGTCCATTTTTATCAAGTGAGTGCATTTTTACTTTCATCTTACACGTAGATATAAAGCATTTAGATAATTGAACAATATATGTGACTATGTGCAAAGATGTTCTATTTTAGATGAAATTTTATTAAGATTAGTTTTATATAATATATACCGTATATGTATTTTACAAATATAATACACTAGGTAACGAAGGGTAATGGAAGATGCCATAGTATGATGAAAGATTGGATGCCATAGTATGATGAAAGATAAGATGTAGGCAATGATATGATCCCATTTTTGGATTTGATGTTTAAGCCCATAACTATAACTGGGATGTACTTGATCCGATTGTACCATGGTCCTTTTTGGGTTGCCTTCACCAGTGCAATTTGACTTTTGAGAATAAGGTTATTTCTGATTTATTAATATATTACAAGTATAAGATAATATATTACAAGTATAATATATTAATGAAATCATATTATTTAATTAGTATTGATCAAGAATTAATTTGTAGTTAATTTTGTGGTAGAAAGAGACTAATTAGATATATGGAGATTGATTATGTAAATCAATGATTCTTATAGTTTGGGCCAATGATCCATGATTATGGGCTAAAGTAATCCATGGAAAGTCCATGGAGGTTAAACCCATGCAGTATGAGAATATGGAAAGTCATGGTTTATTAAGGTTTACAAAGTGTAACCCCAGCATGTGCAACACTATAAATAGAGCCCCTAGAGCCAAAACCGGTTGCCCCATCATTCCAAGAGAGTGATAGACGATTTTGAGCTTGCTAACCTATTATGTCAAGCCTCCTCTTGCATATGGTGTTTGTGAACCAATAGAGACATCATACTTGAGGTGCTCAAGCTTTCAAAGGTCAAGAACTCTACCCTACTCAAGAGGTAAGCACCCAAACGAAGTTTTATTATATAGCTTCAATTGTATGCTAGCTAGGGAGAATGCTTTGGAAAAACAAAATGCATGTATAATTAGAGAGAACATATATCCAAAGAATTTAGGGTTGCATGTGCACCATAGGAGTGTTATAGTGCTCAAAACCCAACACCCATGACTTTAGAAATGGTACTAGTGTACTAACGATGTTGGAATGGTAATAGTGTACCAATGATGCAGTCGTTTAATAGAGTATAGGTAACAACCACCAGACTATTTGATGACAATCTCATGGAACATAGGCAATGATGGACTTTGTGCCTATTAGATAAACATTGGAAGCGAACGACTTCATGCCTATTATATAAACACTGGCCGCGATGGACTTCGTGCCTATTAGATAAACACTAGAAACAATGGACTTCATGCCTATTCTTTAAAACAAACCCTTAGCAATGAAAATAGAACGAAACATACTAACATGCATTGCGGAGAACTTACTGTAACACTACTGTCAGAAACAATGATTAAAATAACCCTTAGGATAGATCCATAGGGAAGAATAAAGAAAAAAATGGGGATGGGTAATCGGGTTAATTGGTTGATAATTAAGTATAATTAACTATATTATTGTGGGCTGGAAACCCTATATACTCACCAAGTTTCTCAACCTGAGCCACTCAGCTTTTTTGTATCACAGGTAGCGGTACAAAGTTATATGCATGGTGAGAGATTCAAGAAGATGTAGATTTTTAGTCTAAGATATAGTAAGGCTTGTTTATGCTTATGTTTTGTATCAGTTATGATATCCTAATATTTTTATAAATTAATGGAAAACATTTCTTTGGAAATACTTTTATGTGGCAAATTCTGCATTAATAAATAAACTTTAGCTTTAATAAGTATAAATAAAAAGTTTTAAAATGGTCGTAAAATGGGTATGTCACAGTTGGTATCAAAGCATTAGTTTAAGCGAACTAGGAATTTAGAGGATTTCTAGAATTATACTTAGAATGCTAAGAGATGATCGTTAGATGTGTGTCTATTATAATTTAGGTGGTACCCCTAAATTGACACAAGCACTAGCTTACTCAGGATACGATGCCTAATTTTCTTTTATGTGCTAAATTTTTTGTATTATAGCATGCCTTAGGTTGCCTATCTAAGTTGCTATTACTTGATTAGATTTAAGGTCTCTTTCCGACCTAGAATTAGGAAATTTTATGTGTTCAGGTTTCTAACTGTTTATTTATGGTATTAGAACTGACATATAAATTTTGGGGGTAATAAGGAGGATTATGCATCTTAACCTTCCCTAGCTTAATATATTGGTCTCGATACATTAAGCGCCTACTTCGGTGTACAAAACGTCATGGTGAAGACTTGTAGCAGACAAGTAAATATCAACGTAAGTCGACAACCATAGCCTAAGCATCAGTCGTTGTACCTGCACCCGAACCTGTCACAAAGGTAGAAGTTCAGGAAATGATGCGAACCTTGTTAGACCAACAAATGGAGAAGAAAAGACAGTGTAACACCTGCGTTTCCTACTACATTAGTTCATAGTCTGCAATCACTTTGGTCAAGTATTATAGCCCTTACATGAATGAATAAGAAAGGATTATTCATATATTTATATGCTTACATGTTATATAGGATATTATGTGTAATAATAAAAACAAATAAAATTAAAATACCCATCAAAGATAAAAGATTACATAGAACAAATAATCTTAACCTAGTTGCATTATACATCATAAGGATTTCAATGATATAAGGAGCATTTGTAACATCCCAAATTTAACAGAAAAGTTTAACTTTTGTTATCATAAATACCAACCCCAATTGTTTCCAAAAATCCCATTACATGACCATAGTGTTTTTAAAGATCAGAGTATCAAAACTAAATGCGAAAATACTGGAGAATGCACGCCACGCTATCAAATCAGGCCCTTTCCCTTAGAACGAGAATTAGTTGAAACATCCAATAAAACTGTAAGCACACGCTTAGTGAGTTTCCTAAACCACACAAAACATAGAATGACATAATGCCATGCATCTATACATATAAGTTTGCAGTGGACTCCCTCCATGGTATTCATTTGGAATGCCATATGGTCTTCACATAAGTCCACATATAGATCAAATAGAAAACAATTACATACTCCATTACTAATCATCTCATAACAATTAATGGGTCGGACTTGGTGCCTTTGACCCACGAGTGTAGCGAGAAGACTCACCTCAGTCTGCTTAACACGAAAGTTGCTCGCCTAACAGTCTGAAACCACACACAGAACACAATACAATTAACTCTAAATTAGGATTATAACATAACCTAATCAAATAGTCTAAACACCTAAGCCTAAGTCCTTCCATAGTGGCCCAAAAGTCCTCCCTTTGCTAATGGGCATAAGATCCAAGATAAAAGTCATTAATGGACCACATGGCCCAATAAGGCCCAACCAAAACAACTATGGCCCAAATCAGAATATCAACCCAAAGCTCTAAATGGGACCAAGCCCAAAACTGAATAAGGTCCAATAAGCTTACAAGCCCAAACAAAGCCCAAACCTAAATGGAGTGTGTACGCCTTGCATACCACTCCAGTATGCTCAGCATACCAGATCCTTAAGATGTACCCGCTGCATAGACATTATTATGCATGGCATACAAGCAGGACATGCATCAATCGACCATTAAGTTCTTAATACATGGGATTTCAATGCCAAACTTTAGATATGACTCCATTAAGATGTCCTAGGGAATAAAGTTGGAAACTCTATGCCCTTGCATTTCATGAGTGATCCCAACACTTCATTCATCCCATTAAGGCCTCATTTAAGACCACTAACTTATGCACGGAGTCCAAAAAACCTTCAAGATGTCACCTTTATGCATCAAACAGGCTCAAGGAGCTTAGATCTAGCAAATCTAATCTTTGGAGTTGCTCAACTCATAAGAAAAGGTCTAAAAGCCAATAAGGGACTTCATAACAGAACCCTAGCTCAAACAATCAAAAGAGATGACGAGGACATGAATTTATAACTCCATAAGTTCTTCAAGATGAACTAGATTTAGGATCTAAAAGCTCAATGACAACCAAGGCTTGATCACCACCTGTTAAATCCATTAGGGTCATGTCGTGCTCCCTTTCATAGAAGTTTTTAATGAACTGACTATATGAGTCAGGAAGCGAAAGTAGAACCAAGTCAATTGCTAGCTCCCTTGGGAAAATGATACCTAGCATTCCCAATCTGTCAATGTGCGATTTCATTTTCAAAACATGCGCACCCACAAACTTCCCATATGTTTACTAGCCAATAGGGCTTGAGTGACTTCGTATTTTTTTATCTTGAAGAAAAAATGGCTCGGCGAGAATTATTGGGGGAGGTGGAGGAAGAATTGGAGAAGCACGATTTACAGTTCCACTAATGCTTGAAGAAGGGAACATTATTTCACCTTGATCAACATATGGAAGATCATCTTCAGATAAGGAAAAAAAACATTTCCAAAATAACGAGGAGAATCATTGTTGTCTTGACTTGACATCTATAAAGGGAGAAAGAGAGAATTCAAGTTAGTTGATTTTAATCCTCAGTTATTAACCCAAAAACTTAAATTAAGGCTACGATCCATATTTTCGATTCAAATTTTGAAGAGGGATTTCGTTATCAAATTTGAATCTATTTTAGTTTGGTAAGGCATTTACCAATTTCAATCTCATGAAACTCCTAGATCTTTTGAGATTCATTGAACTATTCAACCAGCATGTTTAATATCGATTATGCTCTCACTTTGTGACTGGGATGTCGAGGATCACAAACAAGATGTGATTAACCATGCAAATTAGTTTGGTACTCTCGATGTCATTTACCATCTAACTAATGTGTCGGTTAACCACATACGCTCCATTAATCAATGATAATTTACGAGACACCCATTGCCAACAATATTAGTCCTACATTATTGTGTCGATTAACCACTCATGCTCCACTAACGACCAATGAGGTGCAATGTGCAATTTCAAGGGTTAGCATCAAATTCACATTTTTTTCTAAAGTAACTAAGAGTGGGATTTTATAAAATGATTTAGTTAAGTTATAATTCTTTATACTTATTAATGAGAATTTAGTGTCCTATCAAACCTGATCGACTAACGACTCTCCACTAGTCAAGAGAGCCACCGGGTAAGAGTGGATACCCAATGGCAATCATTTTATAGGCCGCTTCCTTAAACTCCCCTTCTAGACCAGCTTCGTGAATGAGGCCTAGTAACGGTAAGACTGACTTTTCTTATACACACACACATACACACACACACACACATATATATATATATATATATATATATATCTAAAAACCAAGGGTGTATTTTTAAAACTTTTCAAAAATACTAGGTTAAATTTTTAACAATTGAATTAACAAATTAATTTTATCTTTACCAGAAACTTAACCTAATCACGAATTGATGATAAGGATACAAAATAACTGATTAAAATATCCGATTTTAAACAATTAAAATGAATTTAAGGTAATTATCCTAATCAATCCATGAATCAAATATCGAAACCGTAAATTCAGGATCTGACAGTGCAACTCGCCGAGTTGGGCAATGCACTCGTCGAGTTCCAAGATAAACTTGTTAAGTTCGATGAACAGAATAACGATTTTGTTCCCTTCTCCTTTGAACAATTCACAATTGCATCATATTCAACAGAAAACTAATCCTAGGCTCTTATACCACTGATGGGTTTTAAGCATAAGATACAATCCTATGTGTGCATGCAACCCTAATTGAAGATCTATGTTTTCTCTAACCGAACATACAATAATTAACAACAATGTACAAACCCTAGATCTATGGATAATAATAAAATAATAGGGTTATAATACATAACTATAAGATTGTTATTGTAAACAATCTTGAAATCTTGCTTGAAACGCCTTTGGTAGCAAGCGCCACAAGTGTCGCGCCTCTAATGTTTCACAAACAAACTCAAGAAACCAAAGAATACTATAGAGAGAGAGAGAGAGAGTAGTGGAAGATAAATTTCGTCCCTTAGGCTCTTGGAGGAGTCATAACTGAAATTTAACCCTTAGGAGGGTTTATATAGGTGTTCGGAAGGTATTGGATAAGACAGGTGTATCCAAGATAACCCTAATCCCTTAACTTCCTCCTTAAGGCATCTAACGCACCCATAGAGCCCAAGGAAACCCTAGGAGCATCTAGAATTCACCCCTACTATAAGGAGGTTCCAAAATTGCCCAATGTTCAACTATCAAAAATTGAAACCTTTAGTCCCTGCAGTTTCAATTAATTCCTTTAATTCCAAATTAATTTATGATTAAATATTAATTAACAATATGATTTCTAATTAATATATTAGTTCCATAATACATTAATAAATCATTTATTTTGATTTCTAATTAATTTATTAACCAAGTAATAAATTAATAAATCATTCTTCTCTCTCCAACAATTATTCTAACATATTGCCAAGTTTGAAGGCAACCCAAAAGCACTTTGCTACTATCAGTTTAAGTATATACCAAATATAGTTATGGGCTTAGACACTTAATCCAACTATACATATATATATATATATATATATATATATATATATATATCTTTTTGTAATTCTATATCTTTTTATTTTAAGATAATTTACCATTTATGTTTTGTTAATACATATTATTACTACTTCAAGGCGTTCCCCTCTAGGTAGTTTATTTTATTAAGGTTGATCGATCATTTGTTACAATTACTTCCTATAATCGAGATTTTAACTAGATATTTTTCATGCACGGCGTTTCATCCGATGTCATAATGTAGTTTAAAAAGTTAAGCCGACAACAACTTTATCGGCAGGGTAGTAGCTAGCAACCGCAGGTGGGGATGTCAGCTAAAGGGTTATTCTAGGTCGGGGTTAGCTAAAAAGTAATCAACTAAATGGTGAATAGTCGTTCGCATTAAACAACTGCTTTCTTTAACCTCATAGTATGTTTATTGATCTTATTATCTTTTGTTTTCCTTTGATGTTATTCTCTTTCATAATTATACCAATATATATTTACTTTTATATATATATATATATATATATATATATATATATATATTAATTATCATAGTTTTTGATGTTCTTGATACGATATTAGGGCAGAGTAACAACTATTACTATTCTTAAATGAATCCTTAGGTTTCTTCTTCGAAAGTAAGTTTAGAACCGATTTGGATTTCTTGATGAAAGATAGTGATAGTGTCACCAGACAAGTACTTTCTGATACTCATAATGGTAGTGATAGTTCCCTCAGACATCTACTTTCTGACACATAGCAGTAATGATAGTACCCTCAGACAGGTACTTCCTAATACATAGTGGTAGTCGTAGTGCCCTCATATAAGTACTTTTTGATACATAGTGACAGTGATAGCTCCCTTAGACAATTACTTTTTGATACATAGTAGTAGTGATAGTTCCTATAGATAAGTACTTTCTAATACAAAGTGGTAGTGATAGTGCCCTCAAACAAGTAATTTCTGATACATAGTGGTAGTGATAGTGGCCTTAGAAAAGTACTTTTTGATACATAGTGGTAGTAATAGTTCTTTCAGACAAGTACTTTCTGATACTTTCCCTCAAAAAGGTATTACATCCCTATGATAATTTGAAGGGTTTTCAAAACAATTCATTTTAGAATTTTCGAGGGATTCAAGTATTTCGACGAGAGTTTTAACAAGGATTACTTTTTCCTTCGATTATTATTTGTAGAGGGAGATAGACTTCTATATAATGTTATATAATAATACTACGAATATTGTTACACACTGCTAAAATTAAGCAGTTTTTCGACCACTTGATTTCTCCCTACTACGGTTAAATTCATACGACAGCTACGCAATAAAACTAAATCACAGTTTTTAAAACTATTTTAAGTCTACAATCATGTAACCTACATTTCTTCCTAATAATTAATAACACATGTTTCTTAGTTATTACCATTTATGTTTTAGAGAGTGCTTAAATCTAGTGTTCAAAACTATATTATCATTTACTTTGTACACAATTTATTTAACAAGGACGTACCAATTTCTAAGGGTAGATCCTAGGTAGCATCATTTGTGCCAATGAAAATGATCTTCCCCGAGCATTATCCCTTTAACTTGCCACTCAAGGGCAGTCTCTTGAAGTGGCCAATTTTTCCACATTGATAGCAGTTGCGATTTCCACTAATACTAGTTCCTTAGTTTGGCATTTCGGTCAGGCTTCTACAAAACCTAGTGGTGTGGCCCTTTCAAAAACATTCGTTACAGTTCAGTTCTCTGCATCCACGTACATGGTGGTAGTTACACTCACTACATAACAAAAGATTTCTTTCATGCTATAAGTCACCATCAAACTTCCTCTTTTTTGTCTAGACTTTTGAAGGCCACATTTTTGGACCATTGTGCTTTGGTAAATTTCCTGATGAGTCATGTTAAAATCCAGTCTCTTGGCACTATCGTACGTAGTTGGTTTGGATGTGGTGACCAACCCTTGGATAGGTTGAACTAAACCCCATGTATACCTTCTTACCTTCTTTTGCTTTGGGTTAACAAGGTTGGGGTAGAAAGTTGGAAGATCATTTCATTCGTTGGTATAAGCTTCAATGTCTGCATCTTGATTGGCAAGATTCCAGAGCTCTTACTCTAGCTTTTTCATCTCTTCTCTAGGACAGTTATCCTCAATCAAAAGCTACTTTAGCTTATCCCAGGAGATGGCATTCGTTGTGCTAATTCCCATGGTTTTGGGATGACTGTCCCACCATGAGAATGTTGCATCCTCAAAGGTACATTTAGAAAATCTAACTTTTCAATTTTCAGAAAAGAAGCTGATCTCAAATACTGACTCTGTCTTCTCAATCTACGACTCAGTCCTACTACTAGTTAATTTTCGTGGAAGGGTTTGGGCTTTCAATTCATGAATTCCTTATAAGTACATGCCCTTTAGTGACCTCCTCTACCACCTTGAGTATTATCTCCTCCAGTTCCTCTTCCTTGACCGAGTCTGGTATTCCTATTGGTTCCAAAGTTAGCTAGTTCATCCGCGAACCATTGGTCGATTATCGCCTCAATGGTTGTTGATTCCATGGCTACTGGATCTGGTTTTGGTTGTGTCCTGGGGTTTCTTCTGGTGACTCTTCTCTGAGGTATGTTTAGATCCTGTTATAGTTAGTGAAAAAGAGAGTGTTAGTCGATGATGTCTTTTTATAGATGTGGGTAGTAATGACTAAGCGCATAAGTTAGTTTAAAAATAAATATAACAAATTTTCTATGTTAATAGTGGAAAGCTTTGACGTATTAAAAAAACTATTTCAAGAGGGATAATGATTATATTGTTTTCTTTCTTAAACGAATGTGTCATTATACTTGTAATTTGCAGACCTTAGGTCACGACTTGTCTGGGTAAAAATATTGTTAACATATCCCACTAAGAATATGTCAAAAATAACGAGACCGTTACCCAAGGACGACCTATTCAATGGTCACTACTCGACAAATGCTAGGCCTGGCCCCTTGCCCTCGCAACCTCGCACTTATGCCTCGGCGCCCTAGCACCAAGGCTAGGCCTAGAACAAGAAGCTCTGGTCTAGAACAAGACAAAATAGTACTAAATGCTTCCCAGATTGATAGGTGTAGCACACAGCACGCTTCCCTTTGGAAGTTATACACCAATAGCGAGCAACTGCTAGTAGAGCACGATCCGCTAATAGGACGCCCCTATGTCATGTCGGTTCAGAAATGACAAAAAGGCACTGTCGGGAGTCTTTCCCCACGACAACAAGTATATAAAGATCCCTTCTCCTCAAAGAGAATGGATCGCCTCTTTCTCTATCTTAAGTTAAACCCTTATTCTCTCATCTAGATACTGACTAGACAGTCGAAGTTTTGTTCTAGGATCCTTTCCCGAAAGACAACTGACGTCTATTCTTTCTTTGTTGTGATTCTTAGGATTAACCCAATGAAGACATCTAGTTACGACGTTAAGTCCTAGTGACATATCACAAAACTATCATACTATGTTAAAGAGTTATTACTAAGAGGATTAAGTTCTTATCTTTGTCTTACATGCACTAGCCTTTGTCATGATCACTTTTTCTCCGCAACTTGTACCTGGAGCTTCAATCCTTTTATCTAGGTTTCGATTCTCCTCTAACCTTTGGATTATGTTAGATAGTCCCATGTCACTTCCTTTGATGATTCCCATCTCATTATTGATGGAGTGAATCTGATTGACTTGACATGTAGTGTGAGTGGCTAGGGTAGGTATGACAGAACTAGGTGATGTTTCATTGGGAGGGATAGGTAGTGAAGCCTATAGGCCTTAAAGTGGTATCGTAACTCATCCCTAACTTTTTACTATTGCAATGTTTTTTATGTTGGGACTTCCCAAAAAGGTTGAGATGGCTTTTCTAATAGTGGTGGTAGTGAAGCCTCTTCCTTTGTGGTGGACCCTAATCTCATCCTTCTTAATCTTATACTGCGAGAATCTTTTTCTTTCTTAGTGGGATTTGTCTCCTCCTCAACGGGATTGTCTTCCTCGGAGAACTTTGAATGGTCCTCGGAGGGTTCTTATAACAATTCAGCTGACCATCTTGTTTTTTCTGAGGAACCGTCCTCCTTGTGAGGTTCCTCGTCGGGGGTCAAAGAAAACTAGAGGTGTATGACCCTCTAGTTCTTATGACAATTTAGTTGACCCTCTAGTTTTTTCTAAGAATATTTTTCTTTCTTAGTGGGATTTGTCTACACCTCACAACAGCAAGCAGTCCAATCATAAATAATCATCCAATACAGAACCAGAGTTGATTAAAACAATACCATTCAACAAATCATCCAAGATTACAATTGAAAAAACAAAAACATAATCGGAAAAGATATTGATGACATCAATAATGTAACACCTGAGTGAACTGAAGAACTGATAAATCAAACCCCAGCCCTTGGAACTCCAGTTGTCGCATGTCGTCCATCTGGTAACTGCCAAGCTAAAGGTGTTGGATCAAAAATCACCAAATGCGCTCTCAAAGGAGAATCAGCCTTAACATGGTCTGGTTGACTACAAAAGAAGATGCACCTGACTCTTGCTAATTACAGTCTCGGTTGTACTGATCCTCCTAACTGCATCTGAAACATCTCGATACTGGCGCACAACAAGTTCCCCGATGAATCCGACCACACCTACAGCAAGATCCGTGAGTCTCTCGATCTCCTGACCAAAAGTCAATCACCCTTCCCTTCTTGGTTTTTGTTTTCAATGCGTGAATATGATCTTGTGTTCCTTTTCTATTTTTTTGTCTCCAACTCCAGCTCTTTCTCTCTCTCTCTCTCCTTCTCTCTCTCTCTCTCTTTCTCTCTCTCTCTCTCTCTCTCTCTCTCTCTCTCTCTCTATATATATATATATATATATATATATATATATATATATATATATATATAATCTCTCTCTCTCTCTTTTTGGCTGCCACCACCAAACTAAAAAAAGTCTTATGAATCGAGATGATCACGTGCTCTCAGATATCCATTCTAAACATATCGTGGTAGCAATTCATCTTTAAATCCTATGTTATCGCATATTTTGAGAAAACAATTCTCTCTCTCTCTCTCTAAATTTGGCAGTGATCGCAGCTACCATCTCAGTAGTCTGCTCAAGTACTAAAAGCTCACAAGCTAATTGTTGAACATCAATCGCCGGCACAAACTCTCTTTTGAATTCGGTGACAAATCCTCCCATGAGATGTACTCGCCTGCATATGGTTCTAGACCCTGGAAAACCTCGCACCACCAGTCCCTAGCTCTATCACGCAGAAGACACTCTGCAAATATGACCTTGGCCTCCATTGGACAAAAGCTGACATGAAAGGCACTCTCCACATCTGCAATCTAATGCATAATGGTGATAGGATCCCTCTTCCTAAAGTAACAAGGAACTCCACAAGCAACAAACTTCATGAAGGTAACCTCCTGATTCCTCAGTTGACCGACCTCTAAATCAACCGAAAGATCCCTAAACAGTTCTTCCATCACTGACATCAAATATTCCCTGACAGAACTGATCAAGCCCAAAAAAATTTCACTCAAGAACCTTGAAATCTCTGCCGCGATGAAGTCATAGACATCCCCCTCGCTCAGATCTTAATCTATAACATGGAAGGTTGCCATCCTAAATCTGAAAGATAACGGAAACTCATCTAAATCAATGCACAGTGCAAACCACACCATGCATACCCACCTACAAGCTCCCTGATATTCATATAACACTTCCTTGACCCAAGTATGGATCATTTGCTTTCAGTAGTACGGGCCCAATACTAGCTTCCAAACCTCCAAGACTCCTAAGTCACTTCACATCACTCCACTATACTACTCACATGCACGCATACATCTAGCCATATGCATAATATTACATTTTGTAGACTCTCTTTCTAGGACTCCCCTTCCCGCAACCCACAATACAAATAGGCCTCACCTAATATGCAGGAAATGCCTCACGAATGTGCAATCATACATAATACATAATGAAATAGACATTTAAATAACCATCTATACCCGAAAACCACAACCAGATAAGGAAGAAGTAATAAGGCCAAAACAGAAATCCTAAGTCTATTAGATTCTAGTTAGGTACAACCACTAAGGCATTCTATAAACCATTCACAATACAGACAAATATTCTTAGAACACATACTGAAACTAGCACATAATAAGCATATGAGAGATCTTATACTAATCAGGAAGTTCTAGCATTTGATTCCTAGACAGACCCTTAGTCTACAATATAACAAACATAGAAATTCATATCACAATACATATTCATATGGGTAAATTAGGAATCACTTACTTCCTGAGCTCTGGCTGACCGTATGCATTATATCATCCAATTACTATTAAAAAAATTAGAAAATTATTTTCTTGAATAAGAGCATTCTCTTTTCAAAATTCATATAGAATATCTCTCAGTGCTCGGTTTGAGTTCAAACACACCGTAAAACATGCCTGAATCCCTCAAACCAAGGCTCTGATACCAATGCATAACACCTTGAAAATTACATAGCGATTCTTCATTTTAAATTTTCATTGACCAATTAAAACCTTTTGCTTATAAACAATAATTGACATTTGTATGCTTAAAACCATAATGTTATCAGATTCAAGTTACGAAAATATCGAACAAAATATTTGATGCGAGTGCATAGTCCCGTCGAGCTCTTCTTACGAAGAACCTACAAAACATTTACTCCACAACTATAAGAATAAAGCTTAATGAGTTCCCCAGTATACCACATATTCCACCATATATACAATTCATCCACACAAGTTCTTGGCTCTAACACCGATCTGCCCAATCTCCTATTCATAAGCATACAACACACACATACAATCATGCATATCAAACACTAGCACTTTGCCACTGGTTCTTAGACACCACTACTATCGGCTCTCAGCCACCCTACTATTATCATGCTCATTCTGGAACTATATCATCGTCCTTGCACCAGAACAATATCCATACTGGGGCTAATGCTAATACTGACAATTGTCTCATGAATACTTATTCACATGTAGTCGGGAATCAGATACACAGTCAAACATGTGATCCCACCTTAAAGCAATAAATTAGAAAATAGCCATGCAATAAGGCGTTAGACAAAGAATTCTCAGGCTATCCAACTTAAACTACATGTAACCCCTAGGGTATCCATGTTGGATTAGGTGTCTAAACCCATAACTATAATTAGTATGTACTTGACGTGATAATAGCATGGTTAATTTGGGTTGCAACACTCTGGAACAATTTGATAGGATGGATATTTGAGGAAGAGGTTATTGTGATTTATTAATATATTATAAGTATAATATATTAATTGAGAAATCACATTATTTAATTACTATTGTTCAAGAATTAATTTGGTATTAATTTAATGATCAAAAGAGACTAATTAAAGTTATGGGGACCGATTAAGTAAATCAGTAATTCTTGTAGTTGGACTCATGACCCATGTTGATTAGAGTTGGACTAAACCTATATGAAAGTCCAAAAAGGTTTAGCCCAAAAGGTCTATGAAATGTGAAGAGTCATGGTGAGTTATGGTTTTCATGGATGTAAACCTAGACTATAAAAGAAGTCCCTAACACCCTAAAATTGGCCCCCATGCACACTAGAGTAGTAGCTAGATAACTTTGAGTTCCCAAACCTTTCTCTCAAGTCCATTCTCTTGTTCTTGGTTTGTTGTAATACATTTGAGGCATCACACTTGAGGTGCTAGGCTCCTAAAGGTCAAATACAAGCAAGCTACTAAAAAAGGTAATCTTCTAACTGTTTTATGATTTAAATGTTACCTTGCATGCTAGTTTAGGATTTATGCTTTGGAAAAACAAGGTTGCATGTATAATTAGAGAAAACTTAGATCCAAAGCATTAGGGTTGTATGTGCACCATAGGAATGTTAGAGTACATAAAACCCATCAATGGTATCAAAGCCTAAGATTGTTTTCTATTATATTGATGCATTGGTAATTTTTCAAAGCAAGAAAAATCATTTTTATTGGAATCAGAATGGTGATCATGACATGGTCAATGTTACCACGACGTGGTGACTGTCCAGTGGACGATTTTTCCAGTTTTTTGGCCATTTTTGGATTAGAATCATTACTACAAACTGTTTTAACAATTAAAAATTGTTTTTGTATAAGGTAATGATTTCCATTATCCAAAATTAAAAAGACAATTATCAAATTTTAAGATAATGTTTTGATTATATGATAATATCATTATTTGTATTATTTGTTAGAGTTATCTTGCAATAAGAGTTAAATTAGGTCAAATTGGTAAATGATAAGTTATCTGATAATTGGATTAGTTTAACAATTTGATCTAAATGTTTCTTGAAGAGTTTTATAACATGTCCTCAAGTTATGAAATATGAAAAGTCATCATTCATGGAACATTAATTTTACAAGTTATAGAATTCAAAGGTCTTGAAGAGTTACATAACTTGTCCTCAAGTTATGGAACTTGGAAAGTCCAATTTATGTAACATAAATCCTAAAACTCAAGGGTTTTTTTTAAGAGTTTCAAAACTTGCCCTCAATTTTTGAAATTTAAAAAGTCACATTTATGAAACTTTAATTCCAAATCCTAGATTTTTAAAAGTTTAAAATTCAATCCTATACTATTATAATATTAAAGTTTAATACTTATATATATGTATAACTCAACTCATTCTTACAGTTAGTATCACTCATTCACAAAGCCAATATATAAGGGGGTATAAGGTTACTGCCTATAAAATGGTGGTTTAATGGGTGTCCACTCTCACCCACCGCTTCCTTGACTGGTGGAGGGTCGTTAGCCGAATGGGTAGGATATGAAATTAATTCTCATTAATAAGTATAATGATATAATAAAGTAACTAAACTTTTATAAATTCCCAATCTTAGTTACTTTAGGAAAAATGTGAATATGATGTTATTCCATGAAATTGCACTTTACACCTTACTAAGTTGTTAGTAGAGCGCATATGGTTAACCAGAAAACTAACTTGGGACTAGAAATGGTGGCAAAGGGTAGCTTGATGTTAATCATGGATCAATGGAGCATGTGTGGTTAACTGGCACATTGATTAGGTGATTTGTAAGATCAAGAGTACCAAGCTAATTTGCATGGTTATTCACACCTTGTTTGTGATCCTCGATATCCCAGTCACAAACTTGAAGGGCATCATTGAGACTTAAAAATGCCATTGAAAAGTTCAATAAATCTCAAAAGAATCTAGGAATTTCAATTCATTTAAAACTTAATAACAAATTTCTATTTTCATGGTGGAATTTGGTAAATCGTCATTTATCTACCTTCAAATATTTTGCAATTGTATTACGACATCACTCTTCCGAATTGTAAAATATTGTGTTGGGTCCTAGCCTTAATATTTCTTTTGGGTGCTATATTAAGGATGCAAAATTTGATTTGTAACTAAAAGATAGAACAAAAGCCATGTTATAACAAAATCTTGAAACACAAGTTCACCGCGAGATTTTGAAGCAATCCGAGGCTCTAATCTTTTTTTCAGAAGTACGATCTTGCTCCTGTGAATCAAATGAGATCCAGGAGTGGTCTCAAACATGGTTAGAACTCCTCAAGTTCCACAGAAACAATTTAGAAGTGGGTTAGAACACGAGCAACCTGACAGGAAAGCTACCAAAATAGAAAACTAGAACAATGGAGGTTTATCGACTGTTGAGGGTAACCGGGGGCTCCTCTAGCCACCACATCACCGGAAATGGGTCAAGGGAGGTTCAAGGGAGCGAATGGAACATTTACCTTTGTCGGATATGGTCTGATATGATCTCCATTTTCTTCTTCTTCCTAGAAACCCTAGGTAACGAAGTCAATGGTCTAATAGCCTCCTTCTCGGGTTCTACGACTCATCTTGTATTGGAACAACCTCTTAAGGTCAATCTCACTTAGCTAAAGGGTAAGGATCAAAATACTTTCAGAAAAATCGACCCTAGCATGTCTAAATGATGAAGTCAAACCTGCTTTAGTTTCTCAGAAAGTTTCAAAGTAGGGAAAATGACTTATAAGGGTAAGAAAGTTTTACAAGCGTTCAAAAAAGACAATCAAAGTTTTGTATGTTCAAATGACATCATCTAACTATAGCCTTTGTATAAAAAACACCAACCAATTTTACATTTTGTTCAAATCTAACCGGTTGGTAGTTGGCATGTGTAGATCACAACAAAAAACTTACTTGATCATATTAATAAATGAAATTATAAATAACATTTCATTCTCTTAGTCTTATGTTGATTAAGTGAAATAGAAATTTATTTTCACAGCCTTCTTTCTCAAAATCGTTTAATGGGAAGGCGGAATCCTCTCTATGGTTCGTTCCTACATTTCATTGATCAAATTCTTGATTTCTTCCCCAATACAAATATCATCAAAGGAAATTAATTGACCTAATTCCTTTATGGCTTCTTCTCATCAGATTTTGAATCATAAAACCCATAAGTGAATATGGATTTCATTCAGTTGATTAGTATCATTCCAATCATTAATAGTACGGGTGTCCAAGAAAATGGGAGTGGTGGTGATAAGGGTATGTTTGGGGTTCCTGTTGGAGCGAAGAACAAATAAAGAAGAATAGATTCAAAGCTTAATGATTACAATGATGATGATTTGAAGATTATATTGTACAAGCAGACATAACAAGAAAGGAGAAAAAGTATAAGAAAATATGTATTCGCCTGTGTGTATACTGTATTTGCATCGCTCATCAATGTCCTCCTTCGTTATGGTAGTCGATCCTTTTCTTATCTCTTTAATGGTAACTCAAGCCGTGAAATCCAACTTTAGAAGTCTATAGCCGATAGGAAAATATACAACTATTTTAGCTGATGTCACAACCATTTTTTCTTGATTGGATTTAAGGTTTGACTTTCTTCATCCCCTCATGTAGTTAGTCTTTCTTTTGAATCTATCCTAAAAAGAACCAAAATTTCGAAACATGTTCTTGTTCGAAACAACAAAGATTCATGTGATTCATGTGTTTTGGTTTTCAGCCGTTTCCAAGTTACACGATATAAATTCTATAATGCAATATGAAAATTTGATTAAAGAACTGCTAAATTTTCAGATGTAGGTGTTATGAGTATAACAATTATATTTATCCAAGAGGATCTAAAAATCACCGAGTTTCAAAAAGAAATTTTCCTGGGAATCTTGAGTGTCATCTCTCTAGTGGGAAGTCTAGGCGGCACTCATGCCTCCAATGCACTTGGTCGGAAATGGACAATGGGGATAGTTGCAATTACATTGTAGGTCAAATAATCCATCAAAATGGGTTTGTGAGGAATTGAAAGAAAACAAATGCCATATCACCCACTTATATCCTATGTTTTTAATTGTTATACCAACTAAGCAATTTTTAATCCAAGTCATATTTTGACCCACAAGAACTGGTTATCATTAGGTTGGATTTGAACAAAAGTTATACTTGGTTGGTGTTTTTTATAAAATGGCTTTACTTAGATGGTCTTTTTTAAAAAAGACAAAACTTTAATGGTATTTTTTGAACATTTTTTAAACATTCTTGCCCTTATAAGTCATTTTCCATTTCGAAGTATGCAAGATGAAGGAGAACACATGATTTCATATTTAACATAAATGGTCCCTTTGGTTTAGTCATTTGGCAGAAAACCCCCCGCTAAGGATTCTTTCCATATAACTAGTTTTGAAAATTTACCAAATGCACCCTACACTTATATTTCATAATAATGTTGTTGTTCTTATTGTTGTCGTCGTCATTGTATTTTTTGTATAAATATCAAAATTTATGATATATCTTATTTTTATTCATTTAAAATTTATTTACTCTTTTATTTATTTATTTATCTCACTTACTTTTTAGTTGAATAATTATCATATTATTTGTTAAACACTTTTAAAAAATAATAAGACGAAACTAAAAGGAGACGTTACATTTACTATCTATGTAGTTGTTCAAGATAGCTTCATGTGAGAATTTTTTTGTATCAGTCTTTGAGGTAAGTTCTCAGAACTTACTTACTATGTAGATTATATGTTGTGTGTTAAACAGACTGGAGATATGCCACTTGTAGGGAATCTAGTATACTTGCGATCATTATAGGCCTCTTGGAAGGAAGTGATCATTGTTAGACCACCATAGATATTACGTATAGAGGGAACCTAGTTATTATGGTCAATTATGTTAGCATGCTAATTAGATTTTTATTTCACCTGTTATGTCTATATGTTCAGTTATATGGTATGTATAAGGTTCAGATTGCATATTGTTTATATAGTAGATAAGTATTGTGATTATTCACTTAGTCGTAGGCATACAGTTGCTACTTTTGTTTAGTTGCAAGTCCTTCAAGTGTGAAAGGGCAAGGAGTTGGCTTGAATTGGGGGATCTCGACATTCTCAGGGGCGGCACATATTTATGTTACTTACTTTATGATAAGAGTTTCAAAAATAAAACTTGGCTTTCACATTTTGATGATGTTTGTGATATTATGATTATGTTTTGCCATGGTTTGAAACTCTTATTTTCAAAATTACATGTTTGATTTTCAAAAAAAATAAGGATATTTTTGGGATGTTACTATAGCCACATTAATTAGATAAATGTGATACTATAAGTACTATTCAACGATGGTTTTAACAATTATGCATCACCAAAAGCAAACAATGATCACATTCTTTTTTCTTTATGATTTATCTTTATATGACTAAATGATGTCATATGTCATGTTTTACCGTAAATGAATGTCACTAAATGGTAACAAATAATCACATCAACTAGAAAAATGTCATGATATAAGTACTATGCAATGATGGTTTTAACAATTATGAATGTTAGGACATAAAATTTGTTGTTTATACTTTTCTTTTCATAGCTTTTAAAGGTTCTTGGTCTATGTACCAAAAACACCATGGTTTCGGTGTTGTGTGGATCGGAATCTCCTAATGAGTTCGGTTGGGCTTTGGGTTGGGCTTTGTATTAGGTCTAGGTATATATTGTTTTGTTTAAGACATGTAAAATGGGGATTCCATTAATAGCTATATCGAGTTCAAAAGAGAAAAAGAGAGAGAACCGAGAGTAATTCATCATCTTATGTACTCGACTATTATCAATATAGTGTGCATTGAAGATTCATGACTGTGTTCTTATTTCTTATTTTAGGATTTGTTGCATTCAATAGATTAGGATTCCACACCAATTATAGTGATTTTAATTTATACGCAAAATTGGGTTTTACAATTGGTATCAGATCTAAGGTTTGGTATCAATCGAATTGACCAAATATTAACCGTTTCTTGAAGTTTTTCTTGGTTTTTTAAATTCTTTTTTATGAAATTATTGCCATTGTTGTTCGTGTTCTTCACTATTTTAGAGAGTTTGATCGAGTTTGGCTTTGATAATCTCCAAATTTTGTGTTTTTTGCAATTTTTTGGAGTCTTCGGTCAAAGATTCGGAGTTCTCGGTGGCAATCTTCAGTTCTCGGTTAGGTTTAGAAGTTCTCGGTGGCCAGTTGTTAGTTCTCAGTTAGGGCAACTCCTCAGACTCAACTTCGGTGTTCTCAGTTTTGGCTTCAGAGTTCATGGTCTCAGCTTTGAAGTTCTCGGTCTCGGATTTGGAGTTTTTAGTCTCAGCCTCAGAGTTCTCGGTTGTGAATCTGTGTTCTCGGCTCCGCATCCTTGGTTCAGTTTATCCGTTGTGAGGTTTCGGCTAAAGTTCTCGGTCAAGAATCTAAGTTCTCGATTAAGTTTTTCTTTCGGACAAAAAGGTTGAATTTGAAGCTTCTAGGTCAACAGAGTGTTGACCATTGGTGTTTTCGGTCAGAGAAGCATTTATTCTTGATTTTCGATCAAAATCCATTGACACAATCAGATTCCTTTTGGTAAATAATGAGTTCTTACAACATTACCAAGGAGGTTAATGAAGCCTCATGCTCTCAGTCTTGTGAAGCTAAAATTAAACATTATCGCAATTAACATGATTTATTAGTTAGGGAAATTTAGAACCTTAAATATGAAGGCTATACTCTCAGAAAGGCCCAAAAACCCTTAAAATAAAAATTAGAGGCCCAAACCAAAGATCTAAAAAGAATTAAGGAAGAATACAACACTAAATGTAAACACTATGATTATGTTCAAGAAAATATTGCCAGTCTAATTGTAGAGCTTAACACATTGAAAATTAAGTTTAAGAATGCAGCCTTTAATTTTAAAAAATTTGATGTGTCAAGTAAGAAAGTTGAGACAATGATTGAAAAGCAACTTAAATGGAAAGACAAAAAGAATGTAGGTCTAGGGTATGATATGGTTCCTCCTTCATTCAATGATAATTACATTTTTACTCCTCAGACTGAGGAAGAAATAACAAGGGAAGCACATCTACAGTATGGCAAACCTACTATAGTTGAGATAGTAAATAATGATAGTGTGAACGATAATAATTGTAACATCCCAAAAATATGGTCCAAATTTTTTTTAATCATTTAACATCATAATAACAAAACCATAAGTATTAAACGTCATGAATCATGTATCTCAAAAATCTCATATCATCTATCAATATATCAAAATCATATGTCAAAATATCAGAGTGAATCCTCCCAGGCTGAAAACTGTGGTGTGTGTCATGCAGTCATCCCGAGCTCTTCCCCTTACTAGCGGAAGTACTTGAAACCAAAATTGAAAACTGTAAGCACAAAGCTTAGTGAGTCTCCCTAAACTACCACATACACTCAACTAAGAGATACGGGCCCCACCCACTCTCATGGAGATTCGGGCCACGCACACACTCCGCTGTCTAGGGGATTTGGGACCCCCCACACTCTGTTATCTAGGAGATTTGGGCCCCGCCCACACTCCGTTGACTAAGAGATTCGGGCCCCGCCCACACTCCGCTACTAACATGCATACAAGTATCACATAGACAACAAGTATATCTATTCCTATCAAAAAGCCACATAACTATACTCAAATAATACTACCATATTCGGGCCCCGCCCATACTCGACTACTATGAGATTCGGGCCCCGCCCCCACTCAACTACTAATATATGACATATACGGACCGACCATGGTGCCTTAGACCCGTTCCTATAGAAAGAAACTCACATCTCAAGCTGGCTGCTGAAATCTCAAGTGTGGAATCTATGATGGCTGCTCTAACAACTCCCCTGCTAAAAATTCACAAGGAACACTTGGTCAAAAACTAAAAATCCTTCTAAGGGTTAAATGACCATTTTACCCTTGGTCAAACTCAAAGCATTGGTCAAAGTCAACCTTCTGGTTAACCCAACTCGTTGAGTTGCTCCATCAAATCGTCGAGTCCTAGGACCTGAAATCACGATCTAACTCGTTGATTCTACCCCCCCTGACTCATCGAGTTCCCAGGCTACTCATAGTCGCAATCTACCGAATCAACTCGTTGAGTCCCTTCACCGACCTGTTGAGTTCTACCTTAAGCTAAATAGGACAAACCAACTCAATTCGTCGAGTCCCTCAATGGACTCGCCGAGTTCCTCTGTCTGATTGAGCCATCTCAGATTAAGCTCCTACCCTTCAGATCCAAACTCCATACATCATCTACACATTGGGAATAAACTTTTAAGGGTAAAGTTTCCAACTTTACCCGCTATCAGTCGTTCATAATGGGTTTATCTCAAACCCTAACTCTCTAGAACATAGATCTTGGTCCACAAGCCATAATACTCTAAAACAAATCACATTATAATAGATCTAGGCCTTGGACATCAGTTGGACACGTAAAGTTCCTATCTTTCCTTCAAAGCATGGCCTTTTAGGGCTAAAAAGGCCATAATATTGTTTTTAAGCTTGCATAGGGCTTCCATGGTGATAAAGTTTTCACCTTTATGCCATGGAACCCCTTCAAGATTCCATATCTAAAATGTAAGTCACTTGGGACGTCCAAATCCCAAGGACCAAGTTTCTTAAACTAAAACCCTCATAAAAATGGAAATAAGTAGATCTAATGAATGAATGATCAAGTTAGAGACTTCATTACCAGAAAATGATGAGGATGGAAGGAAATCCCTGGATCTACTATCTTCTCCTTGAACCTTCTAGCTCCTTCTTCTTCTTCTAGCAGGAATGAGGCATTACACTAATGCTTCTACCTCATGTGCAGATAAGGTCACAGTGCAAGATGGGCGTGAGCAGAAAAAAATAATTCCAATTCTACTGAAAATGGTTCAACAATATGTGATGATAATACTCCCACTATTGAAAATCTCAAGCCACAAAATTCTGTTAAACAGTCTGATAAATTTTCATGTGCTTGTGCTTGTGGAAGTTCCTTGAAACAAACTTCATTCAGACAAGGACGAAGTCACAATCTTATTTATTTGAAAAGACAAACTTGTTTTAACTATGGGACTCCCGGTCACATTGCTAGAAATTTCACACACCGTTCATATGTTCCCTACTATGAACAAGATTGGAAAAACGTGCCAATGGGGAGATCTTTCAAAAGAAATCCTTCGAGGTCACGTTCACGTAATGGTGACTGGAATGCTAAAAAGGCCAAGAATTATATTCCCAAGGACAAGAAGGGCATGTCAGACAATAAGCCTAATTCAGGAAATGGTTTAGCCAAACCGTATTTAGTGAGGTCGAATTCATCTCAAGGGTAATCCTCTAGTTCATACTCAATATACAAGCCTAAATCAAAAGGTTGTCCCACCCCAAAGGCTAGTGAGAAAGGTCCCTTTCGGTTCAATAAGAAAGTACCCAAAACTAATTACCAATGGGTTCCCAAAAGTCATATTTCAATAACAACCAGAAGTCCCATAACTTCTTTATGTTCTTTTTCTGATAAACAAGATATGTCATGGGAAAGTGTATCTTGTTTAGATAGTAATGGTAACTCCAATTTCAAAATGGAGTGGGTTCCAAAAACCAATGAATCCCTCACTATGTGACGGAACAACTATGGAGAAATATCATCAGACTTCGATATGTTGATAATGGTTGTTCCAGGCACATGATAGGAGACATCTCTCATCGGTATATCATTTAGAACTTTATGGAGAGCATGTGTCCTTTGTGGGAAGGAAGAAAGAAAATATCACAAATGGGGACCATATTTAACAGTGTGATGAATTTTGAATATGTTAACTTCATTCCGGAATTGAAACACAACTGAGGATGAATATGTTGTTGTCTCTGCTTATTGTTCTTAGGTCATCTGGATGCAACTTCAATTGCTGATTTACGGTTTGAATTTTCTGACTGTTCTCTTCTTTGTGATAATAATGTTGATTTTTAATTGTCTAAAATCCAAATTGTTCTTAAAACCAAGCTCGTGCTTATGGGATTTCTTAAGATGATACATTTCAAACACTGAAATTTCTTTTCAATTTTATTTAGTATTTCTTATTTTTCTTCCATTTTTCTTTTGATAATCTTTTTGAAGTGATATGAAGTTTAGTGTTAAAGGGAAATCTGAAATATGTGTAATGCACTGAAGCTAAATTGTTTAGACTCTGTGTTCAATGTGTTGGTAAGCACGAAGTATTCAAAATGAAAGGACTATACACTATTGACAATGAAAGGACTTGACAGTGTTAACTCATCTGGACTTAGATAGTTACATTTGGACTGACCATACGACGCTTGGATAGATTGGGCAGTGAGATAAACAAGGGAGCTTATGAGATACATTAAATCTAGTTATCATCTAAAACTGTGGCTTAACACTTCTTCGACGTGCAGACTTATGTCCTTAATTCTAGTGCTGATAGGGTGACTGGGGGTCCTGATAAAGTTCGTTTGTATCAATTTTTTTTCTTTCTTATCCTCTATTTCAGACATATGTTGCCCCCTTTGCGTGATTGGAAGAGACCTGAACTGGGATGCAACATATGCATCTCTTTTTCTATGCGTCTTTATCTATGCGTCACTCTATTTATCTATGTCAGTCATATGTTGTCCCCTCTACGTGATAGGAAGAGATCTGGCCTGAGAAACAACATATGCACCTTTCTATCCCTCTAACCCTCTATCTATGTTAGTCGTATGTTGTCCCTTTATGTGATTAGAAGAGATCCGAACTGGGATACAACATATGCATCTTTATATCCATCTTCTCTCTCAAATAATTGAGCACTCACCTAATGTAAAGAGCTCTTTGAAATTCTTTGATTGCTAGGGTATGTCGTGAAGTGGGGAATGCGTTCTAGTTCACTTAAAATTGAATTGGTTCATGACTAAAGGATGACTGTAGATCTCGCTGCTGAATTTAAGTCGACAACAATATCCTTGGTTGTCGTCAGCAAAATGGTCTATTTAGGAACATAATTGCAATGTATTTTCACTTATAATTTGTCTAACTTTCAAATATCCTTTGTGTTTAAGTGGACCACAATATTGATGATTGACCACAGCTATTCATGTAGGTGTGTGCTGAGAAACAATATTAAATTGCTTGACAACTTTTGATCCCAAAATGTTTGAAATTTAATTATTAAAATATGTTTGTTTTATTTTATTTTATTTTTGTTTTTGTTAAATTTGTTCATATTTTTCCTCTATGCACAAATTTAGGGGGAGAATTAAAAAAACAAACAAAAATCACAAAATTAAAAAAAAATCCAAAAATATGTTTATTTCTGTTTTTATTTCTTTTTAAAAAAAAATCGAAAATCCAAGAACATTTTTTGAGCGTATATTATGTTTATTTTATTCTTAGTTATTTTATTGTGTGCTAAGCTTAATTTTATTTTATTTTTATCTCAAAATTTCATTTGTCTTATAACACGAATTCGAAAGGAAGAAGAGACTCAATAAGATTTTATCAGAAGAAGAGACTCGAGGAGACTGTATCGGAATTTTTTGAGCAAGGACAAGAAACGTGGAAAGGAATTGACGGTCATTACACTTCACACTACTTTTTGAAGGCATGAAACTGTACAAACTGTCAGCTAGGCAGTATCTTTCTAAGAATGTTGTATTTAAGAAATTGAAAGTCTGAAACTGTATAAATTGTCTAAATTGGTCTTCTCAATTATCTTTACCTAAGAACTATCATGGCACTAGGGCGATGCACCTGCAAGACACGATTATCGTTGAACGTCTCACCAAGGGCCAAGTTAACTTGTTAACTTGAAAATTTGTATTGAGATATTTGCTCGAGGATATGCAGAGGCTAACATCAAAATAGCCACGAGTAGTTCTACGATACTCAAAAATCTCAGTGCGTTCCTCCGTGTTCATAAAAATACTACGAGTAGTCTCCATCTGAGCGAAGGTTAGGTCCTTGAACAATTATGGTGAGAAGGGTCTATATGACTCTGTGATCCATAGCGACTTTTTAGTCATGGTTACTTATAAGACACTTTTATGATCGAAGATGAACACTCATTCGAGGGAACTGGAAGTGAAGATTATTCTTTCAACACCTAACTTTTCAACCCCAAAAGCAAGGTGAAACTGTTTTTGAAGTTATGTGATGAATTGCATTGAAGTCTCCTCAATCAATTAGTTGTTATCTATGAACTTGCTGAAGTGATTCAGAAGAATCGGTCTCTCTATTATTATCTCTGAAGTTTCTCAAAGATGAAAGTGCTGATTTTAAAGAACCTTTATAAGAAGCCTCTATACCAATGTGCCTTCAAAATCAAATTTTTAAAAGGAAGTTCAACTGTTCAAGATAAAGTCATTCGTGTAGAAATTCATATGTTCATCTTGAAGTTATGAAGAAATCAAAGATAAAAGTTGAAAGTCAAGAACGAATAGAAGATTGAAAGGAAAAGAAAGCTATAACTAAGGGGGAGATTTTTAGGACATAAAATTTGTATTTTGTACTTTTCTTTTCATAGCTTTTAGAGTTCCTGGTGTAAGTTCCGAAAACACCATGGTTTCAATGTTGTGTTAAACAGGGCATGGCACTACCTGCCATGACTATTTTTGTATCAGAATCTCCTTAATTGGGGAGCGTATGAGTTTGCGTATAGATCTATACTGGATTGACTATCCTACACCTTGTTGCTCGCTACAGTGGGACTTGCAAGTCTACGGGTGCCAAATGTCATTTCTTACGGCATCTTACATCGTCGTTTTACTAGAGTCAGTAGCAGGATATAAGCCGATCACATGTTACTATAAACACCTTTTGTTATTAAGGTAGTTAGTAAAGCAGTAGTCATTTATTACAAATACTACAGTACTATGATATTTTCCCATTTCATTCATTTCGTGGATATTCACACGATGCACGGTAATGTAAAAACTATATTTTTGGTTAATGATAGTCGGTATTGGAAAAATACACACTCCTACAAGAGACATACACGCGGACACTAGATACCTTGGTAGAAGGCTACCATTAGTAGGAAACATTGGGTTTTCTAGGAGAGTCCAAACATTATACAAAACATTGTGCAAGACATATTACAAAACATCTTACAAATGCTTTCATACAAACACAGACTTTAATATACTTATGATCTCACCAGCTTTAAAGTTGATACTCGCTTTCAAAATAACTTGTATTCTCAGGTCACCAATAGACAGGTACAGGTGCCAGGCTTTTGAGAAGATGGAGTTCGTTCAAGACTCATCTTTTATTTTGATATGTATATTTTGGTGTCTATATAACTTCACAGACCACACATGTATGAAATTATATTATTAATGCAATGGATGATGTTCTTGCTTGTTTACTGTTATTCATTGTTGTGATATTGTACATGACGTCCTCCACCCCCGAACGTTTCCACCGTTCAGGTTTTGGGGTGTGACAGATTGATATCAGAGCATTTTTTATAGTGAATTAAGTATATCAATCCATAAAAGATATACTAACTATAAATACATTGGGATTAATATACTCTGACTAAGAGTTTATACTTTAAATATTTAAAATATTTAATTAAGTATACGTGCCTGCATTCATACTAAAATCAGTGTCACTAAGACTGTACAAAAGTATTACGATTATTGGGCAACACAATTAGACTTAGAGACATATGGTCAAAACTGGGAAGATATAGCCTGATCAACTATATTATCCAAGGGTTGACTAGCATGTGCCTAAGTGTGGTTGTGAGGTTGCAACAAGTCTAAAAACTTACCTACAACCCCACAATGAGAACAATAGAACCTAAACTTAAAATACTATAGGAGTATCTTGCATTACTATAAGTTACTTATATACTAGATTCTTATACCTCTTTTCTCACGTAGATTTAATGGCTGGATTCCACATTCCCAGAGACCCGTACTATCCCAACCACGGCAATGCAGGATGGCTAGAAGATGAACCAGAAGATGATCACCCAATTCCTTTGGATGATCATGAAGCTGAAGGCTTCTCTGATGGTTTTGAATCAGAGCCAGAAGTCAACAACCTGCCTCCAGCTGATCAAAACCCTGACCCTCGTCCAGCATTTCAAGGACCCACACCTCTATGGGCAACAAACTTGAATACCTGGAGCCATGAACAGGGTCAACCCATTCCCTTCAATGGAGACAGAAGTTTCTACAACCTCACTAATGGAGGTTCTGCTGACAGAGTCCTACCCATCATGGTTCGTAGGATGTCTCGGAACACGATACTGGGTCAATCATCTATCAATCGAGTCTTCGAGATTGACGCCAACACTGGTGTTAACATTGTCCAGATTCGCCAACTAGAGTCTGCTCATGAAAGGGCTCTGGTTCACAATGCAGCTCTTCAGAGGGAACTCACTGAAACGCGAGCTGAAGTCGGAGAACTTCGAGCACAGCAAGCAAGAGCTGACAGGCGCATGAGGGACATAGAACGTCTTCTGTCGGGGTCAAGAACTCACTCTGGTAGTTCTCGTCACCGATAGATTCTCATCAACTTCTCTCTTTTGGATAGAACTTAGTTATGTAAAACTCTAGTCTAATTCTCTATTTTTGTAAATCATAGGCCAGTTAGGTCTTGGATAGGTTGTAATTCTGTCAAAATTTTCCCATTTTGGTTGATGTAAGGCCTATTTCTGTTGGTCGTTTTTCCCAAACTTGTTACATCTATAATTCTAGTAATATTGACAAGTACCTAATCTTATGGGAATTATTATCCAAATGTGATCATCTTTTAGTTCTAGATTTCCATTCAGTCGTATCGTTGGGCTATGGAGAGTTAGTCCATGAGTCATTCTCATCAATTCTTCCATTAAATTCTTATCAATGTTTTCATCTTCATAAACTTATAGATCAAAGATGCCGCCTCGCAGAAATCCAAGGAGAAACCTCAATAATGAAACACCACCTCCTCAACCACCTACTCCTCAATTCAACATAACAGCCTTAAATGTTGTTGTAGCTGCAGCTGTGGCTATAGCCATTGCTCAATACCATTCATCAGGTTCCACGGGAGGAGGAACCCATGTTCAATCTATTCAGGTTGAAGCTCATGTGCACTCGAGAGAGTGCTCCTATAAGGACTTCACGAACTGCAAGCCATTGTCCTTCAAGGGGACTGGCGGAGTCATTGCCCTCTCGCAATGGTTCGAGAAACCCGAATCGGTTTTCGAAATCTGCTCTTGTTCCGAGGAGAGCAAGCTTAAGTTCGCTTCTTGCACCTTCGAAACTAAAGCCCTAACGTGGTGGAACGGCCATGTTAAGTCACCAACGCTTATAGTGGCTAATGCGATGGGCTGGGAAACTTTGAAAGACCTCATGATTGAGGAGTACTGCCCGAGGGGCAAGATTCAGAAGCTAGAGGAAGAGTTGTGGAGCCTAACCATGAAAGGCTCCAACGTAGTCGCCTACACCGCCAGGTTCTGTGAACCGGTGGCCCTCTGTCCCAACATGGTTCATACATAGGGAAAGAAGAGTGAGAGATACATATGGGGGCTGGTGCCACCATACCAGGGAAATGTTTTGGCATCACACCCCACTACATTTGATAGTGCCAAGAGATTGGCACAGTGGCTCATAGACCATGGGGTTCGTACCTCGGCCACAACAACAACTACCCTGGCATCTCATAACCTGCAAGAACCACTGACTCCAAGTGGAAGTTTTGGGATGACAAGAAGAAAGCTAAGGCTGCCAAAAAGCAGCAGGTTGTGGCAGTGCATGCTGCAATAGCACCTGCCGCTGCTGCTCCGGTAAAGTAGTATTCTGGAAGTTTGCCCAAGTACAACTTCCATCACGTCGGCGCCTAATGGGAAATGTAGTGTATGAACTGCAACAGGAAGGGGCACACTGCCCGTTTCTGCAAAGCTCCGGCGAAGCCAATCAACCAAGTCCCCGGTGCTGGAGTGGGCCAAACTTGCTACAGATGTGGCGAGGTAGGCCACTTCAAGAGAAACTGCCCGAAGGCAGGGTTTACCGGTGGAGCGGCAAGAGTTCTGGCCACAGGCCATGAGGAAGCGGTAGCCGAGCCCACAGTGCTCACTGGTACGTTCCTCCTCGATAACTCTTATGCATGCATTCTATTTGATAGTGGAGCGGAGAGGAGTTTCGTGAACCAAAAATTTGCTCATTTACTTAGGCAAAAATCACGGGCATTTAATGAAACGTTCACTGTAGAAATGGCTAATGGAAAGACAGAGAGCACTAGCAGCATATTCAAAGGGTGTACCCTAACTTTAGATAACCATTCATTTTCTATTGATCTCATGTCGGTCTCAATTAAAAGTTTTGACGTCATTATCGGCATGGATTGGTTGAGTCTTCATCATGCCGATATCATGTGTTACGAAAAGGCTATTCGCCTTAATCTGCTGTCTGGCGAAACCTTAGTAGTTTATGGCGACAAACCCGGCACAAAACTTCGTATCATCTCGAGCATCCAAGCTTAGAAATTCTTGAGAAAGGAGTGTCGTGCATTCCTTGCTCATGTGGTCAATGTGATCCAAGAAACGAAAGACATTTAGAACATTCCAGTAGTACGCGACTTTCACGACATCTTTCCAAAAGAACTCCCAGGATTACCTCTACAACGTCAAGTCGAGTTCCGAATCGACTTAGTTCCAGGGGCTACCCCAGTAGCCAAATCGCCCTATCGTCTAGCACCTGCAGAGATGCAACAACTATCCGATCAACTTAACGCACTGCTCAGCAAGGGCTTTATAAGACCAAGCTTCTCACCCTGGGGAGCTCCAGTCTTGTTCGTCAAGAAGAAAAACGGATCGTTTCGTATGTGCATCGACTACAGGGAGCTCAACAAGCTGACGGTCAAAAATCATTATCCGTTGCCTCGTATCGATGATTTATTCGACCAACTTCAAGGGGCGAACTTTTTTTCAAAAATCGACTTGAGATCCGGATATCACCAACTACGAATGCTAGGGGAGGATGTTCCAAAGACAGCCTTCGTAGTGATGCCGTTTAGATTGACAAACGTGCCCGCAGTATTCATGGACTTAATGAATAGGGTGTGTCGTCCTTACTTGGATCAGTTCGTCATCGTCTTCATCTATGAAATACTCATCTACTCTCGAAGTAAGGAGGAGCATAGTCAATATCTGCGTCAAGTCCTAGAAACATTACGTTCGGAGAAGCTCTACGCGAAGTTCTCTAAATGCGAATTTTGGATTCGACGAGTCGAATTCTTAGGGCACGTGGTTAGCAAAGAGGGTATACACGTGGACCCTTCCAAAATCAAGGCCATTGAGAACTGGTCAGCACCGAAGACGCCTACAGAAATTCGTCAATTTCTAGGCCTCGCTGGCAACTATCGTAGGTTCATTCAGAACTTCTCCCGCATAGCGAAACCTCTTACAACACTGACCCAGAAAGGCGTGGCCTTTGACTGGGAAGAGAAGCAGGAAAGAGCGTTTCAAACGCTCAAACGAGCCTTGTGCACCGCACCAATACTATCCCTTCCTTAGGGAATAGAAGACTTCGTTGTCTATTGCGATGAGTCGAATCAAGGACTCAGATCGGTTCTGATGCAGCGAGGTAAGGTCATCGTCTACGCCTCGAGACAGCTGAAGACACATGAGGTCAACTACACGACCCACGATCTTGAACTAGGAGCAGTTGTGTTTGCTCTAAAGATCTGGAGACATTACTTGTACGGAACGAAGAGCACTATCTTTACAGACCAAAAGAGCTTACAACACATATTCGACCAGAAGGATCTCAATATGAGATAACGACGATGGGTCGAGCTACTCAGTGATTACGAATGCAAAATTCGTTATCATCCGGGTAAAGCCAACGTAGTAGCTGACGCCCTGAGTCGGAAGGAATATTCTGGTCGTAGAGTCAAATCATTAACTATGACTATCCATTCATGCTTGTCCACACAAATTAAGGCAGCTCAGCTCGACGCTTTGAAGCCTGAAAATGTGGCGGGTGAATCCCTAAGAGGGATGGATAAGAACTTAGAGATTAAGGGTGGCGGGGCTTATTATTTCATGGATCGGATTTGGACCCCGAAACTAGGTGGTTTCAGAGACTTGGTCATGAACGAGGCGCACAACACTCGTTATTCCGTGCACCCGGGATCAGATAAGATGTATCTGGACCTTAAAAAGTTATACTGATGGCCTAACATGAAAGCAGAGATTGCTACCTTCGTGAGTAAATGCCTTACTTGCGCAAAGGTCAAGGTCGAATACGAGAAACCCTCCGGTCTATTACAACAACCTGAGATACCGGAAGGGAAGTGGGAGCGGATCACTATGGATTTCATAACCAAGTTGCCCAAGACAACGGGTGGACTTGATACCATATGGGTCATCGTCGATAGATTGACCAAGTCTGCACATTTCCTGCCAATCAAAGAAACAGACAAGATGGAAAAGCTTACAAGAACTTACATTAGGGAGATTGTACGACTGCACGGTGTTCCCTTATCCATTATCTCGGACAGAGATAGTAGATTCACTTCGAGGTTCTGGCAGTCATTACAAAGTTCCGTAGGAACTAGGCTGGACATGAGTACAGCCTACCATCCACAAACCGACGGGCAAAGTGAGAGAACTATCCAAACCTTGGAAGATATGTTGTGAGCCTGTGTGATCGACTTTGGGAAAACATGGGATACTCAGTTACCCCTTGTCGAATTTTATGTTGTGAGCCTGTGTGATCGACTTTGGGAAAACATGGGATACTCATTTACAACAACAATTATCACACGAGCATAAAGGCTGCTCCATTAGAGGCTTTGTATGTCTGAAAGTGCAGATCCCCTCTGTGCTGGGCTGAGGTGGGTGATACCCAGTTAGCTAAAGGATGAGTTCCTGAAAGTACTCTCACATGTCCAGAGATCATACGGGAAACGACGGAGAAGATCATTCAAATCCATTAACGATTGAAAGCCTCCAGAGACCGACAGAAAAGCTACGCTGATAAACGTAGGAAACCGTTGGAATTCCAGGTGGGTGACCGTGTTCTATTGAAGGTCTCACCCTGGAAGGGCTTGATATGCTTCGGAAAGCGTGGAAAGCTAAATCCAAGGTACATTAGGCCTTTCAAGATTCTCGCAAGAATCGGCCCTGTGGCTTACAAACTTAACTTACTGCGCGAACTCAGTAACGTACATTCTACCTTCCACGTATCAAACTTGAAAAAGTGTATGTCCGACGAGACTCTTGTTATCCCACTTGACGAGATCGAGATCAACAAGAGCCTCAACTTCGTGGAAGAACCAATAGAGATCATGGACCAAGAGGTCAACCAAATGAAACAAATCTGTATCCCGATAGTGAAGGTTCGCTGGAACGCCAAGCGAGGACCGGAATTCACTTGGGAGCGTAAGGATCAGATGAAACTGAAATATCCTCGTCCTTTTACTTAGTTATTTGTAACTACTTATTTTCTTAAATTCTAATTTCAGGACGAAATTCCTTCTAAGGAGGGGATGATGTGACAACCCGAAATTTCTATTCTGTACAAACATATCAAGTCAATAGAAGTCAGAACAGTTGCTGTCAATTTTTAGACTTTTTAGAGTAAGTTTGAGTATTTCATGATTTAAACTTTTAGTGATAACAGGAGAGAGGATGCACTAGGGTTATTGTGCAATGCAGTTATTCCAAAACTCTAAGAAATTAGAGTTTACTGCTTGAATAAAATATTTTCTGACAAAAGCCCTAAATCTGAGAGTATATATAGAAGATCTAGTCATTATTTTCACTTTTTCCAAAACTTCTCAAGATCCAAAACCATTCTCTCTCAAGTATCATCCAAAAAGATTTTCAAGATCTTCAATCTAGTAAGTGTTTCTAGTTTCCTTAAGTGATTATATGCCTAGATCTAGCGTTTTAAAACACTTCTAACCGTGAAATCATTCCAAAAAGGTTGATTCTTCCTTTTCACCAAGAACACCAAGAGCAAACACTAGTGTTCTTGGACTTTTAGCTCCTTTCAAGCTTCCACAAAGTAAGTACTTCTATCCTAGAGTCTTTTAAATCTTGCTATACATCTTAATATCAAGGAAATGTCCCTAGAACACCAAGAACAAGGTGTTCACGGTTCAAGAAGCTCTTGAACCGTAAACACCAATTTATGGTGCAAAGTGGTGCCTTAGGGTGCCTAGATGTTTTACAATGCCTTAGGGACTTGTCTAGATCCATCCTTGATGAGTTTATCACACAAAAGCACAAAAATATCACATTTATATGTGTATACGGTTTGGGGATCTCCCAAAACCGTAAACACCCCAAAAAGTGTATAAATGTCCCATATTTACTCCTTACGCCTAGAATCTAACCTAGACTATTACCTTGATGAGCTAAGGACTTGAAAAGCCCCAAATACCAAAAACCTTATGGGTTTAGGGTAGTAAACCCAAAGTAAAATGGTTTAGGGACCGTAAACTCCAATTAGGAGTGAAATGGTGCCCTAGTACCTTCCATAGTCACATACATCAAGTAGAAAAGCTTCTAGGGACTCTTTAAGCTTCAAACAACAAATGATCACAAAGGGGGTGAGTTTACGACCATAAACCCAAAGGTTTACAACCATAAACCCTTTTTCTAGTGACCATAAAACCGTAAACTCCCTAAAGGAGTGTTCCTTGAACCCCAAGCACACTAGCCTATCCCTACAACACTTAGATGCAATCCTTGGGACTTATAACACTTGTATAAGGTGTTTAGCATGTCCTACGGTGTCTTGACTTTGTTTATTAGTTGGTTAAACACTAATTGGATACATATATGTGATATTATATGTTAACTAGGATCATAGAGTGTGTTCAAGACTTCACTTGACACCTAGCAATCCTACACCTTCAGTTCATCCGTACCACTCACTACAGGTGAGTTCATACCCCTTAATCAATGGTTTAAATGTTTTCAATTCTTTTATAGGGTGGGAATACAAGTTAAATACTTATAGTTATTACATCAATCACATGTGATTAATAACTACAAAACCAGTGGTTTTCTTACTGTTCAAACTGTTTATCAAACTGTTTTGCTTCAAAATGCTTTACAAACTCTTTTACTTATCAAATACTTTTACTTAAACTCTTTAATACTTATATATTTTCAAATGCATATCTATGTATGTGTAGTTATATAAGCAATGTTTAAAAGACTTAGGAAGGCCAGCTCACTTTAATTCCTTTTCCTTGTTTGGATGTGGCTTTAGGGCATCGGTTATCCGTTCGAAGGTTGTTTAAATATTAGTTGTATATCATGTATACATACATAGTCATAAAAGTTCCTTCAATGAGTTCTATACCTTTGGGTAGCAAGGGTACACAAACATGATCATACATTGCTAGTAAACTACTATAGGAGTAGTTTATGAAGACACTAATACTATTACTAGAACAATGAAACATACAATGAGTCAATTCATACATGAGTCAAAAGATACAATGCCCTTGGTAGAAAGGGTATACAAACATGTTAGCACTATGATGAGAAACAAACAATAGACACTATGATGAGAAACAAACAATAGACACTATGACGAGAAACAAACATACAGGCTAGACAGAGAAAGAACACACAATACAGCTAGCACAGATATACATTAACACAGTTATGTGAGCCATTAAACAGGGCATGGCACTACTTGCCATGACTGTTTTTGTATCAGAATATCCTTAATTGGGGAGCGTATGAGTTTGCGTATAGATCTATACTGGATTGACTATCCTACACCTTGCTGCTCGCTACAGTGGGACTTGCAAGTCTACAGGTGCCAAATGTCATTTCTTATGGCGTCTTACATCTTTTATTTTGATATGTATATTTTGGTGTCTATATAACTTCACAGAACACACATGTATGAAATTATATTATTAATGCAATGGATGATGTTGTTGCTTGTTTACTGTTATTCACTGTTGTGATATTATACATGACATCCTCCACCCCGAACGTTTCCGCCGTTCAGGTTTTGGGGTGTGACACATCAAGTCATTGTTATTTATTGTTCAAAACTCTTAAATGTCTTACAAAACCATTTTCATCTTCTTGATCAAAACTATGTCTATACACTTATGTTCTTATATATATGTACTGATATGATAGTTTTCATCCTTCATTCAGTTCCTACACTCTTGTGTAGCAAGGGTGTATAAACCTTCTTGGACATCAATTACTTTCCAGTAAACTATTATAGGGATAGTTTAGGGGATACAAAACATTATTCTGATTACAAGGAATTACACCAGAGTCAGTTTATTCATGAGTCTATAATAAATGCTATATGAAGAGATACACTTACATGGATACATTTACATGGATACACTTACATGGATACTTATACCTAGATACTATATGATGAGATACTATTACATATCATACATGTAGTTTAGTTCTGTCTATCCTATTACAAAAGGATACTATACGGGACTAACCATTCCGGCACCTACCTATTACCAACAGAGGTAATGAACATCTACGGATGCCTACGGTTAATACTTATACTAGGGGTACCTTTACGGGACTAACCATTCCTTTAACCTGCTGTTAGCTATAGAGGAAAATGAATAACCGACAGGTGTTCAAGGTTATTACCTTTCGGCAGTCGCGATGTCGTGTTTATCCTAATGCAAAAGGATAATACTTTTATGGCTATATTTTCCCTATTACTTTTATTTTGTGATACAACCACATAAACGACGAGGTAGACTATATATTTTTAAATAGTAGTCCTTCAGGGGAAAAACCATCTTTGCTACATTCAAAACATTCAAGTCTTGGTAGAAGACTACTTTCAAAACATTCGAGTCTTGGTAGAAGACTACTCTTATACTAATAGGAAATATGGGATTTTCTAGGGTTTTCATACTTATATCAAATGTTTCATTCAAAGATTTACATGGCATTCATAACAGCTTTCCAAAACAGGGTAATGACACTTAAATACTTATGAATTCACCAGCTTTATGCTGATAAACTCTTTCAAAATAACTTGTATTCTTAGGTCACCAGTAGACAGGTACGATGACCAGGTTTTGAGAAGACGGAGCACAGACAAGACTCGTCTTTTATTTTGATTTCATATTTTGGTGTCTTATTACTATAAAAGAAAACACATGCATTAAAACCTTACTTTTAATGCAATGGATGATGTTGTTGCTTGTTTACTACTTTACACTGTTATGATACTTCACATGACGTCCTCCACCCCTGAACATTTCCGCCGTTCTTGGTTTTGGGGTGTGACAAAACTTGTTCTAACAATTGGTATCAGAGCCAAAGTGGTTGCCTTTTGAGGCAAAACTCTGATTTTCAAAAAGCCTTCTATACCACTGAAGCTCATTTCTTAAAACAAAAAAATTATTTTCAAAACAAGGAAATATGGCACAAGCCGTATCTCTTAATGTTTACAACAGTGTTGGTGGTTCTAATAGAGCTCTAATATTGGTGGCAAACGAATATCATCTCTGGTCTTAGAGGATGGAGAGATACTTAAGGAGACTTGGAAGAGATGTATGGAGATATGTAGAAGAAGGGCCACATGTCCCTGTTCTTACACCAGTTCAATCTGACGGCGCCACAGCCAAGCTAGGAGGAGGTCAACCAGCACTGAATCGTCCCACCAAAGATGATCTCATCAAATTGGAAAATGACACTATTGTTTTTAATGAGATTTCCTGTGGAGTTGCTCCCGAAAACTTCAACATTATCATAAACTGTAAATCAGCAAAAGAGATCTGGTATGTTCTCAAGAACTTATATGAGGGTACAGAACAAGCTTAAGATAAGAAGCTCACAACCGCACTCAATGAGTTCAACAATTTCAAAGCTCATGTTGGTGAAAATTTGGAAGGCTCCTTCAAAATATTCAATATGATTGTCACTAAGTTATCTAATGTTGGCACGGTTCGAAGCAACCATGAGACAAATCTTCAATTTCTCAACGGTTTAGGAAGACACTGGACGACTACTAAGAGGATAGTCCAGGGAGATAGAAATATCCATTCTTTATCTCTTTACAATATCTATGGTGAATTGCAAGCACAAGAATCTACCATACTCAAGGATTGTGCTGACTTCAGAGGACCACATTCTCTCATAGCACAAGCACCACATACTCAATCTGACTCTCCCTCGTATGACAATTCTTCGCAGTCATACAAAGCTGACTTGGAGTATGATGATGAAGAAGAATTCCATAATGCAATTTCTCTTATTAGCCAACAATTCAACCGGCTACCACCCTCTTCTTTTTGTAAAAATCAGCAGTTCAACAAACCTCCCTTCAACCACAACTTCAATCCTCAAAACAATCATTCCCGTTTCTCCAAAGGCACTCACCCATCTCTGCAACCTCAGAACACTCAACCCAAAGAGGCACCAAAGCCCACCAATTCAACTGACTCTGGTACCTCTTCAGAAGATAAAAGTGATGTTGTAATATGTCACAAGTGCAACAAGGAGAACCACTTTTCCAAAGACTGCAAATCTAATGTGGTGAAAGATAGATCATTCTATCTTAGAATGGCTCAAGAATTGGAGGAAAGTGAGAAAGTAAGGGCATATGTAGCCCATGTGAAAAGGGACCATCAAGTTTGGTCATCGGGAGATGAGGATGAAGACATCAGCAACTTCAAGGGAAAAGTCAAGATTGGCATGTGGCAACTGTGGATGAGGATGGGTCTACAAAGCTGGAAAAGAACTACTGCTACATGGCAAAGGATGGGACTCTAAGCATCATCGCACAGGTAAAACTTATGATTCAGACTCTAAATTATAGCATGCATGACTGTCATCCCTTCATAGACAATCTTAATGACATGTGTGTTGTCGTCCTTACATACTATAACAAAGCTCTAGATGAGAAGAACATAGCATCCCAAGAAATGTTTCACGTAAGAGGACGACTGGAAAACAAAAAACTCAAAGTAGCTATGTTAGAAAAGGACTTAGTGTTAGAAAGATGCAATAATGTTGAGCGAAACACAGTTAGAAATAGCTTTGAACCAAATAGATTTAGGTCAGAGTGAAATTGTACGTTTAAATCTTTTAATAGAAAAACTCTTTAATGAAAGTGAAGCTATTGAGAACCTTGTAAATAATGGAACCGTGGACAACACATACAATTGGGGTTGGTCTAATGGGTACACTACCGCGAAGGACTCATCACCCTGATTTAACAAGGAACGTCCCTATGTCCCTCCTGACCGGGAATTTAAATTCCCATTCAATAACAAAACCTTTCTCGAAGACATCAGAGCTCACTTCGATAGACTTCATAATCTGAGTAATAATTGTGCGATGAATTTTCGGGTCACTCAAGTTATCAAACTCCTATATGTGACACAATTTATCCCAATTCTCGACATCATCAGTTGTTGATGAGAAATTTTTGTGGAAGGACCCGAAGTCTCAATGGATTTTCCAACTCTGCCCTTAGACCGCAGTGTCTCTCACTACAGTCATGAACCATAGTTTGTCCATCAGCCTAACATCAAGTGTCCCACAAAAGTTTCAACACAGACTTACACCGCGGTAGTTCAATCTTCCTTACCACAGACCATAGTCAAGAGAACTGTGACCATTCAGCCAATTCATTATGAAATACCCATAGAAAACTTTGAAGTGAGTCAATGCTCCCAAAACACTGAACCCTCTAGTTCGGATAAATCAAGTCCTCAAAGGTTTCCAGGAAACCATAGCTGAACATCAATGATTGCGGTTCTCCAAAAACCGAGGCTAAATTGGCTTTCAAAGAGGAAATTCAATCCCATGGAAAAAACTGGGAAATCTTTTCTAAAAATAAAAAACAAGTCAAATTTTCAAAATCTAAGAGTCCAGAAAAGCTTGTTTTTTCAAATTACTTTTCAAAAAATTCTTCAATCAAGAAAACACACAAAAGGGAATGTACAGTTTTTAAAACGATTTCAAAAACATCTGACACAACCCAAAAGAAAGTAAAGTCTTTTCGAAGCAATGGTTTCAAATCTATTCCTCAGATGACCCAAAATGGAAGGGGATTTTACCAAATCCAACACTTTTAAAATCACATCAAAGTTTTAAGAAATCACTTTCCAAAACACTACACGTGCTCCCACTCCTGCAAAACATACTTTTTCAAATCCCAATAGCACCACGGTGAGATCTCACTTCTCTCGGACTGGTCACATACCTACTTCTTCACCCAGACCGCTGACCAAGCAAAGTGTCAAGGTAAATGACAAAATTTTTGCACATCCTCATCTCATGTCAAATCTCGTTCTTTTCAAAAACCTCGTAAATTTTCTAAATCTCACAACACTCCATTAATTCACAAATACCCAGGACTAGGCCTAAAAGTTGACACGAAACCTGCCCCTGCAACCTCGGCTCATGCATCAATTAGAAAATCATCAATTACCCCAGGCTCCAAACTCGTTTGGGTGCCCAAATTAACCATGTAATTCTCAAGCTATGTGCAAGGAGGAACAAGAAGAAGAATGGTTAATCGACAGTGTCTGCTCCTTGCACATAACTGGAAGGTTGGAGTACCTTCGGGATTTCAGGCCAATTTGCAACGGTGGAAAATTCACATTCGGCAACAACGCGAATGGGATAATCTGAGGTTATGGTGTTCTTACAACTGAGAATTTCTCTATCCAAAAGGTCGCTTATGTGGAAGATCTTAAACACAATCTCATCAGTGTTGGCCAACTATGTAAGGCAGGCCATCGGGTTGAATTTGATAGTGAATTATGCTATGTAATGACAAGTGATAGAAGTATTTGCTTGATCAAATCCAAATCCGAAGGTACCATGTATCCTTTGGTCATTTCTCTGATCATAGGGAAACCGCAGCTATGCTTCCTATCCAAAGCAGTATCAGAAGTTAGCTGGCTATAGCATCGCAAGCTAGCTTATCTCAACTTTCGCTATATCAACAACCTGGTTACCGGTGAACTCGTTCGAGGGCTCCCCATTCTGAAATATCACGATCATACCCTCTACCCAGCCTGTGAATGTGGAAAACAGTCCAAAGCAAGTCATCCGATGGTGATTGATTCTTCAATTTCTGAAGCACTGGAACTTTTACATATTGATCTCTATGGGCCGTCTACCGTAGCCGGTCTTCATCACAAGAAATACATATTGGTTATAGTGGATGATTTTACTCGTTTCACATGGGTTTTCTTTCTGAGACTCAAGTCAAAAACACCGCAGGTGCTGATCAATTTTATCATGGAGATTGAACTGCAGATCAAGTTGCCAGTACGTCGCATCCGTAGTGATAATGGAACCAAGTTCACCAATCATTTATTAAACAATTTCTTCGTTTCAAATGGTATCGGTCACAATTTCTCAGCTCCTTACACACCGCAACAGAGTGGAGTAGTATAGCGAAGAAACCAAACTCTGGTGGAAGCAGCCAGATCTATGCTCAACTTTGCCAAACTTCCTCTTTACTTCTGGGCCGAAGCAGTGGCCACAACATGCTTTGTGCAAAGAAGCATTGTGTGTAAGCGTCTCAGCAAAACTCCATATGAAGGCCTTAACAACTGCAAACCCAATGTCTGATTCTTCTACATCTATGGGTGTAGATGTTTTGTGATCAACAACAAATATCATCTTAACAAATTTGCACCGAAGTCTGATGAAGGCATCTTTCTTAGCTACTCAACAAACAAGGTAGCCTATAGGGTTCTCATTAGACGCACGAGACTAATAGTCAAAAGCTTCGACGTCAAATTCGATGACTATTATGTCCGCAACACTGCTCCATCATTCAAAACCAAAGCAATCCTGGAAAGTGATATTCCTGCTTCTCCGGATCCATTGAACATAGTTGAAGTACACTATGATGATCTCTTTGACCCTATAGAGACTGCTAAGTTATCCGAAGTTCTTGTGTCCCCGGAAGCTCAGCAGCAACATCCCAAAGTCTCTGGCCATACTCTATCAGATAAAGTATCACTCAATACTTCCACCTCGCCGGTTGAGGGGGAAAGTTCATCTCCAGTTCAGGTGACAACCATCTACCTTCCAGTGCTTGAAGTGTAGCTCCAGTTCCTCTCCGCAGAGGATCTCATCCCTCAAATGTCTCTTTGGACTCAGATGATGAAAATATAGAGAAAATTGACACAAGAACCGACCCAAGGGTTATCACTCTCCCATCCGCAATCTAGGGGAACCTTCTCAGGTTCAAGGGGAACTCCCATCCGTAATTCAGAGGGAACCTTTTTTTATTGCTCAAGAAAATGTTGATAACGCTCCAACAGTCCAAGATAATTCTGCGGGCTGCTCTCAAGTCTAGGGGGAACGGTCGTCTTCAACTGCAGAGTCTTCTGATATTGAAGACATTCCTTCTACCGCAGCCACTGACCATCTGCAACCCCGTCTACACGTATGGAGAAAGAACCACCCATTGGGTCAAATCATAGGAAACCCATCAGCAGGCATCCAAACTCAATTTTCAAAAGATTTTATCTGATCACTGTCACTATGCAGCGTTTATGTCCTCAGTCGAGCCCCGGACGATCAAAGAAGCTTTAATGGAGCTTGACTGGATAGCAGCAATGCAAGAAGAGCAGGCAGAATTTGAAGGAAACAAGGTGTGGCAACTCAGTCCAAAGCCGCAAGGTCACACTATTGTTGGTACTAGATGGGTGTACAAGAATAAGTTAGATGAATCTGGTGCGGTCATCAGGAACAAGACAAGACTAGTTGCCAAGGGGTATAGTCAACTTGAAGGTGTTTATTATGACGAAACATATGCCCTTGTAGCGAGAATGGAGGCCATACGCATCTTCTTAGCGTATGCAGCTCACAAAAACATCATAGTACATCAAATGGATGTAAAGAGTGCCTTCCTAAATGGTGAATTAAAAGAGGAGGTTTATCTTTAACAACCTCTAGGCTTCGAATGTAATGAACTCCCAGACCACTGCTACAAGCTTGAGAAAACAGTTTATGGTCTAAAGCAAGCACCAAGGGCATGGTATGAGACTCTATCAGAGTTTCTTGTCACTTCTGGATATAAAAGAGGAGTGATTGATCCCACTTTATTTAGAAAAGAGAACGGTAATTACCTTATGCTTGTACAAATATATGTGGATGATATCATCTTCGAATCTACAGATTAGGGTATGGTGGATGGATTTGCAATGCTCATGACCAACAAATTTCAAATGAGCATGAACAGAGAGATTAACTTCTTTCTAGGAATTCAAATAAAACAGGTCCCTCAAGGGATATTCATCCATCAGGAGAAATACACCTCTGAACTGCTGAAGAAATACTCAATGGACAACTATTCCTCAGCCAAGGTTCCTATGGCCTTCGGATATAAGATATATATTGATCCTTATGAAGAATCAGTTGACCACAAAACTTATAGAGGAATAATTGGCTCGTTGATGTACCTCAATGCAAGTAGACCAGATAGTGTCTTTGCAACAAGGCGTATGCGCAAGGTACCAGGCCGATCCAAAAGTATCACATCTGACCACAGCTAAGCAAATTCTCAGATACTTAAAGGGTAGCAAAGCTCTTGGCCTCTGGTATTCCGCAGGGAATGACTTCAGCCTATAAGCATTCACTGATGTGGTTCATGTTGGATGTAGACTGGATAGAAAAAGCACCTCAGTTGGTCATCAAGGAAACAAAGTTGTGTCTCACTGTCTACCACAGAAGATGATTATGTGGCCGCAGCCAGCTATTGTTTACAAGTCTTGTGGATGAAAACACAACTTATGGACTACGGATACAGGATGTTGTGGATACCAATTTACTGTGACTCAGAGAGTGCAATAGCGATCTCCCATAATCCTATTCATCACACTAAGACGAAGCATATTGAACTATGATATCACTTCATTAAAGACCACATTCTGAAAGGTAACCTTGAACTAATTTTTGTTAACACTCATGAAGTGATTGCTGATGTATTCACAAAGGCACTAGACTCTACAAAACCCAACAGTTTCTTACAAAATGTTAGGAATGATGAATCTGAACCCACAATTCTTTTGAATTGATAGGTACTGCAGACCATACTTGGTCAACATTGCGGTCCTAGTTAATATATCTATCATACATAGTTGTAGTAGACTTTATGTACCGCAGTACATCTTATGTACCACAGTATATGTTATGTACCGCAATTCCATATGATACCTATATTTCAAAGGTCCTTATTGTTTGTTATTTCTGATTTTGTTCAAGTGTTTCTCTCAGTTTCTTCTACTGCAGTCATCTAACAATCTACTGCAAGGATGAATCCATCCATAATGATGTCTTAATCCGCAATGAGTGATCAATCCACAATCACATTGATTGAACTTTCAACTACTTCATAAATTCTTGAAACATTGTGTTCTATTTAATGATCTTTCAATAAATAAGAAAAACATTCGTTGTGTAGCACATTACCGTTTCAGTTCCTCTTTTCAAATAAACCTTTTGTTAGACCTATTTTAGGTGTGATGCCAAAATAAAACAGTTTCCCATAAAAGAAATCTTTTTCTTTAAACTATCTTTTCCAAATTCCACCTTTATTCAACGGACTATCGCCCCTCACCACACGTTCTTCAGACGTGGGACTTTGGGCCTGACATTTCATTAAATGCCACATTTTTGTAAAATAAATAAAAAAAACTTTTTGTTAATGCTTTTGTGGCTAATAATGATTTTCTTAATTAAATAAAAAGTTTTTTTTGCCTTTAACAGATTTCTTTAGGGTAAAAACAATGGTTTGAGATCTGCCCCCATATAAACCCTTTTTTCTTCCTCAAGAAAGCTTTACGCCTTCTGAACCCTCTAAGACGAACTTCATCTTCTTCACCCTCTTGCACTTCAAACTTTTTCTGCAAGTTCTTCAACTTTTACAAAACTGGTAAAATCAGGCATCTCAAGGAAACAATCGAAGGCATCTACATCTGTTCAACCAACTGGTTCCGACTCTGGTGTAAGGAACCAATCGCCTTCAATTGCATCTAGCAATTTTACGGCAGTATTTGATGATCATTCTGCTTACAATGACCCCATCCGTCTCATGATCAAGTTCATCTCCAATCATCTACTATTTTGACCATTCAACTCATTAACTGATGTTGTTCCATCTCGACATTGTTCAAATGTGTTTTTTCAGCATATTAACCCCTCAACAATCTACAAGAAGCTCACCTGAACTTGGTGGATGATTCTTTATTCATCTCGAACAAAGACAAGCTTCTCGAACAAAGACAAGCTTCTCACTGCAATCAATCTATTGGTACATCCCTCTACCAAATTCATCTCACCAAGTGTGACAGACATCATCTCTACACTTTACCAGATGGGATAATAGAAGAAGATCAAGGGCATTGACGAGTTCAAGAAGAATCAACTCCCAGCGGTATGGAAGTTCGTGTGCCATTTTGTGATCTGCAGTCTATCAAGGAGAACCGGAGGCACTGACAACATGGGCCTCAAATTACTCGAGTTAGTATGGAGCATATTCATAGGCAACGATGTCAACTACGGTCAAATCCTATGGGATGATGTTCTCCAATACATCCCTAAGGAGACTCCAAATGAAAACCCAACCGAGCTAACTTTTGCAACGTTCTGGTCTCTCTGCATCTCTGATCTTCATCATGCCGCTAAGATCAGCATGGGGAACGACATCAACTTCTTCGTCACTCGTTACCTTAAAAAGTACGCACCTTCTAAAGATCAATCTATTTTGGACCTATTAAACGCTTACCCATTCATATTTTGACTATTGTTGGACTTGAGACCAAAGAAGTCATAGATCATATAGAGGCTATGGAAGGTATTGACCCATACCTTTCTACCGCACCTCTACCCAGTTAGAACATTTTAGCCTCTACAGTACCCAATCAACTAGAGCGTTCCGCAGCTCCATCTTCTACAACTTTATGCAATCTTCCCTTAGCCAAAAGGCTCAAACAGGTGGTTAAATCCAATAAAGGCCCCCGCAGCAAGGCAAGGAAATATGCAACACCCAAAAAGGGTGAAACATCCATGAAAAGTAAAGCATCCAAGAAAGTAGAACCCTCCAAGAAATGAAAAATTAGTCATGTTGTGTGTTCAGCTGATGAATCCAATCCCATTCATGCAGTGAATATATGTGATGAGTCTGATAGTGACTCGGTACCAATTCTTGTTCTCAAGAGAAGAAAAACGAAACCCACCTCTAGCCAAATGTGTGACCGAACAGATACCGTAGTCTCTCAAAAGGCTCTGGTAGTCCTTGGGGTTGCCACAGACCCATTTGTTTCAACCCTTCATAACTACTCAGGCGCAGCAAGTGTGTCTGTTTCATCCAAACATGGAGACTCACCCCCTGCTAAATCCCAAGAGGATTTAATTGTCCCTTCTCGCCCTAAGGTCTCCAAGGCTTCTAGACTTCATTTCTTTGAGGAACATGAGTTGCGCTCCATTCTAGATCTTGTAATCCAAACACTCGATACACCTTCCCAACTGCAAGGCAATTCTTCAGCCTATGCCAGAATGGAGCCAAGGCCAAACTTGACCACGGGTCAAGGAGACCGAGGAAGCTCCGGAAATCCTACTCTACTTACATCTAATACATGTGGTTTAGGCACGGTGAGCACAAATGTGCAAGGATCCGTGAACCCGAGGGACACCTTGGTGCATTTTCAAGGAATTGACGGTAATGAGTCTGATAATTCTTGGGGACATTACAAACCAACCATTGAATCTGAAGCCAAGAAGTATGTCGCTTTATGTAGGGCATTTCAAGCAAGGAAAGATCAACAAACCAAGAAACTTCAACAAAAGCAGCAGTAAATTCTAACTAAGGCCAAGTATGGGGCTGATGCAATCAACAATGCAAACACCGAAAACACAATTCTAAAGATCCAGGATTAGGTGTCCGCAATGGCTGAGACAATCTGCAATACTCAGTCCATTCCTGGTGGTGCAGATCCATCTCAGCCCCCTCCAACTCAAACTGTTAGAGAATCACAAAATAACAAAATTGAGATTGAAGTTAATTTTGGGCCAACCTTCGGTTTTGACGACATCTACATAAATGAGGTAAACCACCCTGATCCCTCTGATGATCTCATCATTTTTTATGAAGAAGAAGAATCAAGCGGTTCTCAGCACTCAACCTCTAAGCCTAAGGAGAAGAAGAAGAAAAAAAAGAAGTTAGCCGTCTCGAGAAAAGAATTCTTGAGGTTGCAAGACAAAGTTGATTAGATCTTAGTTGCGGTGAAATCTACTCAACCGCAATCGGAGGACTTGCCTGGACCGCAGTCCCTCATTGACCGCGTTGAATGACTTAAAGCTAGAGAACACCTTGCTGCAGAGAGAATCTCTCTTAAAGTTGAAATGGGTATTCGAGCCTTAGATACCAACTGCAAAGCTGATCATCAGCAATTTTTGGCAACTGCATAGCGACTCATCTCAAAGGTATCCACAATCAAGTCCGAACTTCAATCGATAATTGCGGATCAATCAACTCAATCAAGGAAGCTTGTCGAAGAAACACATAATGTGTATGAGTCCACCATTTCAGTCCTGCAGTCAACCATCAACAACTTACGTCGTTTTTTACCATCCAACTTTCATGGCAAGGAAATTCTACAACTCACCAAGGAGATCCATAAACTACTTTTCAACACCGCAATTCCAAACAATCAACAATTTGCTGATGTACTCAAAGCTCAATTCAACGAAGTGTGTGTTAAGATTGATGATCGTCAGCAATGGCTTGAGAAATTACCAAATGCTCCTTCCTCAAAAGGGGGAAGGGAAGACCAAGACTCGAATCGCATCTCTCATCAACATTCTCATCCGCACCAACATCTAAACTCTCCTATCCAAACAAATCTTAGTCATCAGCGTCCCATCATTCAAGAAAAAGTTCTTACTCCACAACCTTCAGCGCAACCATATCCACAAAAGAAAACACTTGTTCCCTCTCCTCAAAAGAGTCCAATCCATCAGGCACCACCACAACAACAAACAATTCAAGAATCTCATCCCTCTCCCAAGCGACTGGTGACTCCCCCCCCCCCCCATTTCAAAAACTTAGCCTCTCATATGACATCTGAACACTCCTTCGACTCACCCGCAACCAAACAGAAGAAAGCTGACTGGAAATCAGCTAAATTTGTTGAGTTTATCTGGAGGGAAAACGTCTTTGACATCATAATGGATGAATCCCTCATCAACTCCTGGGTCAATCCAAACAGAAAATTACTTGATGACGATTACAAGCCTTACCTCACATATGCAGAACCCCCTCATGACAGTTATTGGGACATTCCCATCTCTCCCAATGCAAAATACTTCACAGTATTCGAATCTTTTAACCGCAATCTTTCCGATGATAAGAGGTTGCCCTTAGAATTTGAAAGACTCAACAGATTCTATGCCAAGCATGGGTCTACAGTTGAGAAAATATGGTCAAATGACAGGCCCACTGCAGTCAAGAATTTCAAGCCTCGAAAATTCATGAAAGCAGATTTCATCCAGTACACTCTCACCAAAAGAAATCAGGACTATGTCTGAACCCAAGCTGATTTTCCCTGTATGAACCCTGAGGAAGTCTTTCTGATAGCAAGGGTATTTCATAACAAGTTAGAGAAGAATCCCAAGATGAAAATTGAATTTGAAAGGGCCAGCATGTTTCTGAGAGAAACTGTTTGTGATTTCGCAAAAATTGATGCAGACATTCACATCGCACTTGCTCAGAAGTTTAACCTTCCACCTCTTGATCCAGCCCCAATGTTGACTGAAGGTTTTCAAGAAAGATCTCTTGGAGCAACAAACTTTCCAGATCTTGGAGTCATTTTCAAACGCAAAAATGATGAAATTAAATATTTCATTCCTATGACTGCCATGCATCGTCTCACTCAGAAGCAACTTGAACTAACTCAAACTACAGTTTATAAGTCAAAACACACAATTGCTGAAGTCAAGTTTGAGATTTCAAGAAAAATCACTTGGATTGGACAAGTAACAAAGTTCTGGTGGATTCTCATCAAGTTCCTAAAGCTTGAAAAATAAAGCGAAGTTGAAGAGGTCACATAGGGGGGAATTGTTGAAACATAGAAGTGACCTTCTTTAACTTAATCCAAACCACAACCTCTCCCTTATCTGCAACCAATCTCTCATCCGCAGTCAAGTACCACAACCACAGTCATCGTCATCAGCACTTAGTATTAGTCTTTTATCTTTTTTTCTAAATGTACTATCTTTTATCCAATGTGCCTTTCATGGCAACTTTAAACAAATAGGACCTTTCTAATCTTTAAGACTCTATAAAAAGGAGTTCTCTCTTTCTGAATGATTACACATCTACGCATCTTGAATCTCATATCTCTTGAAATTTATAACTTACTCTCCCATCTCCTTATTACTCTTTAAACTCTACTAAACATAATCTGAATATAACAGATCTAAATCTCTCCTTCGGAGCAAGTCAATCTTGACTTAACCACTAAGTTTGAACTCACTTACTAACATGGTCTGATTGCATTCCTTGATAAGAATCAACTTAAGTGTATACTTGATATAATACTTGTTGCAATTTATATTTTCGCATCTAATCATCTAACTATCTAACTCTAACTTTTATTATTGTTGAGCTTTATGATCCTTTAAGTTAAACTTTAAATTCCGCAATATAAACTTGTTCTAACGTTTGTTCAAGTGTGTTTCTCAAGTTTTTCTCTCAACAAAGACCATGGGAAAGTCCATGACACTTGGATGTAAGACCATGTGGGGAGTTCATGGCTTTCCTATCAAAGACCATGGGAGAGCCCATGGCACTTAAGTGTAAGGCCTTGTGGGGAGCCCATGACATCCTGGAGTAAGACCTTAGGGACGAGCCCACAGCATCCTTAATTGTTGTATGCATGGCTTATGTAGTTATATATGCAGTGTTTATAGCTAATATGTTATGTGTTATGTGGTTGTATGTGGGTTATGCTCTGGGGAACTCACTAAGAATTAGCTTACAGTTCGTGGATTTTTTTCAAGTACATCTGAGCCCAAGGGCAAGAGCAAGGTTTGATGGCGCAGCATGCACTCTCTCTCAGGAATTTTATGGGACACTATGATGTTTTGATATAAAAGTTGTAATTGATATGATTTTTGAAAACATATTATACATGGATTTTGTGATTATGAGGGAGATCCATGTATGAGGGAGATTATGGAGGAGAGGCCCATGGTATTCAGAGCCGAGATTGCTGCGGGCCAGGTCGGGACCCGAACTCCCTCGTTCCGGGAGTTGAAGGAGTGTGGAGCGCCAGAGTTTTACGGGCTCAGGGACCCCATTGTCAGCCGACGTTGGGTGGCGGATATAGAGAACGCCCAGTGCACGAGTTCTTGCCCCGATGTGGCAAAGGTGGGTTTTGCTTCATGTATGCTAAGAGACAAAGCCCGAGGCTGGTGGGGCAAGGTGACTAGTCAGGTGGGAGCAGCCGATGTGGCTGAGATGACATGTGCCGAGTTCGTTAGACAGTTTGATTTTGAGTTTGCACCACCGATTGAGGTGCAACGACTTGTGAGGGAGCTTCATGACCTTCAGCAGACCACCGAGACTATGGTGGAGATCACTGCAAAGTTTCGGGAACGAGCATTTTTTATTCCACAATATGCTACCGATGAGGACATAAGGAGGACGAGGTATCATTCCATGCTGAGGGATGATATTTGGGAGTTTGTGAGTTTCACATGGTGCAAAACCCTAAATGAGATGGTGGAGAAGGCCCATGAGCGGGAGATGGAGTTGTACATCCGCAGCACGCAGAAGCCTGAGCAGGTCCAGACAGCAGTAGGTCAGGCTAAAAAAGCCAAAGACCTCGGATTCATCTAGTTGGGGCCAGCACAGCCATGGTTGCTGTGCCAAGTGCGGTAAACTGCACAGTGGGGCTTGTCGGACGGCAGGCTTGGGATGCTATGCTTATGGCCAATCGAGCTATATGATCAGGGATTACCCCAAGAAGGGCTTGATTTGTTTTCGCTGCCACCATACCGGCCACAAGTGGGCCGATTGTCCGAGGTTGCAGGGAGGGAGTGGAGCAGTGGCGGCGCCTGCGCAAGCCACATTGAGGATCACATATGGCCTCCCTACTAAGGCCGATGTTCCAACAGTGAGGAGCTACGCATTCCACTTTACTACCGAGGAGGCTCAGGCAGAGCCAGATATTGTGGCTAGTATGTATTTACTCTTTTCTACTATATATTTATTGCATTGCTTATCTATACATTGTGCTTGTATAGGGACCTTTTTGTTCAATGGTATGTCAGCTCACGTTTTATTCGATTCGGGAGCTACCCAATCATTTGTGTCTCTTGCACTTAGCAAGAAATTTCGGGATGAGCCGGGGATTCTGGATTCCCTGTTCGCAGTGAAGATTGTAGATGACCGCACCGTGAGTGCTATGAGGGTGTATCGAGATTGTGTCATGAATGTGCTTGGAGAGAGGTTTCGTGTCAATCTATTTCCGATACTATTGCCGGGACTAAAGGTGATTGTTGGGATCGACTGGTTGGGGGCCAGCGGGGCCATGATCGATTGCGAGCGACAGTTAGTGAGGGTTCAAACCACAAGTGGGGGAGAACTGGTTATACATGGTGAGAGGGCCTCGCAGGGGCCAACTCTATGTTCGGATGCGAGAGCTAGGAGATTTTTGCAGTAGGGATGTATGGGATTTCTGGCCTATATCTCAGTTACGAGGGTTGAGACCACGACTGATGTGGGCAGTGTGCTGGTTGTACAGGAATTTCAGGATGTCTTTCCCGAAGAGTTACCAGGAGTGCCTCCAGAGAGGTAGGTGGAGTTTCGCATTGATTCGGTGTCGGATGCCGCTTCGAAAGCGAAGGCACCATACCGGTTGGCACCATCGGAGATGCAGGAGTTATCTACATAGCTTCAGGAGCTGCCAAACCGAGGGTTCATCCATCCGAGCAATTCCCTGTGAGGAGCTCGTTTCCTGTTTGTGAAAAAGAAGGATGGGTCACACAAGATGTGCATTGATTATCAAGAGCTGAACAAACTAACATTGAAGAATCGTTATACATTGCCAAGGGTCGATGATTTGTTCGATCAGTTGCAGGGTATGTCTTGGTATTCCAAGATTGATCTCTAGTCCGGATACCATCAGATGAGGATTCGGGATGAGGACATACCGAAGACAGCTTTTAGGACTCGGTATGGGCATTACGAGTTTGTGGTGATGTCGTTTGGGCTCACCAATGTTGGATCGGTCGATGATCATTTTTATTGATGATATCCTAGTCTATTCTAAGACCAGGGAGCACCATGAGCAGCATCTAAGAGAGGTATTGGAGACCCTGAGGGCGGAGAGGCTATATGCCAAGTTCTCCAAGTGTGATTTTTGGCTGTGAGAGGTACAGTTTTTGGGGCACATCTTCAACCAGGAGGGCATTTTGGTTGATCCAACCAAGGTTAAGGTAGTAATGCAGTGGGAAGTACCGAAGAATGCATCTGAGATCCGTAGCTTCTTGGGTTTAGCGAGCTATTATCAGAGATTCATCCATGATTTCTCCAATATTTTTGTGCCATTGACCCACTTGACCAAGAAGAATGTGACTTTTCGATGGGGCATGGATCAACAGTTGGATTTTGAGACCCTGAGACGGAAGTTATGCGAGGCTCTGATCCTAGTACTACCTGAAGGGTTAGACGATTTGGTGGTGTACTGTGATGCATCGGTTTGGGGGTTAGGTGCGGTACTGGTGCAGAAGGGGGCACATGATAGCTTACGCCTCGAGGCAGTTAAAGCCTCATGAGGCGAATTACCCCACTCATGACCTGGAATTGGGGGCAGTGGTGTTTGCCCTCAAGATTTGGAGGCATTACTTGTATGGAGTGAGGTGCACCATCTATACTGATCACAAAAGTTTGAAGTATTTGATGGATCAGCAGGACCTCAATATGCGACAAAGGAGGTGGTTGGACGTGCTGAAGGACTATGATTGTGAGATTCTATACCACCCCGAGAAGGCTAACGTGGTGGCTGATGCTTTGAGCCGCAAGGCGGCAGGTTCCTCGACTAGGAATGTATGTATGAGGATGATCGTGATCTCTCCACTGTTGGATATGATCAAGGAGGCTCAAGTCGAGGGGGTGAAGAAGAAGAATTGGAAGATAGAGCGTGGGTATCGGTGACTCTCCACTATTGGATATCCTTTTTTTGTTAAGGATAGTCGTGGCCTTTTGACTCAGTGTGGCCGAGTGTGGGTACCGGTGACTGGAGGAGTGAGACAGAAGATATTAGAGGAGGCATACAAGTCTAGGTTCTCTATACATCCAGGGGCTACGAAAATGTATAGAGACTTCACATTGAGTTATTGGTGGCCCTTCATGAAGTCGAAGATCGCCTGGTTTGTGGAGCGGTGCTTGACCTGCAGGAAGGTCAAGGCTGAGCATCAGTGGCCTCATGGCAAGGTTCATCTGCTACCCATTCCCATGTGGAAATGGAAAGAGATCACTATGGAATTCATCACGAAGTTACCGAGGATGGCAAGGGGTGTGGACACCATATGGGTGATCGTGGACAAATTAACAAAGAGTGCCCACTTTATTCCGATTTCTGAGAGTATATCCACTGATAAATTGGCAAAAATTTATGTGTGGGGGTGGTGGCTAGGCACGGAGTGCCAGTGTTGGTAGTCTCTGACACGGATGTTTGGTTTACATCTAGGTTCTAGAAGAAGTTCCATGAGGAACTGGGCACTCAGTTGCATTTTAGCACGACATACCACCCCCAGACAGACGGCCAAAGTGAGAGGACAATCTAGATACTTGAGCATATGTTGTGAGCATGTGTGTTGGATTTTGGAGGGAGTTGGTATATGTACCTCCTGTTGGCAGAGTTTTCGTACAATAACAATTATCACGCAAGTATCGACCGAGCTCCAGTTGAGACGTTGTATGGTCGGAAGTGTAGGACCTCGGTTTGTTGGGACGAGGTTGGACACCGGGTTATGGGGAGCACTGAGGTAGTCCTCAAGACTACCGGTCTGATTCAACAGGTGCATGACCGTATGCGGTTTTCTTATGGTCCCTTTTGTTGGTTTTGGACCTCCTCTTGAGAGTTGAGCAACCCCAGAGGTCAAAATGGTCATATCTGAGCCTTGTGAGCATGCTAAATGCATAAAGGTGCGAGCTTGGGGAGTATATAGACTGCATGCAACAGTTTGGAGCCTTATATGAAGTCCTAATGTGAAGAATGAAGTTTTTAAGTCCCATAGAGCATGCAAGGGCATAAAGTTGCCAACTTTATGCCCTAGGACGTCTTAATGAGCTCAGATCTGGTTTTGGACCTTAGAACATTGAGTATTAAGCACTTAATGGAAGGAAGTGCTTAATATATTTGTACGTTGGGTGTAAGTTAGTGTATGTCGCGCGTACTGCTCAAGGACTCAATACGTTGCGCGTACCAGGGAGGTATGCCGGGCGTACGCTCAGCAGTTGGACTTGGACTTGTCTTGGGCCTTTGAGCTTTTGGGCCCAATTAATCATTGGGCTTGGTCACGTTTTGGGGGTTAGTGGGCCAGTTTATCTGTTTTGGGCCATGAATGTTATGATTGGGCTTTATTGGGCCATGGGTCCCATTAATGATTTTGGATATGGACTTTAGGCCCATTAACTAAGGAAGGCTCTTTGGGCCATTGTGAAATGACTTGGAGATTTGGGTTCTCCACTTAGATGAGGTTTAATTCTAACATCAAGTAATGCTATTATTATTCAACACAGGTGGTTACAGACTGTTAGGAGAGCATCTTTTGGATTCTTTAAACAGAGGTGAGTCTCCTCACCATACTAATGGGTCTAAGGCATCAAGGCCGGCCCATTTTATGATATTTGGCATCCTATTTGTAGTTGTATTATGTAGATGATAGTTTGTCAAGCTAGGAAGCATGCTAGTGATATTTGTGATATGTATGTGTGGAAGACCATAGGAGAGCCCATGGCACTTGGATGTAAGACCATGTGGGGAGCCCATGGCTTTTCTATCGAAGACCATGGGAGAACCCATGGCACTTAGGTGTAAGGCCATGTGGGGAGCCCATGGCATCCTGGAGTAAGAACCTGGGGATGAGCCCTCGACATCCTTAATTGTTATATGCATGGCTTATATAGTTATAGATGTAGCTTTTATAGCTAATATGTTATGTGTTATGTGGTTGTGTGTGGGGTATGCTCTGGGGAACTCACTAAGTATTAGCTTACAGTTTATGGATTTTTTTCAAGTACATCTGAGCCCAAAGGTAAGGGAAAGGCTTAATGGCGCGGCGTGCACTCTCTCTCTCTCTCTCTCTCAGGCGATTTATGGGACACTCTGATGTTTTGAAATAAAAGTTGTAATTGATATGATTTTTGAAAACAATTATACATGGATTTTGTGATTTATGGAAATGTGTTTGGCTAATCAAAAATGAAAATTTTCTTTTGAAAACTTGGTCGTTACATCAATCCTTAGGACACCCTGATTCACGAGTATTTGACATGTATGTTATACTAATGAGAAAATTCAATATTTAAGATATTTGTATTTATGCATAAGTTTGATTTGTGTTTGCTTTTAGTTAACTAAGGATTACACTAAAATGGGGGGGGGGGGGGGGGGGGATGTTGGTAATTTTAGTGTTATCAACATATTTTGGTGTAATTATTATTAATAATGAGATAGGTGGAGCTTTATTTACTAACTGAGCTTGGAGGTGCGAGGGTGCACACTTGATGTGATAATTATGAACTCGGGAATACGAGGGTCCGGGGGCAGCACCACTGGGTGCAGGGTTCCAAGGGGTTGCAGCCCCTTGGCGGGGTCTAGGGGCGACGCTCCTAGTGGGGTCCAAGGAAGCGCCCCTGTTGGTGGTTTCGCTGATGATGTAAGCATTAATTATGTCTAGTAACTACTGGTTTTGGTGCCAAATCTAGAGGCAACCGCCATAACCTCTTTTCCCACGAATATAAGAACCTTTCTTTGGTTCCAAAAAAAGGGTTGGAACTCATATACATGAAAAGTATATTTTGTTCTCTTTATATCTACAAAACACAAAAATAGCAAGGTATATTTCTATATTTTGATTTTGGAAGTGACATGATTTTCAAAATTGTATTTCTTGCATTATCCTAAATCAGATTTTGTGATACCCCATGCATAATGGTCGAAATCACTGATTTTGGAAAATAATTGCAATCATGATCCTAGAAATTATTCAAATTAATTGATTTTCTAAGAACCAAAATCTTACATTCTTTAGGTGACTAAATGACAGCATATGTCATGTTTTATTGTAATTAATGTAACTAAATAGTAAGCAATAAGCACAACAAATATAAGCTAACTATGATTAAAAATAAATTTGTCTCACTTTAGATTACTTCTTAATGTAATTGAAAGGTAGGTTATAGTTATACTCAAAAAATTTATGCGGTCATAAAATTATTGCAAACGTCACACTAATAACACATTCATGTCGCTATATGGTTGCCTAACACCAGTTAATTAACAAAAATTTGTGTCTGAAAAGTAATTACAACTATATATTCGATCAAATCATTGATTAAATCCATACAAAATAGCCATATTTTACGCTATGGTCACACATTTTTGTGTTGAAAGTTAATGTGATAGTAAGTTGCCTAGGGTGTCACGACATATGGTGACACTTTCAATGAAAAAAACAATATGATTATAGGGATATAGTCACATTTTTAAGGCTTGAAAACATGTGGTTGTATGCCATTTTACTTGTAGTGCATCTCTCCCATGATAAGATTATTCATGTATCATAAGTTAAGATAAGCAAGCCTTCAATGTCATAACCAAGTGATATCGGAGACCGCTTTCGATGATAAACACATTGTCGGTTTCCAACTAGCAAGTTGGTAGAGAGACTAAACAATTACTACAAAATAGAAAGTAGTAGGTTTTGATATATGGAACCCGTTTTTATACAGATACGATATAAAAGACATAGGATGTGTTTGGAAAAAGTAGTTGTTAGCTGGAAGCGGGTAGCTGGTAGCGTGTAGCAGGTAGCTGGTAGCGGGAAACTATAGATTTTATTTGTTATATGAATGTTTGGCAAAAGTCGCTGGAAGCTTTTGAAATATATAAAATTACATAAAAGGACAATTAATTAAAAATAAATAAATATATAAATATATTTTTAAGGGTAATTATGGAAATTGATTTCAAAAGCTCATGAGCGTTTTGTTAAACGCTACATGAAGTAGCTTTTAGAATTGGAGCGTTTTGTTAAAACTAAAAGCTAAACGCTCGTACTGCCAAACGAAGTTTTTTGTTTAAGTTTTATCAAAAGCTAAAAGGTAGAAGCTTTCAAACGCTTCCAAAAGCTTCATGCCAAACACGCCCAATATAAAACAAGTCTTCGTCTAGATTTCTTCACTTCAAACAACAATTCATTTCTAAATTTCTAAATACTCCACCATCTAGACATAATAATAGCTTCGAGAACTATACGTTTGTTAAAATACAATGTAACGTTCTCACACAACCAAATCATATGCACACTATTGAGCATAGAAAAAGTCAAGTCACGTTAAAACGCTACATTCACTAATAATTATGCCGCCACTTCACATTTGACAAAAATATAACTTCATCCAAATGGTTTTTGCGACTCCTAACATAAAAGTAAAAGGAATATCAACACCTTTAATCGACATATTATTGTTGAAAGGGAAAACTATCTAACAAAGTCCTCCCTAGCATAATGTTTACATTCCTTGGCACAATCTTATTCCACATCATCCCAAAAGACATGTGTGGTATAGTGATGACGCCTATATAGAACCTCATTGCTAAACCGTGAAAACTTCCGATTTTTTTAGATCCTACAACATGTCACTAGGAGTGCATAAATTCATAAAACCCAATCCCCCACCTCTCAAATCTCTACACCACTCCAACTCCACGAAATCCACCACCTTAGCTAACAACTTAGCTATAACCTTGTATTGAATGTCGATTAAGCTAATCAGTATGAAATCGATGACCATCCAATATTTGTTAAATGTCTTTAACTCGTTGGAATTGTAAAAAAAAAAAATAAAAAAAAAAAATAAAAAATAATAATAATAAATCATAATATTTGGCAAATTTCAATTTACCATATACATAATTATTTTATGATAATTTTGAAAAATAAAGTCAATCATGATAGTCACTTTTCTATTTATGTTGTCATCTTAGTGAATTTATTGATTCAAAAATAAATTGATCGACAAACATGTAAAATGATAAAGTTTTTCATATTCGAGTGTCATATTAATCACGCGCATTGTATTTGTATTCATTATTTGGCAATTAAGTTAATACACAAAAGACGTGTATTCTTTGAGTTGTATGAAAACCGAAGATATGGACATGCAAATCGGATACAACCTACATCTAACAATACCACCAATCATTACAAAAACGATTCATGTTTACATGAGTATTTATTTTATACGTAACACTCATGACCACAGACCATATGCTATTTAACTGAATTTCAAATTTTGTGGTGGTGCTATCATTTTAGATAGATTAACATTATTTAAATTGTTACTGACTTTTCAAAAAAAAATTATATATTTTGTTCAACGACAAATTTAATCTCTACTTCTAATCTATTCTCAAGTACATTGTTTTGGATGGAACAGAATTTAAACCCTCAACCCCAAAAAATAAATAAATAAATAAATAAATAAACTTTATACCACCAAGCTAGAAGCTTTTTGGAATCATCTAAAACAACAAAATAGCTAAAAAATGACACCTTTGCTTTCATCATGTCATCGTCATCGAATAACGACATTAGCCGAATATCCATCTAATGTCATGATATTTATCCCAAATTGATCGATATTAAAAAACCTAATATGAATTTGTTATTAATTTCAAAACGGAAAGTAGTTTTATAAAGAAGAGAGAGTACGTAACAAAGGTTGGTGTTTAAGAAAGACTATAAGGCCAAGATGGAAGTTTAAATCAGAAAAACAACTTAGCGTTCTAAAACTATAACCATATCTTTTTCTAGAACGATGTCAATGGATCATGTTGGTTGGATTTAGGGTTGACGTATTTAATTATGGGTTAGAAATTTCTCAACACAGCCCATATATATAAACTGGCTGAACTCAGTTATATATTTTTTACAAAAAAATTAAATTAAATGACGGGTAGAACTACATTAACTCATTTAGATCTTCCTTTAAAGTTAGAAATTTTATGACTATAAATCAAAAAACATTGAGGAGGCGTTTGTTTCGCAGAATGTTTTTTGAAAGAATGGAATTTGACCAAAGAATTGGAATCCAAAGGAATTATAATTTGAATGTACTAGAAGTTGAAATACGTTTGGAGGACAATGAATGAAATCTATTTTTAATTGGTTTGCTGATTTTATAAAGAAATTAAAAAATAAATTTTTTAATACGACAGAAATACCCTTTATATTTTTTAATAAACAAGACAAAGTTTTATTTAATTACAAATAAAATATAAATTAAAAAAAAATAACTAACATTTCGTTGAACACAATTAAATAATAAAAATATTTTTTAAATTGAAATAAAATTATTATATATAATAATATAAAGCAACATGTCATTCATTATATAATAAATATAAAATACGTGGATGATATTTGTTATCAAAACCTTGCATGGGAGGATAATTGCGCAATCCGGAAAAAAAAATATTCTCCTTAATAAATAAAGGTTTTTTTGTCACATGTCAATCTTTCATGAGTTTTGACATTTGTCATTTTGTGATATTTTTTAATAAATGTTTTTTCCATTTGTCATTTTCTCATTTTTTTACCTTTCTTAATTAATACATCATATTTACACATTAATTAATAATTGTCTTAATTGAAAATAACCAATAAATTACAATATTACAACTCATATATGATTTAATATGTTTCATTTTAATTTCAAATTTAAATATATTTTTGTTTAAACTTTCATATTTTTTTTATCCAACCCGTATAACATACGGGTCTTCCAACTAATAATAAAATAAGTAATTGAATGTAGATTCTTGATGCATGGGGAATGAATTGAAAATCTTTCATATAGGGAACTATAAAGTAATTATGGAAATTATATTCCATTCCTTTTGTAACCCAAATACATTTTGTATTGGATTTTAGTTTACAATTCCTTTAAATTCCTTAGGAATTAAATGAAACAAACGACCCCTCATTCTAATAAGATCAACTATAATAAATAAATATTCATTTTGCCACATGTCTTTTTTTTGGAAAGGGAACTTCCCTAACGAGGGTTTTCGGGTCAGCTTTTGCGCACCGACTAATCCCCCGCTGCAAACATAAAGATTTGCCTCATGCCCTGGAGTCACTACAGGCGAACCTCCATGGCCACAAGGGCTAAGTGGTGCCAGGATTTGAACATGGGTCAATAGGTTATCCACCATATCTTCCACATGCTTTACCAAGTCACCACAACCCAAGTGGTTTCATTTTGCCACATGTCAATCTCTAATGAATTTTACATTTGCCATTTTATTATATTTTTGAAATAAATAATATCTACATGTCAATTTTTAGGTTTTCTCAATTTTTAAATTAAAAAGACACGTAATACTTACATATTTATATATGCAAAGTGGTAAAATCTAAGGGCCGAGGGGTGCCAACTGGTCTACAACATATGATGCGGGTTATTGTCCACGCCTTTTTGTTTATAGAGATCGACTAGAAGAGAAAACCACTTATACTGCCTACTCTATTCCTAAAGGAAAAGAATTCATTCTCATTCCTTAGAACAATAAAGAGCTTCCATTGAGTCTCTAAATGAAAATGAACGAGTCTCTGAAGCTACCCTCACTCAATGCGAAGAACTCTCCGCCCAAAGCTTTTCTTTCCCGGAGCGAGACCTACCCGGAGCAAACAACTCTTGATCTTGACCGGCAACGGAATTCGCGGCACTCACTTTAATATATGTAAAGTATTAAATCTAATAAATGTGATAATAGTCATAATTAATATGTTTTTTCATTTCTTATTTCAAAATTATATTTAAAAAAATACTTAATTTTTACATTTTAATATTTAATCTTTTGTTTAATCAACCGTGTAATATACGGGCTTTACACCTAATTAAAAATATATATGCTAAATAAGTGGATATTCAGTTTGCGAGTTGCTGAGAAACAAAGGAATAAAATTACTCAATTACGTCTATAAATTATAATGAGCGGGGAGGAGAGACAATTATAAAAAGGAAATTAACTAAAGTTGTATGTTCATATTAAAGAAAATAGTCCAAAATTATTATTTATTTATTTTTAAAAAATAACCATCAAGACCAAGTGCGTAATGGGTCATTTCACCATAAAGATGTTTTTCTAATAAAAAATATATTTTCAACCGGATTTTGAACCGACATTACAGATGTCCAAAAAAAAGTTGGAGATTTCAATAACAAATCCAAAACCCAATAAATTATTCTGAAATTTTTTAAAAATACTTCGTTTTTTGTAAAAATGTTTTTTAACAAAAAAATACATTTCGGACTGACATTTCGGATTTTGAACCGAAATTACAAATGTCGAAAAAAATTGAGATTTCAATTACAAGTCCAAAATCCAATAAATTATTCTGAAATTTTGAGAAAATACTTCGTTTTTACTACAAATGAACAAAAAGCTAAAGAAACATAACAAATGAAAAATATAAACGACACAATGAGTTTAAAACAGACATTTGATTGAAAAACAGTGATTAAATAATCTGAAATTAACATTTCTGATATAAGTAGAGAATATTTTGAATATATATATATATATATATATATATATATATATATATATATATATATATATATATATATATATATATATATATACACAAAAAAAAAAAAAAAAAAAAAAAAATCTAAGGTTTTCATAAACAAATTTGGAATAAGATATATTCGGGGAATATTACTATGGTGATGGTGGAGAATCGGATTCATAATGGATCGTGTAAGGTCACTTTCCGAACTGATATTTTCATCATATGTTTGGGTCACAGGAAATCCAATTTAGGATAATCGAAAATGACACTTGTGTATCTAGGAACAGAAACACAAGTCAAATTGTCAGACGAATTCTTAATTTTTTTTGTAGAAGAGAGAGAGTTTCGAAGGGTTCGATACAGCTCAAAAGAGGAGTTGTATATATGCATGACATATTAGGGTTTCTATCTTCTAAATTACTTACGAGAGTCACGAATTTAATGATTTTGTCAAAGGTTTCCAAAACTGACAGTATTTGTCAATCTTAACATAATCACCCATTAAAATTCGTTTTTTCCATAATGAAAGTAATTCAAATTTATGAAGGCCTTTTTCGGGCGCTACCCAAAACCCTACGAGAGCACTGCCCTTCATCCCCCCCCCCCCCCCGGCGACCGGTCGGGACCACCGCTAGGGGCACTGCTCCTTAGACCCCGCTAGGGGCGCTTCCCTAAGGAGCCTATAAGGGGGTGCGACTAGGGATGTAAAAAACCTCCGTGAGACCCCGATACCGTATGGGACTAAATTTAAAATAAAAAAAAAACTAAAATAAAAAAAAACGGGAGCGGCAACGGGAGCAGGTACGAGGGAAAAATTAAACCCCGTTTATTTTCGGGACTGGGGTCCGGAGTCGGTATTTCCATCCCGTACTCCTACGCGGGCCCCGGTTGTACATTTATGTAAAAAATATATATTTAATATAAAATAAATATACAAAATATATTTACTAATTTTAGGTTTACTGTAGGTTTCACTTTCCCATTTCCAATTAATGGATGTTGAAGATGTAGTGAATTGATCATATATTTTTGGACATGTAAGTATTTTATATTTGTAATGTTGGATTTGGTACTTTATATTTGTAAGATTGTTGAAATTATCGTTTTGTAATGTTGGATTCATACTATTGGATTTTTAATTTTTTAGTTTTGAAAAGATTAGGTTTTAAGCTTTTAAAGTTATTAAAAATAGTTTTTTAGCCTAAAACAAAGCAGTTTTTTAGCAAAAAAATCGAATTTTAATCATATAAACTGGGGGAACTGGCGGAACGGAGGCGGGACCGGGGGCTATGTAAACGGGGGATCCGAGGGCGGGAGCGGGGGTGGGGGTAACAACTAATTTTGGGAGCGGGGGCAGGGGCAGCTATTCCCGCTCCTGTTTGGTCCCGTTAACATCCCTAGGCGTAACCCCCCTTGACATCCGTCATGCCGTCGTACCATCTTATAATTCGATCTTATATATGCATACACTTTGTATTCACTGAACATATAATATATATTACAATTAATAAGCGCCTTAGCACGCATGTTACTTCTAATTACCCAAAATGTCTGGTGACACTAAAATCACTAACAATCCTTCCTATTTTACTGTAACCCATGAACTAACATAAAATTATATGAACAAATCAAACTGGTACATAAATGAAATTTTCAAAACGATTAAATTCTCATCTTAGTATCAAACAATTCAAATACTCAAGAATGAGGGTGTTCTAAGAATTAACCCTTCAATCCAACTAAATACCTGAAATTAAAATACATACTAGTTTATTGAACCTTCTAGAAAAATACAATTTGACACTATTATATAAGTCGTGTGTCCTAATCCTCTCATGGGTGTATCAAGGCCAAGTCCCCAACCTCTTGAAATGCAGTTGCACTTCTCAATCATGTAGGTAATTCCTTTACTTCATGTATTTGTACATATATTTTATCAAATGAATTATTAAGAAGTTAAACTCCAACTTGGTCATCTGCAGAGCCGAACACAAACTTGGGATGTATATTTTATGTGTTCTAATCTAAATGTAACATCCCAAGATTCAGGTACTTCTAAATTCATCCCTATGGTTTTATCGTATGTCATTTTAGTCCCTAAGACCATGAGATTGAGCCTTGAAGCCTTGTGGCAATTTGGTAATTTGAGTAGGATGAGTACATTGAGCATTCATGAGGGTATACTGAGCGTACTATGGCACGCCCTTGTATGTTGGGCGTACACTTATGTACGCAGGGCGTACTCTTGTCAAGAGAAAACCCTAATTTTTAGGGTTTGGGTGGTATATATGCATCATTATGGATCATTTCACCCAACCTTTTCATCCTTCATTCCCTTTGATTCGTCTTTGTCAAACCCTAACCCTTAGTGAGTATGTTTTGAGCTAAAGAGTGTATTGTTGGTGTGTTCAAGGAAGAAGAAGTTGCATCAAGAAGCTTAGAAGCTGGAAGCAAGGCTTGGATCTGGAATTTTTGCCCTTTTCTCCATCATTCCAAGGTATAAAGTTCATACCTTGATGGCTTGTTTTCTAGATCTCTATATTAGGTGTTTTATGCTTCTTTTTGGTCCCAACTGCTCCATCTTGAACATGGCATGTTCTGAATGTTTTTAGTTGTCCTTTCAAACCCTTGGAGGGATCCTTAGTCATAAAAATGAGGTCCCAATGGCTAGAAGTGTCTCATGCATCTTGTGGAATGTCTTAATGAATTAAGACCATGTATTAAGGACTTTTTGGGCGTGTAAAGTCATAAAGTTGGAGACTTTATGACTCTAGGGTGCATTTGGACCATGGATCTAAAGTTTGGGCTTAAGTGCTTAAGCCATTAAGCACTTGATGAAGTTATGGGCTTTGCGAGGGTACGCCCCGCATAGAAGGGATTATGCCCCGTGTACTCGGTCAACTTCCCCATAATCAACCAATGTGAGGCTTGCATACGTTGAGCGTACCTTCGGAGTACGCCCCGCGTACTCGTATGGAACAGCCAATTTTGAGTTGACTCAGTTGGGTTGACTCGGATGGGTTGAATTAGTGGATTTTTGGAGTTTGACCATGTTTGACAAAGTTTTACCATGTTTGACCAAGTTTGACTTTTGAGGGGTATTTTGGGTATTTTTGGGATTTTGATGGAACTGGTTATTTGGTGGATGTAGGCATTGAGTAGAGAGCTAAGATTCGGAGTCGGGCCTTATCAGTTCAGTTCAGCTTATGAGGTGAGTTTCCTCACTGTACTTGCAGGTTGAAGGCACCAATGTCGGCCCTTGGATTAATACCATGTTATGCATGTCTTATGTTGTTATGATCTGTTAGATTCGTGTCCTGGTAGATAGGATGTTGTTATGTTGTTATGATCTATTAGATTGGTATCCTGGTAGATAGGTTGTTGCTATGTGATGATATATGTTCCGTTAGCATGGCCTAGACAGTTCTGGCGTGACAGCCTCGTGTGGCGCTCCCTTGCCAGCCTTGATAGGGACTCCCTTGCCAGCCTTGCTGGGGACTCTTCTGCTAGCCTGGCATGGGGACTCCCTTACTAGCCTTGTTGGGGACTCACCTGTTGGCCCGGCCTGGCACTCCTTTGCCAGCCTTTCCTAGTGCGCGCCCGCCAGCCTTACCTAGTGCGCACCCGCCAGCCTCACCCGGCGCCTCCGGGCGGTGTCGCCCAACTCCTTACTAGTTGGGCCTGAATTGGGCTGGCCCAAGGCCTGACCTAATTTTCCCCTATAAAGTGAACAATATCTCCTCCATGGAGGGGGATCCCTTCTCTGGCGGCTTAGTCGCCGCCCCAGACTCCAGCTGGGTGGCTCAACCGCCATCCTCCGTCGTCAGCCACCATACGCTACCCCCAATGCTTGCACCAAGATGGTTCTCTCTAGCTAAAAAGAGCCATCTCAGATCTACCAGATGATCTAACTTGACCGTCGGAGCCCGCTCCTAAGGCACAGTCCCTAGGGCGGCTCTAACGGGGTTGTCTGTTATGACCTCGCAGATCTGTCTCCGGCGTAGAAGCACATCCTCAGAGCAAGTGTTTGAAGTCGGTGTTGTATCACTATGCTTAGTGATCTATAGATCTATATGACTGGTTGTAGACTATTATATGATTATCTATTATATGTGCACATGTTTGGTCGGTGGCTGAGGCTTCATTGCTTTGTGTGTATGCCAACAGGCCAAGGCATTCTAACCCGATGGTTGAGGGACTAGGGTATTCCATCCTGAGGATGATTGGACCCATACTATATTGGAATTCCAACCCGATGGTTGATTTGACCCATAGCATGTTGGCATTCCAGTGCGATGGTTGAGGGGCCTGGGGTATTCCAACCCGATGGTTGATTGGACCCATAGTATGTTGTTATTGTATATGTGTTATTTGTTGTGTTGGTAATTTAGGGGAACTCGCTAAGCGTTGGGCTTACAGTTTTGGGTTATATTTCAGGTACCTCATATGATCGTGGGAAGTCAAAGGCTTGATCGTGCACCTGCTCATGTTGTGTCTTGTGATTTTTGGAAAACTCTAATATTAAACATGTTTTGAAAACTACAATGTAAACGATTATGATTTTGGTTGGTATGAAAAAGTTTAAATTTTTATGAAATTTTATGGATGTTACAAGTTGGTATCAGAGCCTTGGTTTGAGTGATTTGGAGGAACACTCTTGTGAATCCAGTTTCAAACCAAGGAAAAAGTTTTCAAAACAATTTTCAAATAGTTTTCAAAATGGTCGAGGAAGAAACAACATGTATGATCAGCCGGAGCCACTAAGTAGACCCCAAAATACCACATTGTTATTGATATCATGATATGTTAGAACAAGATGCTAGTGATAGGCTAGGGATCTTCAGGAATTGCATGATAGAATTGTTTGATTATATGATTCATGATAGCCTAGGATCTTTATTTTATGGAATTGACATCATTACTGTAGTTTCTTAGTGTATGCATCATGGTCATGCATAACTAAGATCCTATAGTCTGAGAATGTTTGGTTTGGCCTTAATTCCTGTTATTCTTTGATGAAGGGCTTATGGTAGGATTAGATATTCGGATGTCTATAGGTTCCAGCGTTATGTATGACTAACATACACGAATGCTACAGGGTTGATGGAAGTTTCATGGATGAGTTGTGTGGGGTAAGCGGCCAGTTTCAAGATATTTAGCCTTTCCTCTAAGGAGTGAGGATTGAGTGTATGTTTATGCTAGTGAGTATTGTTAGGGTGTTGTGATGATCCTCTTAGAAAAATACAGGTAGGTGTAGAAGGTAGTATGGGCGCATACTACTGAAAGCATAGGACCCGTACACGTAACAAGGAAGTCAAAACCCCTAGGGCTTTTTTGGAAGTTGGTTCCCCTGTTATGATATGTGTGTCATCTAATATCCTTCTGATTTATTTTCAGTATGGTGAGTACGAATCGAGTTGAGGTTGGGTCCGGTTCGTGATCAGGAGCTGGCCGTCAAGGTGAGTCGGCTGCGTTGGATGACAGGATCAGGGAGATCCTATAGGAGGAGGTTTTTTCTTATTTCCGAGCTTAGTTGCCAGAGATGTTTAGGTCTATCAATACCACCATTGTTGAGTATTTTGATGAGCATTATGTTGCTTTGTCTAAGACTGCTACTGCTGCAACCACTGTAGACGTTGCGGACGCAGGGGTTGGATCGGGTCAGGTTTTTTATTATCAGGACTTTGAAAATACGAAGCCCCCGACTTTCGATGGGGTGTAGGACCCAATCATCGCCATGATGTGGTTATCTGATGTGTAGGGGTGTTTCTTCACTTGTTCTTGTCCAACTGACCAGAAGGTCAGGTGCGCTCTGAACCTTCTGAGGACCGGAGCGCAGGATTAGTGGAGACATGCTACTAGTTCATATTATGATGAGCAGAGAGCTGTTGTAACTTAGGAGCAGTTCTTTGAGATGTTCTGCTCTCGTTATGTGCCGCTAGTGGAGCGTGTGTAACACCGTAAATTTCAAAATAATTTTTCGCATAATATAAAAACATATTCATTTAATTTTCATAAAAACATCAATGTTTGAAACTCCAATCCATGACATATAAAGAATCCCAAGATCACATAACATGAAAATCCCGTGTGTGTACTGATCAAGTCGGCGCCTTCCCACGGTCATCACTAGTACCTGAAACAAATAACACCAAACACTGTAAGCACAAAGCTTAGTGAGTTTCCCAATATACCATACATAACGCATATTAGCCACTCGAGGCTATAACTCTGTGGGTCCATGCACCCAAGCTCTGTGAACCCTCAGGTTCTAACTCTGATAACACGCATAGCATAGATCACATAGAAATAATGCAGTGCAACACATAACATACATAGCATACAAATACTCTATCACATAACTCTGGTTACCTACTCAAGGTAAAGTATAGTGAGAAGACTGACCTCGCGTATCTCAGTAACTCGCAAATCCCTGAAATCACTCGTGCTCGATCCCCCGATCTATAGTCCTCCTATAACACAATATATCTCTAAATAACACTTCACAACTAAGGTTGACTAACCCTATCAAGTCAACACAGGTCAACACTGGTCAATGGTCAACGGTCAACTTTGACCGGACTCGGCAAGTGCACTATAGCGACTCAACGAGTCTATACGCATCCACTGATTCCCTGGGATCCTCTCTCGACACGTCGAGTATTTTCCTAACTCGACGAGTTCCACCTGGCATGAGTTGCGGGGCCACCACGACTCAACTCGCCGAGTCTCAAGAACAACTCGGCGAGTTCCAGTTTGACTCAGTCCACCCGTCAACCCTCTCTGACTCTCCCTGACTCACTAAGTCAACCCCTTAACTCGGCAAGACCACTCACTGAGTGGTTATGGACAATCTTCATGCTACTCGCCGAGTCTATTCTTCAGACTCGGCGAGTCTATGCCATGCATAAACTCAAACTCACTCCTGAGGTTAGATCCGTTCCAATAACTCATAGATCCAGTCCTTCCAAGCACATACATCACGTAAAGTTACTATCTTGGTGCTCATGCAAAGGTTCAAAGGCCTTATTTGATGATATGGTCTCTAGAATGCTATTCTAAGCTCATGGCCTCCATTAACACTCATAAAGCTTGAGGGAAAAGGGTCTCTGGACCTCTTTAGGCCCAGATCTAAAGCACCAACACGTGAGGAGGCCAATTACTCCATGGATCATTCCACAAAGAAACCCTAACTCTAAGATTTACACCAAGGACTGAGAAAGGAACGAATGGTTACCTCAAATGAAGTCTCTGAGCTCAGGAATCACTGGATTAGCACCTTCTTTGGTCTCCTCTTGCCTTGATCCTCTTCTATATGCAAAAACACCCACAAATAGTCAAGGATCTTCCTCTTCTCTCTCACAAAACGCTCAAAGACTCTTTAGGGTTCTCTCTGGAGTTGGTGGTCGCAAATGATGACCATAAGCCCCTTTAAATAGGTCTCATACCCTGGAAATTAGGGTTTCATTAAACAGCGTGGACTCGCCGAGTCCACCTTTTGGACTCGCCGAGCCCAGACGCGAACCCGTGCCCAAGTCGCGATCATACTCGGCGAGTTTGAGCTCCAACTCGCCGAGTCTCCTCACAAATCACCAAAATTATAAGAATAAATAATACCTGGGAATCCGGGTTGTTACAGCGTGAGAGGTTGGTCCAGGAGTACCTGATTTGAGACAGGGTTCTAAGACGGTGACGGAGATCACCAAGATGTTTACGGAGAGGGCCATGTTTTGTCCTGGTTTTTCTACATCTGAGTAGGCTTAGATGACCCGTTACTTGAGCATGCTTAAGACGGAGATCAGGCATTTTGTTTCCACCCAACGCTATGGTACTTTTTTGTAGATGTAGGAGGCCGCAAGGCGGTGTGAGATTGAGATTGACTTACCGTCGAGGGAGTAAAGACTGGCCCCAGCACAGTCATAGCCTACTTTTAAGCGGTTTAGGGTCACTGACTCTAGGTTGGGAAGTCAGAGGGGTCGTACTTGTGGGAAGTGCGGTAACATGCATGATGGAGCTTGTCGATCTTCTTCAGGACGCCACAAGTGTGGCAAGCAGGGCCACATTTCTAGGGATTGTCAACATCAGACTCCAACTTTTGGCATCAGACTTTGTTACCATTGTGATCGGGTGGGCCATATGAAGGCCCAGTGTCACTTGCTTGCTGCTAGGCCGGCGTAGGTTCCAGCGCCGACTAATTTGAGGATCATAGATGGGAGTCAGGGTAGCGCGGAGCTCCCAAGGGCTCGAGGTCGCGCTTTCCATCTTATTGTCGAGGATGCCAAAGCAGCTCCAGATGTTGTGACTGGTATGTTTCTATTCATTATTATGTTGATTATGTTTTGTGATATGCTTATGTTTGTACCTCAGCTAGGTACGTTCCTATTGAACTATTTGATGGGTTTTATGCATAAGAACAATCATATGTGCTCATACAAACCCTAAAGCTTGGATCTAGGTTTCTCTATTGTACATGCTTTGAATTAAAGACTTACAAACCTAGATCTATCATATATAGTTCGAAATTATCATAAAGAAAACAGATCTAAGTGTTTTACCTCTTTCAAGTAGCTTGAAATCCTTGTAATCTTCTTGATCTTAAGCTTAGAGTCACAATTGTAACTCCTCTAATGGTTCACAAACCCCACAAGCAAGAAGGCAATATGAGAGAGGGAGAGAGATGCTAAAATCGGCCCTAGGGTTCTCATGGAATCAAGTGTAGCCGATTTCTATATCCTAGGGGTCTTATTTATATTGCTGGCTGCTAAGGTTTCAGTCCAAACCCTAATGGACAACTTAATCACCAAACAGCCCATAGAACCTTCTAGATTAGGGCCTTTGGACGAAATTATGATGGATCCCCATCATAATTTCGTTCTCCCCTTAGTCCATTAGGTTCCCCAACCCAAAATTCAACTATCATACATTTGACAGTTTATACCCCTTTATTTAATTAATCTCTTTTAGTCACCAAATTAACTCCTAATTAATTTATGACCCATACTAGTTAAATAAATATGATTTCTCCTTTAATATATTATTCTTATAATATATTAATAAACCACAATATTCTCTCTTTCTCCTTAAATTACCTTGTCAAGTTGCTTTGGAGAAGGCAACCCAAAAGGACCATGCACAACCGGGTCAAGTACATACCAAATATAGTTACGGGCTTAGACACTAATCCAACAGTCTCCCACTTGGATAAGTCTAGTAACTATATGTCATATATGTATTTAGAATCCGATTAGCAATCGTAGCTCTTACACTTCGCTGTCAACTCTGATCAGCAAATTGTCCTTCAGATAAGGGATCATATAATCCTATGTTCTAGATATCAAGCTGACAATGCTTATCGTCCAGCATTTGTTCCTCGATTTTGGATTTGTTTGACATAGAATTTAGTTGAACACATCAACTTCATTCTGACCGGGCCCGGCACATAAGTCAAACCAAATCATCGAGTGGCCAAGATATCACCTTTATTCTCATAGAATAAAAGGAACATATCAACTTTGAATCATATGCATCCATTATTCACTAATTGAATCATGCACAACAATGTGTTTTATAACATCAAGTTACTGATGCGTTTACTCATCATCAATGTATAACCAACCAGCAAACAATAATCATATCTCTAAGTTTTAAGAATATATGATGTTATTGCTTTGCGATCACTTAAGGTAAAACACCACGAAGTGATACCAACAAATATGGGTTTATTCCAAAGCTCAAATCATATTCATAAGCACTCATAAACTTTGTAGCAAACCTTTGCTATGCCAAAAACCTTTTGGAGAATCTACAAACAATTCATGACAGTCTTCATTCATATCTACTTCCAAAATATGAACGACTGTGGATTGTTTGAATAATCCTATCATTCAGGAAGTCAAAACATGCAAAATTGAAACAATAGATAAATAACCAACACAAGATAGTAGCTTTACTCATAAATAACATAATTTATTTATTCATCAAATGTCAAGTACAAAATATCTATTACACGTTTCCTATCTAATCCAAACTTATATCATCCTTAAGCCCAATGCTCCTAGCGTGCTGCAAGTGTTTGACCCTACTCAGCCCCTTTGTAAGGGGATCTGCTGGGTTTTCTTCTGATGATACCCTCTACACAACGAGGAGTCCCTTTTCCACCCGATGTCTGATAAAATGATATTTTCTATTGATATGTCGAGATCTACCATGATCTCTTGGTTCCTTGGTTAAGGCAACCGCTCCTTCATTATCACAGAAAATTTCCATCGGCTCCTTTATGGATGGCATAACTCCAAGGTCTCCAATGAATTTCTTCAACCATATAGCCCCCTTTGACGCTTTGCTTTCCGCAATGTACTCTGATTCGCACGTTGAATCAGCCATGGTCTCCTGCTTGGAACTTTTCCAAGTCACTGCTCCTCCATTTAGGGTAAAGACCCAACCCGACTGCGATCGGTAATTATCCCGATTTGTCTGAAAACTAGCGTTACTATACCCTCGTACCCTTAAGTTATCACTCCCACTGAGGACTAGAAATCATTCCTTGGTCCTTTTTAGGTACTTCAGAATATTCTTAACTGCAATCCAATGAGCTCTACCAGGGTTCCCTTGATATCTGCTGACCATGCGCAAAGCAAAAGCCACATCAGGGCGAGTACAATTCATAGCGTACATGATAGAGCCTACTGCGGAAGCATAAGGTACTTGGCTCATATCAACTATCTCTGCCTCTGTACTCGGGCTCTGAGTCTTACTCAACTTGGTATTTCTTTAGATTGGCAACTCCCCTTTCTTGGAATTTTCCATACTAAAATGCTTTAGTACCTTATCCAAGTATGTATCCTGACTGAGTCCTATCAGTCTCTTTTCTCTGTTTCTTACTATCCTTATTCCCAAAATATAAGCAACCTCTCTGAGGTCCTTCATAGCGAAACATTTCCCAAGCCAGGACTTGACCTCCTGAAAGGTTGAGACATCGTTTCCTATGAGTAGTATGCCATCGACATACAATACGAGGAAGCTCACTATACTCCCACTGGCTTTAACATATACACAAGATTCATCTTCGCTTCGCAGAAAGCCAAAATCTTTAACTTTCTTGTCAAAACAAAGATTCCATCTGCGAGACGCTTGTTTCAATCCATAAATGGATTTCTCAAGCTTGCATACTCTATTCGGATGCTTCGCATCGACAAAACCCTCTGGCTGATTCATGTAAACATCCTCAGCCAACCTTCCATTAACAAAAGTGGTTTTCACGTCCATCTGCCATATTTCATAATCATGAAACGCAGCTATCGCGAGCATTATCCTAATAGACTTTATCTTCGCAACTGGTGAGAAGGTCTCATCATAGTCAATTCTGGGAGTTTGAGTAAAGCCCTTCGCAAACAATCGCACTTTATAAGTATGCACTTTCCCATCCATGTCCGTCTTCTTCTTGAAGATCCACTTGCACCCAACTGTGTTACGACCTGGTACATGATCAACCAAATTCCAAACTTGGTTGTCGTACATGGACTGAATCTCGTTGTCCATCACCTCTTTCCATTTCGCAGACTCCGGGTCTGCCATGGCTTCCTTATAGCTTGTAGGTTCGTCCATATTTAATAGTGTACTATCACTAATAAATGTATCCCCTTCAGTAGTAATATGAAATCCATACAACTGGGGTGGAACACTAGCCCTAGTGGAACGTCGAAGAGGTAAGGACTCGTCAACAGGTTCAACAGGAGTTTCCTCCTCAGGTTGAGTGCCAGTGTCAGAGGTTCCTTCATCACTTTGATCTTGAATCTCTTCAAGTTCAATTTGCATCCCACTGTCTTCTTGGCTTATCAATTCCCTTTCTCGGAAAACTCCTCTTCTAGCAACGAAGACAACATTGTCACTCGGTCTATAGAAAAGATAGCCAAAAGACTTTTGCAGATAGCCGATGAAATAACACTTCTCACTACGAGGTTCGAGTTTGTCATGAGTCTCTCACCTTACGAAAGCCTCGCAACCCCAAACCTTGATATGTGCCAACGAGGGAGCTTTTCTTGTCCACATCTCGTGAGGATACTTGGTAACCTTCTTGGTGGGAACTAAATTAAGGATATGAGCGGCAGTCTCTAAGGCATACCCCCAGAAAGCTATTGGTAACGAAGTCGGAATCATCATAGAACGAACCATGTCCAACAAGGTCCGATTACGTCTCTTAGCCACACCATTCAATTGTGGCGTCCTCGGAGGCGTCAATTGCAAAACAATTCTGCATTCCTTTAGATAGTCGTGAAACTTAAGACTTAGGTACTCTCCTCCTCGGTCTGACCAAAGCATCTTGATTTTCCTGCCCAACTGATTCTCCACTTCATTTTTAAACTCTTTGAATTTTTCAAAGGTTTCCGACTTTTGCTTGATTAAGTAGATATATCCATATCTGCTATAATCATCTGTAAAAGTCACGTAGAAGCGGCAAGCATCCCTTGTGGTGGATCTAAAGGGCCCACACACATCGGTGTGTATGAGATCCAATAGTCCCTCACCCCTTTCACAAGTGCCAATAAAGGGTGACTTGGTCATCTTCCCAAGTAAACAAGATTCACATGTGTCATCGTCCCTAAGGTCGAATGACTCTAACACTCAATCCTTAACCCATTACTCAACACTAAAGAATAAACACCGACTTTGGTCATAGGCGACGATCTTCTGTTTCCCATAATCAGGTTCATCTTTCCATGTTCCACTTCCCTACTTCCTTTTAGGCCCTGCATATCAGAACAAATGTGGTAACCACACCCTGTATCAAGAACCCATGAAGTAGCAAATGATGAGTTATTAGATTTAATAAAATACACACCTGCAAAGGTGGGCTTAATCCTCCCATCCTTTATATCTTGCAAATATTGAGGGCAACTTCGTTTCCAGTGGCCCTTTTGGTGGCAGTAGAAGCACTCTGCTTCTTTGGGATCAGAGGAAGGTTTAGCGGGGTCTGCTTTGGTCCCACTTGAGGGTGAACCATCACGGGGCTTGCCCTTTTGGTGGCTCTTACACGGAGCCTTCCTCTTTTTACCCTTTCCTTGACCTATTGCCATCACAGGAGTGGCCACAGCAGGGGAAGGTGCAACAGATTTGTCTTTCAAGTTGCTCTCAGCAGTCCTCAATAGTCCTTGGAGCTTGCTCAAGGAGACCTCCTCCTTGTTCATGTGGTAGGTCATCCTAAACTGGTTGTAGCATGAGGGCAAGGAATGGAGGATTATGTCGATAGCCAAATCCTCATCAAACTTAACATTAAGTTTGAGAAGACGATCAACATACCTCTGCATTTTCTGCAAATGAGAGGTTAGGTGTCACACCCCGCTAAAGCGGAAACGCAAGGTATGACAGCGATAACGGTTTCAATGCAAAAGATAAAGATACATCACCATAGCAATATTTAAAAGTTACAACCCATAGCTTCAAACGAAACAGAATACAAGTTTTTCAAAATAACATTGTTCAAAATATAACTTCATAATAGCTTCAACACGATGCAGCATGCTCTATGATGATGAATCTTTACATCCACTTACTAATTATTTCCTGAAAAAGCATGTAAAACGAGCGTCAACTATGAAAATAGTTGGTGAGTATCACAAGTTTATAAATCGAGGGTACAATAATGCTTTTCGTAAGTACAAGTACATTGCTTTAATGATAAAACAAAGTTGATTGCTATTAAGGAATACAAGTTTATTGCTATAACGAGAAACGCGTTTGTATGTGTATGAGCAAACAACGAGTCTCAACCAAACCTATGACTGAAGCCCTATCGAGATCTATGCTTATCGTTCCATAGATGAATATGGTATCATGCACTCCAGCGATTCGGGCGAGTGAGGAGTTGTCAATTCCTAATAGCGCTATCCATAATGACCATTGGCTCAAAGAGTTAATGGTTAGAGATAAGGGAAGGGCCTTAGTACGATAAGTTCTCATGTTCCGTGTTGCATAGACATACATAAAGAAACATAGCAATACAATAGCAATCGTGTTTGATACAAATCAATTTAAATACAACATACAAATAGTAGTTTTTCTGGACATGCTTTTCCACCCAAAACATAAAACTGAAAATAGGGGAGTGCGTGAATACTCACGATGTTTTGTGTAGACACAAGCGGTACTTTGGGATGCACCAACGTCTTACTACCGGGATCCTACGACATCAAACACACGCACTAGTGAGTTTCCATGTCGATATCTAATGCTAATATACTAAATTCTACATATAGGGAAATGCCAATTTATGTTTTAGTATTGGATTTTATATCAATTAGTTACACTTTTTCTGAAGTAATGAAATTCTATATATCGGGCGATTAATTACAACCTTGGAATATAAACTTTCCAAATTTTTAAGTCCTTATTACAACATAAATTCACGAAAATAGCATTCGAGGGATAAAAATTCTCAAACTTTTTATTTAACTGTTATTACACAATACTAAGCTGGGAAAAATATAAAAATGGATTTCCAAGCTGTTTAATTATATTTTATGATTTTTGAGCATTTATTTCAATAAAAATTGAAATAAATAGAAAAAAAGTTTCCAAAATTACCCAAACTTTTTAATTAACTGTTATTGTACATAAATAGGCTGGGAAAAATATAAAAGATATTTTTCAGTGGTTATTTGTATTTTTCCTTGTTTTATTCCTTTAAATAGTCATTAATTAAAGAAATAATATTAAACAGTTATAATAAATCACCATAAATTTTTGTAACATCATTTACAGTATAAATATCCTGGGAAAAATATAAAAAGTGGTTTTCATAATGTATAAACTGGTTTTGGGTATTTATGTATATTTAAGTGTATTTTAGTGCAATTAACTTTAGAAAATAAGATAAAAATAGTTTACAGTAGAGAAAAATATTCAAACTTTTTATGTAACCTCCTACTGTATAATATTATATCCTGGTAAATTTTCATGAATTTTGGATAATTAGAACTATTTTTCCCATTTTTAGACCATTATAATTACCAAGAATTGGTAAAAATAGTAAGACATGATGAAAAATCTTGAAATTATTTTCTGAAGTCACCCATAACAGTTAAGGTATGCGAAAATTGTTAGATACAATTTTCATATCCTCTAAGGTGGTTTTGTAATTTATCATGTCCTAAATAAAAGAAAATTAGAAATCATATTAAACAGTAACAAAAATTTCTGAAATTTGGTGAGGGGTCATTATTCCCCATAAGTATCATCCATGAATTTATTTAGGATTTATTGACCTCTGGAAGTATTTTATATGATTTATGCCCTTGGTTTTAGCAATAACTCTAATAAATCAAAGAAATAACAAAAGCTCTTGAAATTTTCCAGATTATCTCATGCATGCAAGGGCTTTCAAAAGGAAAAATGTAAAAAAATGTATTCAGAAGAGAAATGAGGGTAATGATTCCAAACAATTTAAGAAAAGTTGCATGCAATAATGCATGAAGTGTAGATGTGGCTGAAGTTCATGAATTTGTGTAGCCCATTCAGTGAGGTTTTAAGCCACGAAATTTCAACCATCATTCACTAGATATGTTAAGTTTCTAAGGTATTTTTCCTCAGATTTATGGTTGGGTTTAAGGCCATTGTTTAAGCAAGATAAAAATAGTGATCACAGAAAAAGAGCTGTATGCGCAACCTTTTTGTAAAATCTGCCAAAAATCGGATATTTAATATTTTACAGTAAGACCAGTTGGGTTTGAAAGTCAATTCGTGGAACTAACCAATACAAAAAGAATATCATGATTTGGTTAAGAAATGACTGAGTTATGACTGTTCAAAGTCGAACAAAGTAATCTGGCAGATTGCATGTTTGCTTGTGTGCATTATTAGGGTATTTCAACAAGAATATCATGCATGTCTTTGGTAAGGCCCGATTTCTAACACATGCATGGAATGAATGAGCATCCAAGATGTACTAGAAATGGTTTAAATGCTTTTGTTCATGCATGAACACAAAAGAAATGGAGAAGAACATGAAATATTAGGTTTTGATGTCACATGATCATATGTGCATCTTTTCCACTCCTTGCATGGGTTTGATCCCGGATTTTCACCATCTCTAACACATGCATTGTGTTATGGTGAGAATCTACAAACCACAAGGGGAGAATAAAGATTTCTAGCCATGGAAAGGCATAGAATCCGAAAAGTAGAGAAGACTAAGAAGAAAAAGAGGTTTAACCATGAAACTATGGAAGAAGATGTTGTTGTTTACCTTGGTTTTGACCTTGAGAGAAGTAAGAACACTTCAAGGGCTTCACAATCTTGAAATTTGGCAGAGAAATGAGAGAAATTTCGTGAGTTTAGAGAGAGGGAAGAAGAGAGTGAAGTGTGTGAAGAGAGTGAAGTGATAGAGTGAAGAGGGAAGAGGTGGAGTGGGGGTTTAAGCTTAATGATTGTGTTTTGGGGAAGAGAGAGGGCATGGGGAGAGGTGATGGCCGGTTTTTGCATGCATTTTGGCCTCCTCTCTCCTAAATTTTAAACTTTATAAAATTCCCTCCTAAATCTTTATAAAAACCCTAATTTTATAAAAGTGTTTATTAAGCAAATTTGGATTTATTTAAAATCTTGTTTTCAACAAATAAATTATGATTAATACTTGGTTATTTAATTTCTATTTCATTGACTATAATTCATAATTTGATTAATAAAAATTTGATATTAGGAAGTTTATAGCCAAATTTTATAAAGTTTTTAAGCTTTATAATTTATAACTTTGGATTTTTGGCTCTTTAGGGTTTTTGGAATATTGTTTGATATTCAACAACATGTTGAAGTATAATTAGAATGTTTTAATTTATTTTTAGAGTTTTATACCCTATTTCAATTATAACAAAGCTTGAAGCTTTATTCTAATTATAGTATTGGCATTTCCTATTGTAGCTAAGCAACTTACTAGAATTGTAAGTATCAAGTAAATTAGTCCTAGACCTTAGTTGGATCCTAGTTTATGCAAGATTTTTGATCTAATCTATACTACTAGGTCATGGCATGTTGTGCATGAATGGTTTTTATAAAGATGCATGAGTCCGAGAATGACCTGAATTGGCAGTTGTCACATTAGGGATTCTCCACTCCCCATCTTAGCGGTGATCATGTTAGTAATGATCTCATAGCACTCTTGCCTCTCGCTCTGGTGATACCTGTCCATCAAATCATGATGCATTTCATATGGATACATGTCCTCATAGGACTTTTGGAGTTAGAGGTTCATGGTGGCCAGCATGATGCAGTGAACTTTCGTAGCATCACGCTCGTGGGCCTCAAAGGCGGCCAACTCTTCAGGAGTAGCAACATCTAGGATGATCTTTTTAAGCTTTTCATCAAGGACATATTATATTTCCTCGTAGCGTGTGATCATGAGAATGTACCTCATCCGCTCGTTGAAGTTTGACCCATCAAATATCACTTTCTGACACATGTTCATCAACGAGAATGACCAAGAAGCATTGTTGTTGTTGTTTGCAGACATCTAAAAAGAAAAGAAACAAAGTTTGATTAGAAATGAATCCCTAATTAAACATCCAAATGAGAAATTAGGGCCAGGATCCAATAACATTATTTACAACTTAGAAAGGGATGCCATACTCCAAATGTAATTAATTTGAAGGTAAGTGAATGACGATTCACTAATTCTCACCATGAAAAATGAAAAGGAGATTTAGGTTTTAAATGTATTGAAAACTCCTAGATCTTTGAGATTCATTGAACTTTTCAATGGCATGTTTAAATCTCGATATGCACCTCAAATTTGTGACTGGGATACCGATGATCGCAAACAAGTTGTGAATAACCATGTGAATCAACATGGTGCACTCAATGTCTCTATCACCTAATCAATGTAATGGTAGACCACATAGGCTCCATTGATCTATGACAAACATCGAGTCACCCTTCGCTAACAATGTCATCCCTAAATTAGTGTGCCGGTTAACCACACGCGCTCCACCAACGTTTGACAAGGGTACAAACTGTAATTCCATGGATTAGCATCATTTTCACATTTTACCCTAAAGTAACTAAGATTGGGAATTTGTAAAACATGTAGTTACTGTGTATCTTACATTATGCTTTTAATGAGGAGAGGGTTTCCCTATCCTACCCGTTCGGCTAACGACCCTCCACCAGTCAAGCAAGTGGTGGGTGTGAGTGTACACCCATTAAGCGCCATTTTATAGGAAGCAACCTTATACCCACCTTATAGACTGGCTTCGTGAATGAGGCCTACTAACGGTAAGACTAGCATTTTAAGTTATACATATATATATTTATTAATCTTGTAATAATATATAATAGTATAGCGTTGAATTTTAAACTTGTAAAACTCTAAGGGTTTGAAATTTAAATTATTCAAAATTAAACTTTTAATCACAAAATTCAAATTTCAAAACTTGAGGGCAAGTTTTGAGCTTTTCAAAACAAAAGGGATCAAATAACAAATAATTTAAATTAAACAATTAATTTCATAATTATCTATATTTGACCTAATCCAATTTTAGTCATAAGATAATTACAATTTCAAATTTCAAAACTGATGGGTTTTATGCATAAGAACAATCCTATGTGCTCATACAAACCCTAAAGCTTGGATCTAGGTTTCCCTATTGTACATGCTTTGAATCCAAGACTTATAAACCTAGATCTATCATATATAGTTCGAAATTATCATAAAGAAAACATATCTAAGTGTTTTACCTCTTTCAAGTAGCTTGAAATCCTTGTAATCTTCTTGATCTTGAGCTTAGAGTCACAATTGTAACTCCTCTAATGGTTCACAAACCCCACAAGCAAGAAGGCAATATGAGAGAGGGTGAGAGATGCTAAAATCGTCCCTAGGGTTCTCTTGGAATCAAGTGTAGCCAATGTCCATAGCCTAGGGGTCTTATTTATACTGTTGGCTGCTAAGGTTTCAGTCTAAACCCTAATGGACAGCTTAATCACCAAGCAGCTCATAGAACTTTCTAGATTAGGGACTTTGGACGAAAACATGATGGATCCCCATCATAATTTCGTTCTCCCCTTAGTCCATAAGGTTCCCCAGCCCAAAACTGAACTATCATACATTTGACAGTTTATACCCCTTTATTTAATTAATCTCATTTAGTCACCAAATTAACTCCTAATTAACTTATGACCAATACTAATTAAATAAATATGATTTCTCCTTTAATATATTATTCTTATAATATATTAATAAACCACAATATTCTCTCTTTCTCCTTAAATTACCTTGTCAAGTTGCTTTGGAGAAGGCAACCCAAAAGGATCATGTACAACCAGGTCAAGTACATACCAAATATAGTTACGGGCTTAGACACTAATCCAACACTATTTACATGCTCTAGTGTTGTTTGACTCGGGTGTGAGTCGGTCTTTTCTTTGAGTTAGAGTGTCTGTTGTGAGTCTCTATCGCCAACGAACACGGGGTTTCTGCTTCATCAGTATGTCAGGGTTGTATTCTGGAGATCTTCGGGGTGCCTTATCCAATCGGTTTGATCCCTACCCCATGGTGGATGTCTGTGTGATTGTGGGTATGGATTAGCTAAGCCGTTTCGGTGTTATGATTGATTGTGAGGGCCAGCACGTGGTAGTTCAAATCCCATGTAGGGGAGAACTGGTTATATATGGAGAGGACACTAGGATGAGTTCAAGGTTTTGTTTTGAAGCCAGAGCTTGACATTATATTCAGCACGGGTGTGCGGGTTATTTGGCTTATGTGGCGGATACACGTGTTGGGGATCAGGTTTCAGTTTCAGAGGTCCTGATTTTCAGGGCGTTTGCCGATGTATTTCTAGAGGAGTTACCTGGTGTGCCTCATATGAGGCAGGTCGATTTCAGGATCGACCTTGGGGCAGGTGTGGCCCCGATTTCCATGGAACCATACCACTTGGCACCGCCTGAGATGCAGGAGTTTTCATCTTAGTTGCAGGAGCTGTTAGGCAAGCAGTTCATCAAGCCAAGTAGTTCTCCAAGGGGAGCGCCGATTTTGATCGTCAAGAAGAAAGATGGTTCACACCGGATGTGTACTGATTACCGGGAGTTGAACAAGCTAACGATGAAGAACCGTGATTCCCTTCCACAGATTGATGATCTCTTTGATCATTTACATGGTGCATCTTGGTTCTCCAAGATAGATCTGAGGTCCGGATATCATCAGGTCAGGGTGAGAGAGGAGGGCGTGGATAATACCGCATTCTGGACTCGTTATGGGCATTACGAGTTTGTGGTGCTGCCATTTGGGCTCACAAATTCACCTGTAGTATTTATGGATTTGATCAACCGAGTATGCAGGTCGATGCTCGATCGTTCGGTTTATCATGTTCATTGATGATATCTTGGTATATTATGTAGGGTTTCAAAGCACTCCATGGATGATGGCAATAGGACCCTTTGATGAAGTGTAGGTTAAAAGCCCAAGACTTGTCTTTTCCCTATAAATATTCATGTATTATTAATAATTAGGGTTAATAGTGAGGCAAAATGTAGCCGCCACATTGTGAGGTTTCTTGTAGAGTTAGAATCTTTTTCTAAAGTGTAATTTGTTCCTCATAATTCAATAAATCGAGTGATCATTCAACACAATCATCATATTTGTGTTTGTTCTTATTTTCCGCATCTTATTCATCAAATCTCAATTAGGGTCTGAATCCTAATAAGTGGTATCAAAGCGGGTCTTTGAAGATCTGTTGATTTTTGAAGTATCGGTTCTTGATTTGGTGATTTTCTGCACACATATATTGAAGATTATTGGTGTTTTGGAGGTATGGAATCAAGATTTATGTTCAACTTACTGGTCATGGAGATTTATGTTGTTCATCTACTGTTCAGCTGGTATTTTTTTTTAAATCTGATTCATTTTTATGTTCATATGGGATCAAATCATTTGCTTAATCCAAAATCAATTAATTCCTTTGTTTTAAGCCTTTGGATCCGGTTGTATTTATTTTTGTTTTGGCTCAAAAGTTCAGTATGTCATTGTTCATAAAGCGTGTATGTAACGACATGATTTTTCAAACAAATTTTTCAATTTTAACAACTCATAAACAAATATCTTATCCTTAATTCTCAAAAACAACCATCAAGTTTCAACACAATTATTCAAATCCAGGATCCACAATCATACCTCAATATCTAAAGTGTGTGTAAAATCACGTTGGTGCCTTCCCGCGATCCTCAGAAGTACCTGCAACACATAACATATAACACGGTAAGAACGAATGCTTAGTGAGTTCCCTAAAATACCACATACAATAATTCGCCACTCGAGGCTATACTCTGTACGACCCTTTTGTCAATGTGTCTCAGCAGGATCCTCCAGTCCCGTAGCTCGTTGGACCTTCTGGTCCGGTCTAGCTCGTTGGACCCTCTGGTCCGGTCTAGATGAGGACCCTTTGGCCTCGTAAATCGTTGGACCCTCCGGTCCGGTCAGAATAGCACATAGCATACATAATCACAAAACACATAATCTCAAGCAAACAAGTATGACCTTCCGGTCCACACATAGATACCACCCTAGGTAATGTATAGTGAGAAGACTCACCTCAGGTAAACTCGAATGATCTCGAACTCGAAACACTGATCTACCCTCCGCCTAATCACATATAGAAATTATATCTAATTAATAATGGATCTCAAAGGCTAGACTAATCCCTTCCTATGCTCTCTCAGAAGGGTAAAAGACAGCTCTACGCCTCCAATGGTCCAAAATTCCACTTGTTGACTAAATCCTGAAAGTCAACGAAAGTCAACCCTAAGGAGTATGCGGCGCGTACCAGATCCTTACGTTGGGCGTACTTGACCGCTACGCTGATATCGGGCTGCTTGAACCCTACGCCCCGTGATGTGTGTGAAACAAACTAGTTTTAATCGTACTAACTTAGACACAAAATAAACACACGAAAGGTAGTGTACCTATCGATTAGTAATATAGTTCAAGCAAGTAGGGTATCGAACACAAGGAACGGTAAACAATTAAAATAAATGCTAATATTCTCTAAATAAAACAAGTAATAGAAAATGGGTTTTCTCTAGTTTTGCAAGACTAGAAACTTAAACAGTTAACTAAAATTTAAACCAAGAAACTAAGAACTAGATAAACAAAGATTCAACTAAATTCAATAACGAAGGGAACTTCTGTTTTTTTCAACTCAATTGATCCTATGGTTGATATTATGGTAATAGTGCAATAGATTAATTCTTTTATTGGCTACCGATTCAAGTGATTAGATTCACGTTCGCTGCACTAATCCTTAGAGAACAAACTAACTCAAACAGTGGCCAGTTGTCTAATTTAATTCAATTCACTAGGTTATTTATTCGGGTTAATTTGGACTTGTAATGGTTAACTAATTTGGTCCTTTAGTTAACCTCTTGTTGATGGTCATCACACAAGCTCACACATGAATTTACCTATTTTTCTTATTAATTCTAGTTTCATGTTCATTAATCCTAGACATATGATAAAGTGGTCATATAAACATATGAGGTTAACAACTAAGAGATGTTCATCCAGCTCAATTATCTTCCAATTAACAGAAAAATAGTTATCATTCATACATAAGGTTCTTTAACAAGCTAAAATCAACAAAATCACCAATATTAAATCAATCCTACCATAATCACAAATTCATCTTTCCTAAACAGAAGTTATGAGTTTTTAGCTCATATCTACAGCAAATAACAAACTGAAAACATAATCTAATGATTGAAACATGGTTTATGCAAAAGATTAAGATAAAATTAGTTTGTTATTTCCTTTGATCTTCTTCCAAGTTGATATCTAGGTTGAAATCTCGAAAACCACAGCTTCTAAGAACCCTTCTGGCCTCCAAAAATCGTCCTAAACTTCCCCCATTCGTTAGGGTTCGAATGAGAAGCGTTTCTATATATATATATATATATATATATATATATATATATATATATATATATATATATATATATATATTCTGAAAACAGGGGCTACTCAGCGAGTCCAGTGACCTACTCGCCGAGTCCATCACTAACAATCCCGTGTACGGCAAGGCAAAGTTAAGAATCGCGAAACTTCTGACCAACTCGTCGAGTTGATGGCCTACTCGCCGCGTCCGTTTGGAATCAGCATTTTCTCAAAACACGAAAGGCATCTGAAATCGTGTCTAGTTTTCAGAACATTTTGAATCTCGTCAATCGGAGTTACAGTTCATGAGATACGGCCAAAACACTAACGAGGGGTCAAGCTGTCCAGCAACATCCTTCTTTCTTAAAAATCCAAGATCCAAGCCTCCAATCGCTAGTTCCGCTTCCTTTTCCTTTCAAGCATGTCTTTGTTGCTGAAAATGAAATATTTAAGCTAATTAAGCACTTTTGGTTCATTAAATGAGACAAAAACAACATAAAGTATTAAGATAATGCTTGAATTTTATAATATGCTCATATCGAAATACCCCATACTTGACTTTTGCTTGCCCCCAAGCAAAACTGAATTTTAGTACACTAATATTACATAAGACAATCCCAATCGAACCCAGCCATTATTCCAAGACCGCAACGCATGCATTTGTGTCTAAATTTTTTCCTAAGGACTCTCCTCAATTCTAAATACTTACAATCCTCTTAAACACTCGCCCAATTCTTTTGAACAACGCTCATTTTATGCATCCCTCCGAATCCATCCCCATAAAACTTTCTTAACCTCAAGTCATTTTTGGTTAAATCCCCAAGCATACATACGATAAAATAACCTAGAAAAGAAAATTACAAATACAACTTTTGATTGAATCTTTTATACTTTGTAGCTTTTCTTCATGATATTCTTCTTTGTCTTCATAGCTTTGTAGATTCTTTATTCAAACATTTCATCACTCTTTTTTTCAACTTTTTTTTTCAACTTTTTTTTTCTTTTTTTTTCCTCTTTTTTTTTTCAACACACTTTTTCCATTCAAAACTAAAAACCTAGAAAAACATATGTTTAAGCAAGGGAATTTAACTTCATCCTTTATTGGTTAAAGGCATTAGTCTAGTGTGCAATGACTACTTAAGCTTTCCTGGATACATTTCTGGTACACGATGCTAAACATGTTGCGATCCTCAAACTAAGCGAGGTTATGTTTTTGTCCCATGATTTCACTAGAATAAAGGGGGCCACAAATGCACTATAACGTATATAGGCTAACTAAACATTTGGGTCTTCATAGAATCATCAAATATAATACTAGCATGATCCCTAATTGCTTTACCAAAATTTTCTAAATTAGCCCTAGCAATTTTAATGCAAAAATTTTAAAATTAACTAGTGTAACCAACCAACCCCCTACCCCACACTTAATTTATGCAATGTCCCCATTACATATCATGCATGATAAAGAACAATAAAAATAAGGAGAGAATTGGAACAAACTCCCCTGGGATAGTAGTGGCGAGGTTGATATCTCTTCTCTTCAGCTCCATCTTTAATTGACTTTAGACATGGGAACAACTCATCCATGTCTTGGGTGTCAAAATCTCGTGTGGTACAGTCTTTATAAAAGCTCCAAATATAAGAGAAAGACTCTTGGAAATGCTTGGAAAATGATCTTCAAAGAATAGAACCAATGCCCATATCAAATGTCATCAAATCTTCAACTCAAAAGTAAGAAGAATGAGTGACTCATCGAGTAAGTATGTAGACTCGCCGAGTTGAAACGTAAATGGCAGAAGAATCGTAAATTTTCACATGGACTCGGCGAGTAGACCGCTGTGTGACAAAAATTTTATTCTGCCTAAGTCCGTTTCTGATGTATGGGGGTTATATAAACTAATAATTTCCCTCATTTTTCTTCAGGTAATAAACACTCTATAACCCTTCTATCAATTGGACTCATAGCTTGACTCAAAACTTCGTTTCCTCTCTCGCCTAGACTCAATTTCTCGCTTCGTCAGCCTTGACTCTAGACCCTCACATGCATCCTTACACTCAAACTGAAAAGATCAAAAACAACACACGAGTAATAGAAAAACGAAAACAAACATCAAAATTAAATTCCTAAATTACCCTAATAAACTAGAAGTTTAAAAAGAAAAAGATAAGCAAACTCTAATGACAGGTTGCCTCATGCAAGCACTTCTTTTTGTGCGAGTCTTTAGCTGGACTCCCAACTTAATAAACTTCCAATAAAATCAATGCCCATCCATCCATTGCATTAAATATTTTCTTTGGACCAATTTGTAAAATTTGGCTCTTTTCTTCTAAAATTGGCCAAGCGAGCTTGAATACATAAAACCCAAGAATTCTGAAAAGGGTTGGAACCGGTTGGATACTAATCATAAATGGATCCTGATTTAGAACTTTCTCCAAAGTTGGAATCGTCACTCCATGCTTCGAAATACAAACCGGAAGAACAGGGGACCATGTCGTGGTAATGGCCAAACCACAACTTGGTTTCTGCAATTCAGCTTGTTCTTGTTCTTCATCCGACCTCTCTGTTGGCAACCTTTCCAGCTCCTCCAAATCTTTTTCTGGATTAAATTCTTCATCTTGAAGATTTAGCTCTTGTGACTCACATTGTTCTTGATCGTTAGACAAGAAGTTATCTAACCATCTTCCAAATTTCTTCAAATCATCATCTGAGTCATAATCCTCATCTTCTTGCTCAATTTCCTACACTACTTCCTCAAGAAAAGCATCAAAAGCATCGAGATTTGGAAAATACATAATAAATAAAAATTAAAATTAAAATAACTAATCAATAAAATAAAAACGATAACAATTAGCAAATAAAATTAACTATTTGAACTGTTCCCCGGCAACGACGCCAAAAACTTGATGTGTGTGAAACAAACTAGTTTTAATCCTACTAACTTAGACACAAAATAAACACACGAAAGGTAGTGTACCTATCGATTAGTAATATAGTTCAAGCAAGTAGGGTATCGAACACAAGGAACGGTAAACAATTAAAATAAATGCTAATATTATCTAAATAAAACATGTAATAGAAAATGGGTTTTCTCTAGTTTTGCAAGACTAGAAACTTAAACAGTTAACTAAAATTTAAACCAAGAAACTAAGAACTAGATAAACAAAGATTCAACTAAATTCAATAACGAAGGGAACTTCTGTTTTTTTCAACTCAATTGATCCTATGGTTGATATTAGGGTAATAGTGCAATGGATTAATTCTTTTATTGGCTACCGATTCAAGTGATTAGATTCACGTTCGCTGCACTAATCCTTAGAGAACAAACTAACTCAAACAGTGGCCAGTTGTCTAATTTAATTCAATTCACTAGGTTATTTATTCGGGTTAATTTGGACTTGTAATGGTTAACTAATTTGGTCCTTTAGTTAACCTCTTGTTGATGGTCATCACACAAGCTCACACATGAATTTACCTATTTTTCTTATTAATTCTAGTTTCATGTTCATTAATCCTAGACATATGATAAAGTGGTCATATAAACATATGAGGTTAACAACTAAGAGATGTTCATGCAGCTCAATTATCTTCCAATTAACAGAAAAATAGTTATCATTCATACATAAGGTTCTTTAACAAGCTAAAATCAACAAAATCACCAATATTAAATCAATCCTACCATAAAATCAAACCATAATCACAAATTCATCTTTCCTAAACAGAAGTTATGAGTTTTTAGCTCATATCTACAGCAAATAACAAACTAAAAACATAATCTAATGATTGAAACATGGTTTATGCAAAAGATTAAGATAAAATTAGTGTGTTATTGCCTTTGATCTTCTTCCAAGTTGATATCTAGATTGAAATCTCGAAAACCACAGCTTCTAAGAACCCTTCTGGCCTCCAAAAATCGTCCTAAACTTCCCCCATTCGTTAGGGTTCGAATGAGAAGCGTTTCTATATATATATATATATATATATATATATATATATATATATATATATATATATATATATATATATATATTCTGAAAACAGGGGCTACTCAGCGAGTCCAGTGACCTACTCGCCGAGTCCATCACTTAAAATCTCGTGTACGGCAAGGCAAAGTTAAGAATCGCGAAACTTCTGCCCAACTCGTCGAGTTGATGGCCTACTCGCCGTGTCCGTTTGGAATCAGCATTTTCTCAAAACACGAAAGTCATCTGAAATCGTGTCTAGTTTTCAGAACATTTTGAATCTCGTCAATCGGAGTTACGGTTCATGAGATATGGCCAAAACACTGACGAGGGGTCAAGCTGTCCAGCAACATCCTTCTTTCTTAAAAATCCAAGATCCAAGCCTCCAATCGCTAGTTCCGCTTCCTTTTCCTTTCGAGCATGTCTTTGTTGCTGAAAATGAAATATTTAAGCTAATTAATCACTTTTGGTTCATTAAATGAGACAAAAACAACATAAAGTATTAAGATAATGCATGAATTTTATAACTAGATATGCTCATATCACCCCGCTAACTGGGATTTACGCTCAACGTACGTCCCAGTTTCACTCTTACCTAACTAGTGGTCTTAATCAGTTAAGACATTGGCTCAAAATACAGATCTGGACCCCCTACTGTCTCTTAGTCCATAAAGTCGAAGACTTTACGCCTTTGCATGGCTGTAAAGGTCATCATCATCCAAATCACATCACTTCCTTCACTAAGGAACTCATATCACATGCATGGCTCACTCCTAACGTCCAAGATTGGATTTTTATGGATCCATATTATATTATACATTGAATATGGGCAGGTCTAGGTCTATGGAGCTGCTTTACTCAAAAAAGTATCCACCCTTGGGACAAAAACCCTAGAAATGGTCCATAATGCTCAAAATCAAAAAGTTTGAGAAAGCTTTGAGCTTTTTACCTCCAACTGATGCTCCAACCTCTAGAAAGTTCAAATCCAAAGCTTGCCCTCCAACTCTAGCTCCTTCAATACCACCTCCTTCTCTTCAAAAGCACACAAGAACACTTTCAAGCTCAACCACACTCACACAAGCTCTAGAACGAGGGTTAGGGCTACTTAGGGTTTTTCTCTCTGGAAATGGTGGCTAAAAGTGAGGCCATAATGTTCCTTATATAGGGCTCACCCCCACAATTAGGGTTTCAATCTGAACCTACTACACCCAGTGTACAATATGGTACGCCCAGCGTACTAGGTAGTCTTCACATCAAGAACACGCTCATGAGTACATGCAGCGTACTCTCCTTTACACCCAACGTACTCAAAAGCCAAACATTCTTTTCATGGACTAATTTTGACAACTTGAGGAAAGAAAAGGATCAAAGAGATATACCTGAATTCCGGGATGTTACAATGTATTTGGTGATAATCCACGTCTCTTTTCTTTGGCCCTAATATTTTATTTCATTTTCCGATCTCGTCTTGTTCTATGCTACAATATACATTTCTCAAATCCAACAATCGACGATCTCTCTGCGATTAAGTCTTGTCGATGATTGTAAATCATCGTCTCCCGTCTCCCTATTATGTCCATCGGTGATTGTTTGGCCTCTCTATCGTGTTCTTAGTATTCTTGAAAAGCAATCGACGATCCTTATCCATGATTGTTAAATCTTTTGCTCATATGTTCTGGAATCGATCCTTGTGAGTAATGGCGTTATCGAGATCAATCTTGATTTTATCAGTTGATTCTTTGTTTAAATTAAGTTTATCTGCTTATTCTCGTTTTAATGGTGAAGAACTGATGATGATAGTAATGAATTTTATTAGAAGAATCATTTGAACTTGAAATCGATGTGAGAAGTGGGATTTGGTGTTTGTGATGTACTGGGTTCGGCTGGTTAATTTAACTCACAGGTTGCTTTGTTAAACAATTGTGAAATGGGTCTTTCAATCGATACTTAGAACAATCGGAACGAAGGAATGAGTTGTGATGATAAAGTTTGAAATCGGGATTGAATCTTGACTGGGAATGAATGAAACTGGAATTGGAAATCAATTGGGAAGAACAACAGTCAAACGAAAGTCAAAATCACCTTACTTGCGAACGATCAAACGAACATTTGTGAGATTGTTTCGGAGCGAAAGGATTTGGAATTGCTTTCTGGGCTAGCTCTGACGTTCGCTTTGATCGACTGACTCGGAACGAGCCCAGAACGGTCTTGGGTTCGTTTGTTAAAACTTAGAACGAAAGAGGGGAAAATAGAAATCGAACATGTGATTCGGTTTGGCTAAAGTTTCGCTTTTGTCATGGAATTGGATTTGCCTCTTAATGCTCAGAACGAACTTGGTTTTGTTTTTTTTATCAATTTTCTTGGACCGAACTTGGTTTCGGTTGCTTGTGCTCGGACCGAATGTACAAATCATGATGGTACCGTTCCAGTCGTGTTCTTTTATCAGTCGCATATAATGGGGATGAAGACACAATGTAACATTAATGGTCCCTGCAACATCCACGATTTGTCAAATCTGGACCCTATACTTTTCATGCCTTGACAGCTTTGGACCATTTCCATATTTTGTTACAAGTAAAGGGGTATATTGATGCTGAATTACCATTCCAGCACCTGTTTTTCAGCAAGTGACAGTTTCTGCCCAATATTCAGAAAAGTTTACAATTTTGAGGGCTGGTGAACAATTTTGGTTTTTTTTAACGCACATATTTTTTCGTGAATAGAAAAATAAAGATTCCATCAAGTCTTGGTGGTTCGGAAAGTCGTTTTTCGTGATAACGTCAAATTTTCACGACTTTTTCGGATTTAACCCTTCATTGTGTATATCATTTTGTCACAGGGGAGCACAGTAATTATTTATCTATTCAAGATCATTCTCATGACCATTTGAAGGCTTTATAATCACAGTTTTGATTATAAATCGGGGGAGAATTTGTTAAGGCCATTCGAAATTGGATTTGTGACTTTTCAAATTTGAAAATTTTTGATAAAGCTTGTGGTAGAATTATGAAGGTAGCTTTTACAGTAGCAGCTCTTCATCGAGCTCTTCTAAAGCATTTGCGGAAAAGTATTCTTTATTGTAGCAGTTATTCATCGAACTCTTCTAAGGACTTTTTATATCTCCGAATTCTAGTATTTTCTCGATCAAGTGGCGTTACGAATCTTAAAATTTGGGTTGTTACATGATAATTTTTGGTGGCTTATATCATTAGCTTATTTGAAGATCATTGTGACTTGCAGGGGGAGCTCTTCAAAGACAAGAAGTGATTTGGTTTCTTTGTTCTGAAATGGGTTTTTATGGTGGGTTTGGTTTTCATGAAGTTTTTTTTGTATTACATTTGAAAATGAAGTTTAAAGACATTACTTCATTGCTTGGTTTTTATATCCTAGAGCCTGTGTTTGAAGACTGTTGAAAAATTAAGATTCGTGGATTGCTTCATATATTCCTCGTTGCAAGATCTTTTTATTTGCTAGATGCTTGTTTTGGAAGTTAAAGCATTGTCATACATTCCATACTTTGAGGGGGAGATTGTAGGGTTTCAAAGCACTCCATGGATGATTACAATGGGCCCCTTTGATGAAGTGTATGCTAAAAGTCCAAAACTTGTCTTTTCCCTATAAATATTCATGTATTATTCACAATTAGGGTTAAAAGTGAGGCAAAATGTAGCCGCCACGTTGTGAGGTTTCTTGTAGAGTTAGATTCTTATTCTAAAGTATAATTTGTTCCTCATAATTCAATAAATCGAGTGATCATTCGACACAATCTTCATATTTGTGTTTGTTCTTATTTTCTACATCTTATTCATCAAATATCAATTAGGGTTTTAATCCTAACATATTTTGTGACATCCGGAATCTAGAAGATTAACTGTGGAAATAATTTCCCTTTCCTAGGGACCAACATAGCGAGTTGATGGTGGGAAACTTGACCTGTTGGAGGCTTTTGGGACGCACATTTCCATGAACCAACTCGGTGAGTTGGTGAAGGGAACTCGACGAGGATGAAGCTATTTGAGAAACCTTAATTTTTAGGGTGTTGTGCCCTATTTAAAGGCCTTAAGTTCTTTCACTGGCCTCCTTACCAACCCCCTCTGTCCAGAAACCCTAAAATTGAGCCTTATCTTCCATTGTTGAGTGTGAGAGCTTGGGGAGAGCCTTGAGAGTTAATTTTTGGTGCTTTTTGAAGGAGCTAAGGAATTAGGAGTTGCTTCGCTTTAAGAAGAAGTCTTGGATCCAAAATCTCTGTCTCATTTGCGAAGTTTTTTAAGTATCAAGTTCTCACCTTTCTTATTAGTTGCTTAGATCTCTTCTTGGGTTAGAGTTTATGCTTTTTATCCATGGATGGGTGGATGTTGGGGATCAGGACATCCCAAGTGATTGTTCTTTCAGATCTAAGGTCTACATGAGCTCTTTTGGCATAAAGGTGCCAACTTTATGGATTTACGGGTTTCATGCATTCATTAAGTCTTTCATTTAGCCCTTTTTGAGCTTTTGAGCTCCTTCTAGTCATTCTTAAGCGTAAAGTTGGAAACTTTACGTGGCCATCTAGCCTTATGGAGTCAGATCTGCATTTTGGGGTTTTGTCTTTGATGATTAAGTGCTTAATGATTCAAGCCCTCACTCTTTTGAGTCTAGGGTTTGGGTTTGGAGCCATTTAGGTGGTTCTTAGGGGTAAAGTTGGAAACTTTACCCTCATTGATCTCATTTTGGTCGAGGTCAAGGTCGAGATCCCACCCAGCCTCCAAGCTGCCCTTATCGGCTTCTAACTTTGCCGCTTGGGCCTTCAGTTCTTCACATTTAATGCTGCTTTTGTCTGAATCAGACTGGAGGGTCTCCATCTCGGAGATGCGTTCAGCGACCGCGACTAAATAAGACGACACTTGGGCGGTAGCGTAACGCAATCCATCAGTCATATACTTGTCGGACAGGATACTTAAGGCCTCAGTCGTGGCGGGAGAAAATGTGTGCTGACACCACTCAAGAGCGGTGTCATGATCAGAGACAAGATCTTGAGCAGTTAGTCTCCAGGCTGGCTTATATGCATCCGGATGAGAACCCATCAGCAGGGGGTGGTTGCGGTCTTACCAGAAGAGGTGGAGGCAAGACCGTGAGGAGGCGAAGACCCAATCTTTATCCTAACTTCTTCAATTATGGGAATGGGGCTGGTTTTCTCGATGTTTTCCTCTCCCATATGACGGGGCGGTTCAGTCGCCCCGGTTTGTGCTCCCTCAAACAGTTTTGAAGGACCTTCGTGGGGGGCACGGTTGAAATCCTTAGAACCCCCCAGTAAGAGACTCATATTATGCTTCTTACATAAAGGGGGCCCGGTGCTAGCTGCCTCAATTCGACCACCAGAAGAGGCTTCCAAGAGTAAGAAATTCCTCTTAACCCGACGAAGACTCCTCGGGGACCCGGACGGCGTAGAATCCTTCTGAGAAGCACCAGTGACGACAACGTCCTGTAGGTCCGGATCTTCATCAGCGCCGGTAACACTATCAGAACCGGCAGTCGCTATAAGTCCTTGGCCAGAACAAAGAGGTGTCAAATAGATCGCGCAGAGCTTTCTCTAAAGAAACAGTCTCCTCCACACCTAGTAAAAACAAGAAACAATGTTGATTCAGCCAAAGCACCACTATGAACATAACTTGCCAATCTTTACAATATAAAAAAAAGGGGAGGAACAGAGGAAAAGCAAAAGAGATACCCTCTTTCACAATAAAGAATCCAGGAATCTTCCCACGAGCCCTCCAAGTAGCATTAATCCCATCAACGGCCAAGAAACAGTCAAGCCAATCGTCACCTGTGATGCTAATCTTCTCCAGGGCATCATCCAGTTCCTTGTTAGCGCCAAACAACACGGGGCATGGTCGACTTACACCTTAGTCCTCTAGTAACTAAGTACCACGAGATCATTGTTCACCCATAAGAATTTCTCTTTCTAGTTCTTCTTAGACTTCTTACCATGGATAAGAGTAAGGACTCCCCAGCGGCGAGAAAGGGTTCGAGTCGCCGACTGAGTGGAGGCGTTAAAAAAGTTCTTGAAAGAAAGAACGGTCGGCAAGCGGCCTAGGGTATGGCAAAGGAGTTCAAATCTGACTATCTTGTTTATAGCGATAGAGGTCAACTCCCTTACTGAAAACCCATATTCCCAGATTATCAAGTTGAAGAAATTGGTGGTAGGAAAGTGTAGACCTGCCTCAAACAAGGCGATTGGATCCTGACTTTTCCCTTAGGAGGATTGTATAAAGAGGCATCAGGCAAAGGAATTTGCATGCCGTGTTCGGGAACGAACCCGAATCAGAACTTGAAAGACTCCCATTCTTTGATGGTAAGATCTCTTCCTAAAGCGTGAGCAGTAGCCATGGAAAATACAAAAGGAAAGGTTTAAAGGGTTTTTCTCAAGAACAAATAGAAGGCAATGAGGAAAACGCTAGGAGGAACTGGGGTTTTGATGCCATCAATGAGGTAACAAACCGTACTCATGATGAAACCACCGAACAACGGAAATTTCACCCTGCCAACTACACAAGCTGTCAATAGCAGTTCGCCATGTATCTATGAGTAGACCAGAACAACGCTGCTACGTCATGAACGCAAAATCCTACTGGTCTAAGGGACTTGTTAACGTTACCTAATGGCCACATTAAATGTAACAGAGACGTTACTGCCTTGGCTAAGACCCGGTCTTGGCCTCAGAGAGCCAAAGTCGGAGCGACAACTCATTTCTCATCACATGGGAAAAACATCCCATGTGATCTCCTCACTCATCCATAACCAATGAGAAAGCAACAAATAGCCTAGGTGACGCCTAGAACTGACGTCACCCGGTGGTTAGTTAGCGTGAATAGCTCTCCCAGTAAGAGGAGGCCATATATCATGCTCACGATAAATGGTCCCCACGATCCATTAGCAACAGGTATAAAAGGATCTCTTCCGTCTCAAGGGGGTCCATCTTCTTTCTCATGAAGATTACCCTAAGATTTCTCTCTCACCCTAGACTAACTTGATCATCAGAGCGACGTCCCAGGAGAACACCTGGTCGTCCTCTAACGGTTCTTCTGTGATTGTGTTCTCAAGAAAGCTCCCAAAGCAGTTACATCCTCAAGCATCCAAACTATCTGTGAACATGTCACAACACCCACTTCATGCACGGCCACCAATAACTAAGCCCCAAATCATTATACATCTTAGTGGCCCCAGGGTGTATCAAAAACATGGACTTGTGCGCCTCCTCCAGCACAGTCTATGTGATCCCACCAAAATTTGGCACCCAAACCCATCCGTAACGAGTCAATAAACCAAAACTGTCAGTAGCAAACCTGCCAATCTCACCCCTGAGTCTCTCATGTTTCCAGTTTGCTTTCTTAACTCCCTCAACATGATCCTCCCTAATCATATAAAGAAGCGTAGAATCAATCAATATCCTCATATATAGACTCTCAATAGCAGAACTAGCCGTCTTGTGGCTCAAAGCATCAGCAACCACATTCGTTTTCCCGAGGTGATACAGAATCTCGCAGTCATATTCCTTGACCACGTCAAGCCAACTATGTTGTCTCATATTAAGATTCGGCTGATCCGTGAGATATCTCAAGCTCTTGTGATCCGTGTAGATAGTACAACATACCCCATAAAAATAATGCCTCCAAATCTGTAGAGAAAACACCACCGCTCCCAACTCTAAATCATGAGTTAGATAACGGACCTCATGTGACTTCAGCTACCAAGAAGCATAAGTAATAAATCTCCCTCACTACATAACCACCGCTCCCAAAAAGTGATGGACGCATCACAAAATACCACAAAATCCTCAACACCCTCAGGGAGGGTCAGCACTGGGTCCTCAAATAACTTATGCCTTAAGATCTCGAATGTCACTTGTTGCACAAGGCCCCAATGGAAATCCACGCTCTTCCTCATCAGACGAGTGAGGGTTATAGAAATCTTGGAGAAGTACTGAGTAAATCTCTAATAATACCCTGTTAATCCTAAGAAACTCCTGATCTACGAGGGAGACTTCGGGACCTCCACTGCATCACGGCCTCGATCTTGGTCGGATCTACCAAAATCCCATCCTAATTAACAAGATTCCCTAAGAACTAGACCTCTCGTAACCAAAACTCACACTTTGAGAACTTGGCATACAATCGTTCTTGCCTTAAAACTTCCATAAGCTCTCGAAGGTGCTCCTCATGTTGCTCCCTAGTCTTGGAATACACCAAGATATCATCAATAATAATAATGACTGATCGATCGATCATCGTCCTGCACACCCGATTCATTAAATAAATAAATGTCGCAGGTGCATTGGTGAGCCCAAATGGCATCGCCACGAACTCATAATGACCATAACGAGTCTGAAACGTGGTCTTCTCCACGCCCTCCTCTCTAACCCTCATCCGATGATACCCCCACCTTAAATCGATCTTGGAGAACCAAGATGCACCCTGCAACTAATCAAATAGGTCATCAATCCGCAAAAGGGGATAACGGTTCTTCACGGTCAACTTGTTCAACTCCCGGTAATCAATGCACATCCGGTGTGAACCATCCTTCTTCATGACGAAAACAATTGGTGCTCCTTACAGAGAACTGCTCGGACTAATAAATTGCTTGCCCAATAGCTCCTAAAATTGAGAGGAAAACTCATGCATCTCAGGTGGTGCCCCACGGTATGGCATCTTCCTAGTCGGAGCCGTACCTAGAACCAAATCGATCTTGAACTCAACCTGCCTCTTGGGAGGCACGTCGGGTAACTCCTCTGGGAACACATCTGCAAACTCTCTAGCAACATGTGCATCCAAAACTAAAACCTACTTCCTAGCTCGAGTACCAACCATATACGCAAGATAGCCCATACAACCATGATGAATATACTGTCGAGCTTGGCAGCAGAACAAAAGGATGACCCAATTATGGTACCCTCTCCAAAAATAACTAGTTATCCCCCACTTTGGATTCAAACTACCACTCACTGACCCTCGCAGTCAATCATAGCCACAAACCTGCTCATCCAATCCATCCCTACTATCACGCACACATCCTCCATGGGGATATGAATCATATAAATCGGATAAGGCACCCCAAAAATCTCCAGGACACAACCCTGGTAAACGCTCGATGCAGATATCCCATGTTCATTGGGGATAGAAACCCGCAACAGACACTCCAACTCTCTAAGAGGGATATCAAAACCCATACTAAAAGATTGAGATACAAAGGATCGAATCGTACCCGAGTCAAAAAGCACAATAGCAGGCAAGGAATTCACTAAGAAGGCACCTAGAAGATGATGGGTTTTGAGCACTATAACAATCAAATGGTGCACATACAAAGCTAATGCTTTGGATCTAAGTTTTCTCAAGTTATACATGCAATTTTCATATTATCCAAAGCATGAACCCTAACTAGCATACAATTCTGAGATTTACAACATAAAACAAGTTAGAAGAATACCTCTTTGTGGTAGCTTGTAGAATTTGGCCTTTCAGGAGCTTAATACCTCAAATCTGATACAACAAATAAGTCACAAACACCAAAAGCAAGAAGAGGCTTGTGAGAGAGAGGTTAGGAAGCACCAAAATCAGCTAGGGTTTCACCTTGGAAGTCATTGGCCGATTTTGGGAAGGCTAGGGGTTCAATTTATAGTGCAGAATCCTTAGGGTTTCTTACATAAAAACCAAATTTACTTAAGCCTTTAAGTATTCCAATAATCCATATAATAGGCCCTTTGGACTAACTCTTCATGGACTCTCACATAAATTTAGTCCATCCCTAATCAACATAGATCATTAGGGCAAACTATAAGTATTACTGGTTTACCTAATCAGTCCCTGTAAATTTAATCAGTCTCTTTTGATCACTAAATTAATTCCAAATTAATTCTTGATCAATACCAATTAAATAATAATATAATTTCTCAATTAATATATTATTCATATAATATATTAATAAATCACAAATAACCTCTTTCTCAAATATCCATCCTATCAAATGGCTCCGGTGAAGGCAACCCAAAAGGACCATGCTACTATCGGGTCAAGTACATACCAATTATAGTTATGGGCTTAGACACCTAATCCAACAGTCTCCCACTTGGATAGTCTAATAACTATAACTGACAATGTAACTTCAAAATCCAATTAGCAATCGTAGCTCTCAAAATCTGTTGTCGAACTCTGACCTAGTCAATAACGCATACTTTAGATAAGGGATCATATAATCCTCCGTTCTACAATATACCGTATGGACTGAGACATGGATTATAATTATTCTCTCTGTCTATGTGTTGTTTCCCGATTTATAATTTATGACGACTGACAATAGACTACAATTAAACACATCAACTTAGTCTAGGCTTCGCCAAGCACTTAGGGTGTCATCACTAAATCATCGAGGGGCCCATAGATATCGTTTTTATCCCACTTTGGATAAAAGGAACGGATAAGATTCGACTCATATGCTTGTACTATCGACTCATCAAATCACACACAACAATATGTTTTATAACATCAAGTTACTGATGCGTTTACGTATTATCAATGCATAACCGATTTGTAAACAACAACTCATATGTCTCTGTTTCAAGAATATAAGATATTATCGTCTCACAATCACTCGTGATAAAATCCATGAAGTGATTCAAGTGAGCGTGGGTTTAATCCAATACTGAAATCTTATTTCAAGAGTACTCATGACCACTGCAGCAAACTTGTGCTATGTCTAAACACTTAGACAATCTATAGTCGGAATCATGACAGTCTTACCTCATTACTTACTTCCAAAGTGTGACAACCCGAAATTTCCATTCGGTACAACAATATCAAGTCAATAGAAGTTAGAACAGTTGTGGTAAATTTTCAGACTTTTAGTATAAGTTTGAGTATTTAAGGATTTACTCTCAAGGAGATATCAGGAGAGAGGATGCACTAGGGTTTTGTGCAACCCTGTTATCTCAAAACTCTATGATATTAGAGTTCATTGCGTGAATAAAATATTTTCTGTCAAAAATCCCAGGAGTATATATAGGATTCTGAGCCATATTTATTCATTAGTTACATTTCTAACTAGAGAAAAGCCGAATTCTCTCGCAAGGATCTTTAGCTTTTCATTCCAAATTGTAAGTCCTTCTATCTAAGAGAGATATAGAGCTTTTTATGTGTCTTAGCATCAAGAAATCACAAGGAAACATCTAGATTTAAGAGTTTACGGCCCAAGAAGTTCTTAGACCGTAAAACCTTCTTTAAGTGGCAAAAGGTGCCCTAGTCCCTTCCTTGTGCAATAAAACTAGTTTAGACTTGTACCCTAATGAGTTTAGGACTTGGAAAACATAAGAAATCAATAGAATCAAGGAGTTTACGACCAAGACTTGTTCTTGGGCCGTAAACCCCTTTTAAGGGTGCAAATGTCACCCTAACACTTTAGTAAGCTTGATTTTTTAGCATAGAACATTACACCATGGACCTAAGGACCAAGATTCACGAAATGGTACTCCTTACCATGAGTTTACGACCGTAAACTCATGGGGGAGTGGTCCCAGGGCCGTGAACATTAAGCAAGGCCATTTTAGGGCCTTAAACCCACCCAAACACTTGTTTAAGCTTTGAAGCACTTATCCATTTAAGTTGTAATAGCTTTGAGCATCATTTAGAGACCCAATTGAGAGTTTACGGCCAGGAGTTTACTCCCCTGGGCCGTAAACTCCAACACACATGGTCTTTGGGCCATAAACTCCCATATGAGGCTTTGCACTCTTTTGTTGCAACCCGATAGTCTCCTAGCACTTGACCAAAGTGTTTTCCTCGCAATAGGATGTTTATACATGTTTAATTAGTGGTAAAATCACTAACTGGTTATATACATATGTCTTCATATGTATTTAGGATTATTGTGTGTGTCTAAGTCTTCACTTGACACCAAGCACTGGTCTGACACTTCCTTCTGATCCGCTCACTGCAAGTGAGTTCATACCCCTTGAATTAACCTTTTAAATGTTTTCAAATGTTTATAAATGCTTTATGGGGGGATACAAGTTGAATCATGTTTAGTTATTATATCAATCACGTGTGATTAATAATTAAACATGCAAATGACTTTACTTTACGTTAACTGTTTTGCTAATCAGTTTTCATCAAATGTTTATCTTGAACATTTTTAAGTGTTTAAAACACTTTATTAAACTGTTTATTAAACACAGTATGTTTCATTTCAAACCCTGTTACATTTGTGGGTCAAACAAAGCTTCCTTTATACTTAAACTGTTGTTATCAAACAAATACTTTCAAACCATTTTATAAATTGACATCAAGTCGATCTATTCTTAATTATTAATTCTTTTCAAAGGTTTTACAAAACTCCTTATATACTTTTATATTGTCAATTGCATGCCAGTATATGTATAGTTATATAATTAATGTTTAAAGGACTTAGGAAGGCTAACCCGCTTTATTTCCTTTTTCCCGTTGGGATGGGGTCTGGTAGGGTATCGGGTATCCGTCCGAAGGTCGTTTAACTAGCAATTATATATCATGTATACATATAGAGACATAAGATTTGTCCTCAGTCAGTTTAGTACCTTTGGGTAGCAACGGCATTACTTCAGGTTATACACGTACATGGTTAGTAACTATTATAGGTTTAGTTCAGAGATACCACTTACCATTCCAAGTACAAGGAATCACACAAGAGTCAGTTCATTCATGAGTCTATACTAGTACATTACGTGATACATGAGTACGTTTACATAGATACGCTTACATGAGTACATTTACATAGGTACGCTTACATGAGTACGTTTACATATGCTTACATGACACATGAGTACGTTTACATAGATACGCTTACATGAGTACATTTACATAGATACGCTTACATAAGTACGTTTACATGAATACTGTTACATAGATATTATATGATGGGTTACTATTACATATTATATGTGTAGATACTATCATATATTTCCCCTTCTTATCTTTATCTTGTGACTCAATCACATAATCGACGAGATAGACTGGAATTTACATCCTAGTGCCAAAGGATACTTTGAGGGACTAACCATTCCTATAGCCACTGTTAGCTACAGAGGATAATGAACATCTACGGATGCCTATGGTTGATACCATTACAGGTATACTTTAAGGGACTAACTATTCCTAAACCCAGCTGTTAGCAACAGAGGTGAATGTACATCTATGGATGTCTTAAGTTAGCAATGTTAGTTATCCTAGTGCAAAAGGATAGTACTTAAGTTATTATGTTATTTTCTTCCTTTACTTTGTGACATATTCACATGAACGACGAGGTAGGATATATTTAATATAGATAACTATTTTCCTTATTACCTTTATATTGTGACTCATACACATAAACGATGAGGTATACTTTAGCTTTATACTAATAGTTAAACAGGGAAAAACCATCACATTTACAGAGATGCGTACTTTCAAAACAGTCGGGTCTTGGTAGAAGACTACTTTCAAAACAGTAGGGTCTTGGTAGAAGACTTCTTTTATAGGGATCATAGGGATTTCTAGGGTTAGTCAAACGCTTTCCATTACTTACAAACATTTACATACGTATATGAGCTTTCTTTCAAAACAATGTCAAGACTTTCATTACAAGTGTTACACATCAAAGACACATTAATACTTATGAATTCACCAGCTTTTTGGCTGATACTCGCTTTCAAAATAACTTGTATTCTCAGGTCACACATAGACAGGTACGACGACCAGGTTTGTGAAGACGGAGCAGTCCAGACTCGTCTTATTCTGATTATTCATTTTATTGTTGTATATTATGAAAGAACACACTTGTAATTAAAAATTCATACTATTAATGCAATGGATGATGTTGTTGCTTGTTTACTACTTTACATTGTTGTGATACATTACATGACGTCCTCCGCCCCTAAACATTTCCGCCGTTCTCGGTTTTGGGGTGTGACACAAAGTATGATTGACTGTGGATGTTTGAAGAACCTAGTTATTTGGAAACTAAAACATGTGAAGTGAAACACAAGAATAATCTAGTTCAATATGGTCTCAAAACTTTTGAATATAAATAAAACACTTATTATTTAATCACCATATTGATTAGACCTTACTCATTATATAATGTTACGAACAATCAACTTAATACTTGAATTAAAACAATAACCATCCCATGCTCCAAGCATGCATGTTATGTTTTTCCATAGTCCTTCTATTGTGAAATAGATTAACTGAATACATTTTCAATGATGCTCATTTCACAATTCCAAATCCTTATCATAAGTGTCAGAATACCAAATTCTTACCACTACTAGAATGTGTTAGAGTCTAAACTTATAGGCAATGATTCCTTTTGTATTGTCAATGCACCAAAGTCACAAAGACTTAGCTAATTGATAATACAGAGTATTCCAATGGACATGAAGTCTCACATTCAAATTACATTCCTTTGAACATCCTCCTTGCATAAAAGTTTCTAACTTACATAAAGATTCTTAATATCCAACTCCCATTATGGAAACATTTCCATAATTTCCATATGAAAATCTATTCTTAACAGAATCCTATCTATTCAGAATTATGTCAACATGGTTCATTCATTACTATACTTCCAACTCCCTACAAGCGACCAATCATTAGCGAACCTCAGATCGTCCTTGACAGTTGTTTAATAACTTTAGTCATATCCGGTTCTAGTTCTCTTTTTTTTTCTCTTAATTCCCTAGGCATTTGGAAAATCAGAACACATGAACATTATAGCATATGCAATCGATCCTATACCCAAAGCATATGGGACACGATTCATAATTACATGATACTTTACCAGTCTCTCGCTATAATATTTCCATATATAAAATTTCCAATGTTGAAACATTTCAAATTGTTATTCATATATGCTCATGACTAAGTCGGATTAATACTTCATTCTAAACTTTTAGATTCGAAATGAAGTATGAGTTCCTCTCCCTTAAATCCTACTATAGCAAGACAACTTTTCAAACTCTGCAACTTTGCAAATTAAAACTTTTTTCCTATATATATATATATATATATATATATATATATATATATATATATATATATATATATATATATATATATATATAGCATTGCTAAATTTCAGCACATAGCATAATAATTGTGCTCCCACTAGCATAATAGTTACATTCTCACAAGCATAACACTTATGCTCCCACTAGCTTTGACATGTATTTAGAAGCCATCTGGACTTCTAGAAATCAATACTTATTGACTTTCTTAGCAAAGTTCATATTTCTGATACAAGATGCTTCGATAAGACTTTATCTAGGCTTCTCAAACTAATACACTTTTCCTTAGATATCTCATATATGTGTCTAAACTATTTCAGAACTTACAGCAGTAAGTCCTGAATGTTCAAACTATTTTCCATTTCTCACAATTCGAACTATGAAGAGGGATGTCATAATCATAATCGAATTTGAGAACGCACTTAACACAACTGCTATCTCCTCAAAAGCTACTTAGTGAAAGCGTTTCCTCACAGTCATTCTTATGAAGTATATAGAAACCTCTTGCCATTTAGATTTTATGATGTATGTGTTCCTATCCATGTGAATTTGTCATTTCCAACCATTATCATAAGACAATGTTTATGACAAATCAGAACTCATATGAGCAGCTTCCAAGTTATTGAGCAGCTCAGCCTTACGGGTCAATGTACTTTCATTGATCAAGGTGCTTTTCCGTATGCAATCAAATGAGAACTCATAGAACTCACATGCATAGTTAACTAGAATGGCCACAAAAACAAGAATATGTCGACACGATAGGTTACAAACCTCAAGTTGTGTGCTAGTGATAAACAATAGGTTTGTTCTTGATTAGTTCTTGAAACTATTCAAGATCATCAAGACTCCCACTAAACTCTTGACATATAATATTCTCTTTTCAAGAAACATTCCTTGACAAACAAATATTCAAGAGTTAGTGCGAATTCTTATCAAGAAGAAAACTTTATACAATTGGTCTTCATTAACCTTTGTATTAGCCAAAACATCACAAATACCAATTCCAAATGTGCAAGAGTAAGAAACATTTCTACTCCACATTTCACGAGGTGTTGCAAACCTACTTAGAACATGTTACTCAAGGTATAACTTGGAGTAACCAGATTATAACTCTAAGAACAGATTTTGGAACGAAGTATGACTCATCTTTTTTATTTTAATCATTTCAACAATTCTCGATTCCTCTCCTTAGTCATATAAATGCACTATGGTGTCCTTAGAGGATCAATTGTGACATGGTTCCATAATCATAAGGATGATCATAAAACACGATACTAAAGTACTCTCCTTTCCATTCAGATTGGAGAAACTTTCATCTTTCTGCCTAATTGATTCTTCTTATTCGTTCTACTTATACTTTGAAACTTTTCAATGTATTAGAATTATACATAAACTTGTAAGCATAACCATATTTACTAAACCATGCATTAGTAAATCATGAAGAATAGTCTTTATCATTCTTTGTGGTGGATCTGACTTGTACACATCAATGTGTACTAGATCCTTCAGTCTTTCACTTGACTCACATACATATGTGAACAAGGAATTAGTCTTAATTTCCCAAAGAGAAAGGTTCTCATACATCACACAATACAATTTGCATGATTCCAAGTTTCTATCCAATTAAAACTTGGGTGATGAGAATCCTTCCTGATTTGGTAAATTACGACACTAGCACAAACGATATAACCAAGAATCAAACTTATTTCCAATATTGCTAGTAATATATAAACACCAATTTTCACCAATGTCATTGCAAGGATATCATAAAATAAAAAATCAAAATTTTTCTTTATTTATAAAAATGCAGAAAGCTTGTCCTTACAATGCAAATTCATATGAAAACTATGTTTCTAAATATTCCTAAGCAATCTATCATAACTCCTAAGCAGCAGCTCAAAAATCTGATCATCGAACCAAGCGATTGAAATCCATCTCTTCGCGACCAGACTCAGCTCACCCTTCCTTTAAGCTTCCTTTCTTTTCTTTGATCCTATAAAACATCAAAATGCAATCTTATCACATCATGTATTAAGAATCTATAAATAGGAACTTAATAGAGTTAGATAGTGGATTTACTTGAAGTAGAGTAATACATTTTGACTTTACCATCCTTGCAATCCTTCGGGTAGATACGGCAGCTTCGCATCCAATGCCCCTTCTCTTGGCAGTAGAAACAAACAAACTCTTTCGGAATGGCACATGGGATTATCTTAGATTCGGCCTTTTTCTTATGATCAAACTTTTCGATCGTGGTCGATTTCTCTCCCTTAGGAGAAGAAATCATTTCTGGATTATCTCCTTTGCCATTGTTAGGGTCCATGGAAATTTGGGATGCAGATCTTCTAATCAAATTTGTTTGACTAGTGCGCCAAATCATTTCTGATTCAACATCAATTAGCAAATATGTAAGATCAATAAGGGTCACGTCGGCATCTGTCATATAGTAGTCTTTAACAAGGTGACCATACAACTCGGGAAGTGATTGAAGAACCAAGTCAACAGCCAACTTCCTCGGGAAAATCACATCCAACATTCCCAACCTGTCAATATGCAACTTCATCTCCAAGACATGACCACATACAGACTTTCCATCTTCGTGTTTGCTTGCCAACATGGCTTGAGTGACCTTGAACTTTTCAAGTCGACGAACACATGGATCAGGGAGAATAATTGGAGGAAGTAGAGGAAGTAAAGTATGATTTCTAGTTCCTTGATCAAAAAGTGGAACATCATCTTCATGAGGAAAGCTTTTTCCAAAAGATTCAGGAAGACCATAGTTGTCAAAACTAGCCATCTCTAAAAGGGAAAAATTCAAATCAGTTGATTTAATCACTGATATAACACCCAAATGAAATATTAAGGCTAGGACCCAACACAATAACTCACAATTCGGAAGAGGGATGTCGTAATCCAATTGCAAAATATTTGAAGGTAGGTAAATGACGATTTACCAATTCCACCATGAAATCAAAATTTTAAACAAATTAATTTTTAAATGAAATTCCTAGATCTTTTGAGATTCATTGAACTTTTCAATGGCATATTTAATTTCGATTATGCCCTTCAAGTTTGTGACTAGGATACCGAGGATCACAAACAAGGTGTGAATAACCATGTAAATTAGCTTGGTACTCTCTAAGTCATTTATCACCTAATCAATGTGTCGGTTAACCACACACGCTCCAATGATTTATGATAACCTACGAGCTACCCATTGCCATCATTCATTAGTCCCATATTAGTGTGCCGGTTAACCACATAGTCTCCATTAACGACCAATAAGGTGCAATGTGCAATTTCATGGGTTAGCATCAAATTCACATTTTTCCTAAAGTAACTAAGATTGGGAATTTATAAAAGGTTCAGTTACTTTATATGTTCATTATACTTTTAATGAGAGCTTAGTGTCCTATCTTACTCGTTCGGCTAACGACCCTCCACTGGTCAATGGAGCGGTGGGTGAGAGTGGACACCCATTCAATCGTCATTTATACGCAATTTCCTTATACCCCCTTATAGACCAGCTTCGTGAATGAGGCCTACTAACAGTAACATTGGTTGTCTTATACATACACACACACACACACACACACACATATATATATATATAAGTATTAAGTTATTAATATTATAATAGTATAAGGGTTGAATTTTACACTTTTAAAACTCTAGGGTTTAGAATTTAAATATTTCAAGATTAAAACTTTTTAATCAATTTTTAAATTCCAAAACTTGAGGGCAAAATTTGAAACTTTTCAAAACTCTCTTGGATCAATTTGAAAACAATTAAATTAATCATATGATTAACTATATCATAAAATTGACCTAATCTAATTTCATATAGCAAGATGATTCAAATCAAATTCTACAAATAATTAATTTTTTCACAAAATCAAGTAATTATCTTAAAATTTGACAATCGTCAATCAATTGGATGAGGATAATCATTCCCTTATAAAAAAAAAATGAATTTTATCAGTCAAAACAGTTTGTGGTAATGATCCTAATCCAATACTGGCCAAAAAGCCCGAAAATCTGCAAACAGATGATCCAACTCATTGAGTCAGGCAATGGACTCGTCGAGTTCCTTCATAGGACTCATCGAGTCCACTAGTCAGAGAGAAAATTTCAATTAGCTTCAACTTTGAACAATTAACCAATGCATCTATATAACATAAAACACCCTAGGTTTTGATACCACTGATGGGTTTTGAGCACTATATCAATCATATGGTGCACATACAACCCTAATACTTTGGATCTAAGTTTTCTCAAGTTATACATGCAATTTTCATATTATCCAAATCATGAACCCTAACTAGCATACAATTCTGAGATTTACAACATAAAACAAGTTAGATGAATACCTCTTTATTGTAGCTTGTAGAACTTGGCCTTTCAAGAGCTTAGTACCTCAAATGTGATACCTCAAATAAGTCACAAACACCAAAAGCAAGAAGATGCTTATGAGAGAGAGGTTAGGAAGCACCAAAATATGCTAGGGTTTCACCTTGGAAGTCATTGGCCGATTTTAGGAAGGCTAGGGGTTCAATTTATAGTGCGGAATCCTTAGGGTTTCTTACATAAAACCCTAATTTACTTAAGTTTTTAAGTATTCCAATAATCCATATGATAGGCCCTTTGGACTAACTCTTCATGGACTCTCACATAGATTTAGTCCATCCCTAATCAACATAGATCATTAGCCCAAACTATAAGTATTACTGATTTACCTAATCAATCCCTGTAAATTTAATCAGTCTCTTTTGATCACTAAATTAATTCTAAATTAATTCTTGATCAATACCAATTAAATAATAATATAATTTCTCAATTAATATATTATTCATATAATATATTAATAAATCAAAAATAACCTCTTTCTGAAATATCTATCCTATCAAATTGCTCCGGTGAAGGCAACCCAAAAGGACCATGCTATTATCAGGTCAAGTACATACCAATTATAGTTATGGGCTTAGACACCTAATTCAACAACAAAATCATAAACATAAGCATACCATAAAATAACTGAAAGAATAATAAACAGAAACACACCGGTGACGACATCTGGCGCTGCCCAGGCCTCCTCTATAGTGAGCTGGAAAGCACGACCTTAAGTCCTTGGGGGCTCCGCCCTACCTTGGCGTCCATCCGTAATCCTCAGGGTAGCAGTAACTGGCGCCTACACGGTCCTGGTGGTAAGTAAGGTACGTTGGGCCTTCACATGGCCCACCTTCTCACCATGATAGTAGATCTTGCTGCTCAGCGAAGGAGCCTGCTGACGGAAATCCTTAACAAAGTGTCCCTCCCAACCACAATTGCGGCATGCAGAAGAAGAAGACCGACAAACACCCTCATGAACATTGTTTCACTTTCCATAAGTGCGGCCCCTCTATCCCCCAGACCTCGAATCAGTAGGCACGAATCACTTCACTGTAGGCTATGCCTGAACAGGATCCTGCCTCAACTCCTTCGACTGAAGCTATATGACAATCTCCCACCTCCTCATGACATCCTGAAGCTCATCGAGTGAACCATCACGCTGGGTGGACACAAACTGTCGGATATCCATCTTGAGCATGCTCAAGTACCGGATCATCTGAGTCTGCTCATAAGCAGCAAACTCAAGGCAAAAGATGTAACGTCCGCAGATCTGGGCTAGTCAATTTAGAGACAATAAGCATCAAAAATGAGTTTTTGATGGAATATTATTTAGAAGTATTAATCTTTTCCAAGTGTTATTATATGTTACAAGGGTTTCGTACATATAAAGAACGCCGAAATCTGAGTTATAACGAAGAAGTTATGACTCGTCGAAGTTTTTCAGCAAAACCGGCATGGCACCGGGAAACGTAAAAAGTGAATTTATGATAGAGTACTTTTTGTCCTTAGTAATATAAACGAAAGTCGTAGAATATGTTAAACCGAGAACGTCCATAAAAAGAACGCCCAAATATGACTTTGTATGAGGAAGTTATGAATTTTCTAAGATTTGGCATAGCAGTGCACGGCCCAAAACTCGAATTTTAGATCGAGCGGTTTTTGTCCAATGCGACCTAAATGAGAATTGAATATCTCATTAATAGGAGCTCAACAATAAAAAGACATACAAAAACGGAGTCCATACGTAGAAGTTATGAATTTTACGTGGTCATTTAATAGTATAATCTCCTCGTACTGTTAAATTTAAAATCGGTCAAGAATTATCCGACAGAGTCAAAATGAAAGTTATAGATCTTATTTTTACCTACGCGTGGATATAAATAACGTCGAAAAGGGAGCTCGTATACGAAAGTTATGAATTTTTTAAAATCGGCTGATTTCCACCCTATGTACGATGCCCCGTGTCAGCACCTGGCTCAGACTTGGAGCCCAAGCTCACTCAAGAAGTGAATATCAAGAAATTCACGACGTGAATCTTCCTTCAACCCCCTATAAATAAGAGGTGAATCCCTATTCATTCCTCACACCTCCCATCACTTCCTTCTTTCTTTAAAACCTCTCTTGCCCCGAAACCCCCCGAAAAGACTAGGGAACCTCCCTAGCACGAGGCGGGAGCCCCGGAGCGCTCGAAGACTCCGAGAAAAGAGCCTTTCGGCTCGGTAACACTGCTCCAGCGGAGCCCGGTTTTGAGAAAAACCCGCTGTAAGTGAGCTACGCCTAACCTATCTTTAGTATAGTTTATGTTTCAATATAGTAATATTATTAGGACCTTATAATAAATATTTGGGCTATTATTATGAGTTATATAAGTGTTGTTATAATATCTTTTTAACCACTCACAGTACGGGGAATCTGGTTTGGAGGGCCGCTTGGGTTGCTGGATTTCAGAAGTGTTATATGCCAAAATGATCCTGCCCTTCGGTGTTCCATGTCTGGCCCCTGTCTGTACATAGTGGGTGAAGAGTGTTGTTTTAACACTTATATAATAGTAATAATACCAAGACTATTAATTAGTCTCGGTTAACATTAGACTAAACTCTAGTGGTAATGATACTAGGTTTTGTCCAAGGAAGTTGTTTTAAGTAAACGAAGTGTTGTCCGAGTAGCGAATCACCACTTTATCAGGTGAGTGCATAGTTACTTTCATCTTACACATAGATATGAACTATTTTATATAAATTACGTGCTACGTGCGCATATTATTTGTATACTTGCTATCTATGCTGGATGAACGATTTTATACAAGTTTTAAATGATTTAAATTGTATATGTATTTATATCTACACAATATGTTGGGTAAAACATGGGTAGATGAAATATGAGTTGGATGATGAGTTGAGAGGTGATATAGACCATGAGGTAAGGGAGAGAGGTGGACGATGTGAGAATCCTTTTTCCAAATGTTGGCCCTGTCATCTAGCAGAGTATGGATGACAACCACAGACTATTCTAGACAGTCCAGTGGAACACTAGCAGGCTCACAACCTGTAGGTGTTGTGAACGATGTGTTCACTGGTTTACTCTAAAAACCCATTGACCTGTATTGCAAGTGGACTCTCAAAAACGATATTATGAATAAGTGAGATAACCTTGGCAGATGCGCCTAAAGGACTCTACCGGAAGAAGCGCCTAATAGAGAACCTCATAACCCCGGCAGATGCGCCTAAAGGACTATACTGGCAGATGCGCCCCATAAAGAATGTCACAATTCTGGCAGCTACGCCTAAGTGATAATATTAGCAGCTGTGCTTGACAGATGTGTCATTAGCAACGATGGATTTCGTGACTATTCCTTAGGATAATCCTTAGGAAGGCATGAACGAGGAATAGCTGATTCTTAGGGTAGATCCTTAAGAGTAAATAAGATAATGGGGATGGGTAATTGGGTTGATTGATTGTTTGATGATTAAACATAATGATTATATTATTGTGGGTTGAAAACCCTATGTACTCACCATGTTTCCCAACCTGGCCCACTCAAGCTTATTTGTATCACAGGTGTCGATATGAAGCTACTTTACACTTAGAGATTTAAAATAGATGTAGATCACTAGTGTAAATGAATGTAAGTTCTGTTTATGCTTATGTTTCTGTATTGACGATGACATCCAAAATGTTTTAAAATGAATAAAAATACGTTTCTTCGGAAATGCTTTGATAATATATTTATCATGTTTTTCTAGGAACAAATTCTGCAACATTTTTATTAAAAGAAGTACTCTGATTTTTATAAAGCATAAACAAAAATCGGTCTTTTCTGGCCGTGAAAATAGGGATGTCACAAAAGAGTCATCTCAATAAACATCTTGGTGATCTCTGTCACTGTCTCAGTCCCATGCCTCTGATCCAGATACTACTAAGCCAACCTCTCCCTCTCTAGAAAGGTAACATACCTCATGCGAAACATCTTTGAGAACTTCTCTCAAGTAACAGAAGCTCTCTGCTTAAGAGTGTAAGATCCAGTCAGCAATCTCCACCAATCCTTCTCCACTGACTGGAGAAGGTTCAGGGTGCACTTGAACTTCTGGACAGAAGGTCAAGAGCATGTGAATAAACAGCCCTCCACATCAGAAATCCACCTCATCGTCACAATCGGGTCCCTGATCCCATCAAAATCTGGGGACTTCGTATTGTCGAAGTCCCGGTATTAGAAGGATCTCTCTCCTCGAATCTCCATCACAGAAACAGTCGCAGTAGCTGTAGCAATAGCAGCCTCAGAAAGAGCATCATAACGATCATAAAAGAGCTCAATCATAACGGTCTTGATAGGCCCAAATGTCTCCAGCATAGACCTTCAAATAACAGTAGCTACCTCAGTGGCGATGATCTCCTGAATCTGATCATTAGTCAAACCTGGCCTATCCTGGCCACCCACTCCAGATCTTGATCCTCTCATCTCGAACATTCTGAAATTAAAGCAAGATACATCAGAAAATACACAATACACATTGCTAAAATCATAAGACGAGACTAAACCCTTGGAGTTTGTGACTTCCTTGCTACGCATACGATTCATGTGCTTCTAGTAGTACGACCCCATACTACCTTCCACACTTACCCGTATTTGTCTCAAGGATCGTCCAACTACCCAATATAATTACAACAACTAGGATACTCATACATCCTATCCTCACTTTCTCGAGAGTGGCTAATCATTCCTCATCTGGTTGGCTGCTCACACATATACTCATCCATGAAACTTCCACCAATCCTGCAACACTCATGTATTCTAATCATACATAACACTTGATCCTATAGACACTTGAATACTTGATTCTACCCTAAGCCCACAACCAAACAAGGAACAAGAAATAAGGCTAAACCAAACATTCTCAACCTATAAAATCTTAGTTATATACAACTATGATGCATACACTAAGCAACTACAGTAATGATGTCAATTTCATAAAAGAAGTATCCCTAGGTTATCAGTCATCATACATCAAGAAATTCTATCATGTAATTCTTGAAGATCCATAGCATATCACTAGCATGTTGTTCTATCATAAACATCATATCAAATAACAGTGGGGTAACTTGGGGTATACTTTCTTGTTCTGGTTGATCGTACACATCGCATCCTTCCTTGGTTACTTCTGAAAACAATTTTGAAAAACCATTTTTGAAACCTTTGCAGCTCCCTAGTGTGAGTCTGGATTCATACGAATGTTGTAACACCCAAAGTTTTGAAGGCCAGGAAAGGAAAGAAAACCCTAACTTTAAGGGGGGACTCGGCGAGTCCAAGCGGGATCTGGGTCGAGGAGTAAGTGACCGACTCGGCGAGTCGGCCAAGGAGACTCGGCGAGTCAGGTCTGTTCGAGGAAAACCCTAAATTCGGGACTTGGGGCCTATTTAAGCGCCTCATTCTCTTCCCTAGGGTTCCTTTACTGCCTCTTTAACCCAGAATGTCAAACCCTAGCCGCCATATCCATTGATTGAGCCAATTGTTGTCTTGAGGAGTGCATTAAAGCTTGGAGAAGGAAGAAGGATATTGAAGGTGCAAGGAGGGGGCTATAGATCTGACATTGGGAAGATATTTCTGAACATCTGAAGGTATTAAGTCATTTCCCTTCCTTTAGATCTATTTTGGTTGTGAGTTTTGGGGCTTTTAGACATGAGTAGCGATCCATTTGAGTTAGAAGCCGGATCTGGAGTTGCTACTTCAGATCTAAGTATATTTTGGTCTTGGAAAGCATAAAGTTTCATCCCTTGAGTTGATTATGGAGCCTCTTTGCCTTAAACCCTAGTGTATGGTGTATTTTGCCTAGATCTCCTTCTTTACACGTAAAGTTTGCAACTTTACGTGAGGAATAGGCTTGGGAAGGGTAGATCTACAGTTTGGAGTCCATGCATGACTCAAAAGTCCTCTGCGTGTATAGAGATCTGAATGGACTCGGCGAGTCCTTTAGGTGGACTCGGCGAGTAGCATGAAGATGAGAGGGAACTCGACGAGTGGGATGAACAGCTCGTCGAGTCAGATGAAGTTGGGCAGGAATTCGGCGAGGTGGATGAACAACTCGGCGAGTCTGTTCAAGGTTGTCTTGGACTCGGCGAGTCTGTTCTTGGACTCGACGAGTCAGGTCGCGAAACCCCAAACCCTTCGAGTTGAGACTCGAATCAGTGAGTCGAATGGAGACTCGGTGAGTTGGACAGGTCAGGACTCGGTAATCGGTAGACTCGGCGAGTCATGGACTGACTCGGCGAGTCGAGTCGCGAATAGAAGGACTCTGAACATATGAACTTGGCGATTCAATACGGTAACTCGGCGAGTAGGGTTGACTTGGAAGGTTGACTTTGACCATGACTTTGACTTTGACCAGAGTTGACTTGGTTGTCTTTCGGGGGTCGGTTAGACTCAGTGTTGCATTGATATTGGTAGCTCGATGAGCGAGTGGAGCAGGAGTTCAGAGAGTTTCCGGGCAGCAGCTAGTGGGTTCATCAGCCAGTTCAGCCAGTGCAGGTGGGTTTCCCTTTGTATGAATGGGTCTACGCCCACAATGTCGGCCCATGTAGTTATGAGTAGAAGACCCGGGGGTTAGCCCTAGGCACAGTATGCTAGTATGATATTCGGGACGAGCTCCAATGATAGAGGGCGGGTGCCCAAGGAATGGTTTATGTGACAGTTTATACTTGTTGTCTGTGTGATACTTGTATGTGCCTGGTAGGGAGGTGAGTGTGGGCGAGGTCCCGTATCTCACCAATAGCAGAGTGTGGATGGTGTTCCACATCTCGGGAGCAGCAGAGCAGGGGCGAGGCCCAAGTTAGGGAAGGAGTGAGGGTGGGCTGGGCCCGTACCTCACTATCAACAGGAGTATGGACGGGGTTCCATGACTCATCAGTAGCAGGACAAGGGCGGGGCCCAAAGATAGGTGAGGCCTTAGGACAAGATTCATTAGTATGTGTTTAGATTATGTGATGTGATGTGATATGTTTATGTGCTATTATATGTTAGTGGGCAAGGCCCTGTAACAGGTGAGGCCTAAGTGAAACAGATCTGTACCCGAGCGGGGCTCGAAGCCAGGCGGGGCCTGGTGCGGCGGGGCCGTTGTAGCGGGCGAGGCCCAGGATAGCGAGCGTGGCCCATTATGTGCAGTATGTCGTTATGCATGGTATGTGGTAGGGTGGGGAACTCACTAAGCTTCATGCTTACGGTTTTCAGTTTTGGTTTCAGGTACTTCCGGTAGTGGAGGGAAGTGCTCGGGATGATCGCATGGCACACACCATAGATTAGACAGCCTTGGAATGTTTACTCTGATAACGAACATGTATTTTGGAAACTAATACTCTGCTTATGTTTTGAAATGATGAATTTGCTTAAAGTAATGTTTTATTAAAAGAAATGTTTAGTCTTAAATTTTGGGACGTTACAAGTTGGTATCAGAGCCTTGGTTTGAGGGATTCGGACATGCTCTCGGGTGTGTCTGAACTCAAACCGAGGAATTGGTATAAAAGTTTTCAAAATGAAAAGACAGTTTTGTAAAAAGAGAGTTTTGGGAAAGAAAACAGTTTTAGAAAAGCAAAAATAATTCAGAAAGAAAAGAACTTTGACAAGAGAAAAAGGGTGTGGTGCATGCAATCAACCGAGCTCAAGTAAGTACCCCAAAATACCCATACAAGTGTATGATTTGATTATCAGTTAGTAGAACAGCATGCTAGAATAGGGCTAAGGATTTAGGGATGATGCCTTATTTGCCTGTTATATGTGCTTTCGAGCTGCATGATAGTGTTGATTAGATAGTAGTAGGATAGCCTGTTTAGGTTATGCTTGAGTCTATGAGTTGTGTTGCATGCTAGTTCAGATTCTTGCTGCGTGGATATGATTGCTTGAGTATATTATGGTTAGATTTTCCCTTGTCTGAATGCTGCTTGCTTTGTGCATTGTGGGATACTGAGTGATGGGAGTTAGCCATTAGGTGGATACAACACATCACATGTGATCAGGGTTGAATAATCTCAGAGTGTTGGATTTGGTCCTATTGCGCAGCTCTTGTTTGAGTCCAACCGTTATAGGGACGAGTCTTTTACTTGAAGGATTATATGAGCCTCATCACATGAGATGGTATCCAGGTGATGGATAATTGGCATCAAAAGGAGACCTTCAGCAGCTGAGGACTGGTTTGAGTTGAGTCAGAGGTTTTCCTAGGGTAAGCCTAGGATGGGATAGTGCTGGGAGCAGTAGTAGTGGATAAGGGACCTGGTGGAGTCGAAGCAATTCCTGAGGAAAGTACGGATAGATGTGAAAGGTAGTATGGGCCCGTACTACTGAAAGCAGAGGATTCGTACTCGATTCGGGAAAGGCCGAGACAAGACCGGGAACCTGGTTGGGTGTGTTTGGTATCGCATCAGTGACTTTGATGGGAGTGCGTACCTTGACATTTCGGGAGTTCAGGGCTTGCGGGGCACCAGATTATCATGGGGCTAGGTACCCCATCGCTAGCAGCTGATGGTTGGCTGATGTTGCCAACGCATTCCGTACGAGCCGGTGTCCTGAGGGGGGCAAGGTCAGACTCGCTTCCTGTCTTCTGAAGGACAGGGCGAGGGATTGGTGGGAGGAGATTGGTCATGCTTTGGGGGATGATGTCGCGTTGGACGCGATGACTTGGAGCGATTTCTCGGCCAGGTTTAGAGCGGAGTTTTCGCTGATTATTGAGGTGCAGCAGTTGGCACGGGGGTTTCAGGATTTGACGCAGACCACTGAGACTGTGGCAGAGATCACCGTCAAGTTCAGGGAGAGGGCTCTTCTTGTACCGCAGTATGTCGCGGATGAGGAGATGAAGAAGGCCCGATACCATGAGATGTTGAGGGATGACATCAAGGAGTTCGTGAGCAGATCCAGCTGTAAGACGCTGGAAGATATGATTTCTCGGGCTAGAGAGAGGGAAATTGATTTGGAGCAGATCCGGAAGAGGAAGTCGGATGAGGTTCAGGTAGCTGCAGGTTCGGGCAAAAGGCCCAAGGGATCGGATTCGAGATCAAGGGATTATCAGGATCGCAGTCGGTGCGGGAAGTGTGGCAGGGCACACGGGGGCACGTGCAGGAGTGGTAGCGGTGGTGAGTTTGGTTGTTTCAAGTGCGGTCGGACTGGTCATTTCAAGAGGGATTGTATTGTTACCACCGCGCAGGGATCAGACTTGTTATGTTCTCATTGCAATCAGCGGGGCCACAAGAAGGCCCAGTGCCCCAGTTTGTTTTCAGCAGGACGGGTGATGGCACCTGCCCCTGCAACTTTGAGGATCACAGACGGCCGTCAGGGTCATGCAGAGGCGCCTACGGTAGGAGGCAGAGCTCTTCAGATGACTACCTTAGAGGCGCGATCAGCATCGGATGTTGCAGGTATGCAATTTCTGTTTTCAGTTCTTTTATTTGTAGATGATTATATTGTTATGGTTCTGCATCATTATCGGTATGAGTATTTTATTTTTGAGCGGTTGATTGTGATCGAGTTATATGCCATCTGCATACCTTGGATATTCGAATGGTAGTGAGGGGATGTGCCCTATTGGACAAGGTTACATAGGATGCAGTAACTGTAGCATGCTTGGGAGGGACTTGGTATGTCTCGCTAGATCGGAGTTGTATAGTGTTAGAAATGGATTGGTTAGATCCCTAGCTATGGTAAGCTTGGGTTCCTCAGCAGATTGATTATGGAATGGTAGCAAGGGTTTCTTTTGAGTATTGAGCAACAAGGGGTAAGCAGGATTGAAGTGGGGGAGAATCCTCCGAGTGTGCAAGGGTAGGAGCACACAGACCCAAAATGAGTGTGCGACCTCCGAGAAGGAAAAGAAGTGGTTCAGCGTTTGATGGATTGAGGATTTCAGGGTTGGGAGTTTGAGAAACTCCCCATCAGCTAGTGTGTGTGATGGTAATGGTTAGTACGTGGTTAGGAATTCAGGTTGTGGATCGCCCGTAGGACTCGAGGGAGTCGGAATAAGGATCTTGAGAGATAATGGCACATGGGTGCCTTCATAGTAGCATTCAGTGGTAGAAAGTGATGTAAGACTACGGGGTAGCCGTAGCATTCACTAGCAGTCAACAATGGATGGTGATGTAATACTACGGGTAAGCCGTAGCATTCCTTAGTAGCTTCGTTAGCGGAGTTGGGGCGAGGCCCTTATCTCCTAGTGATCAGATAGGGATCAGGAATGGGTAGTGGATGAGAATGATAGGGAGTTTTCCTGTATAGCCCTAGAGAGGTGAGACCTTGGGAGAGGCCGCTCCAGGATATAGTTGGGTGAGACCCATGGGCGAGGCCCGTATGAGATTAGCAGTGTAGATGAGACCTGAAAGCATGGTTGCTCAGTAGTATGGTTGGGTGAGACCCGTGGGCGAGGCCCGAGCGAGAGTGATTAGACTAGTGGGACTAGAAGGATAGAGGCGGGTGGGACCCATGGGCGAGGCCCGTGAGTTTTAGCAGCGCAGGTGGGACCTGGTAGGGACCTTAGTGTCAAGTTAGGGGATCAGGGATCCCAGGTTTGTAGTTCCTGATTGGCTGAATAGATTGAGCAGTTATAGGTGGTCGAAGTTTCTTCAGAAGTCGCTGGGAGCGACTAATGGTGGTATTGGGACTAGCTACCGGTGGGAGCCGGTAATCCAGACATTGATAGGTTGGTAGGGACCAGGGTGGTCTCAGTTCATCTGGAAGGCAGACAAGGAATAGCAGAATTTTTAGTCAGTAGTGTTGCGGGTAAGCAGTGTATGGTGGAATTCAGTTAGTTGAATCGAGGGGTGCTCGGCACCAAGCTTGGACAGAGAAGAGTGTCAGTGGTTACTGACGGTGATGACCCGTACTGGAAATAGCGGGGGTGATGGAGTTGGTGAAGGATAGGACCTGCACAGTGGAAGAGGAAATAGATGGTTATGGAGCTTTGCCTTGGGAAGGAAAGGAATTTGCGCAAGGAAAGAAGGGGTGAACCCCTATAGGTTTAGTGCAATACTCGGTGAGTACCAAAAGGATTTTCGATAAGTAAGTTGTGTATCAAGGATGTTCAGGGTCAGGGTGAACCGAGTCTATTATTCGCAAGGATTAGTGTTAGCCGGAATGACCGAGCAGAAGGCCAGCGAAGGTAGGCAGCTGGTGTTGGATTAATCGGTGGGATATTGGAGGCAGATCGCAGGCGGTGGGCCATAGCAAACTTCGAGGACGAAGTTTAGTTTAAGTGGGGGAGAGTCGTAACACCAAAAGTTTTGAAGGCCAAGAAAGGAAAGAAAACCCTAACTTTAAGGGGGACTCGGCGAGTTCAAGGAGGAACTCGGCGAGTCCAAGCAGGATCCGGATCGAGGAGTAAGTGACCGACTCGGCGAGTCGGCCAAGGAGACTCGGCGAGTCAGGTCTGTTCGAGGAAAACCATAAATTCGGGACTTGGGGCCTATTTAAGCGCCTCATTCTCTTCCCTAGGGTTCCTTTACTGTCTCTTTAACCCAGAATGCCAAACCCTAGCCGCCATATCCATTGATTGAGCCAATTGTTGTCTTGAGGAGTGCCTTAAAGCTTGGAGAAGGAAGAAGGATCTTGTATGTGCCTTGTAGGGAGGTGAGTGTGGGCGAGGTCCCGTATCTCACCAATAGCAGAGTGTGGATGGTGTTCTACATCTCGGCAGCAGCAGAGCAGGGGCGAGGCCCAAGTTAGGGAAGGAGTGAGGGTGGGTTGGGCCCGTACCTCACTATCAGCAGGAGTATGGACGGGGTTCCATGACTCATCAGTAGCAGGACAAGGGCGGGGCCCAGAGATAGGCGAGGCCTTAGGACAAGATCCGTTAGTATGTGTTTAGATTATGTGATGTGATGGGATATGTTTATGTGCTATTATATGTTAGTGGGCGAGGCCCTGTGACAGGCGAGGCCTAAGTGAAACAGATATGTATTCGAGCGGGGCTCGAAGCCAGGCAGGGCCTGGAGCGGCAGGGCCGTTGTAGCGAGCGAGGCCCGAGGTAGGGGCGAGGCCCAGGATAGCAGGCGTGGCCCAGTATGTGCAGTATGTGGTTATGCATGGTATGTGGTAGGGTGGGTAACTCATTAAGCTTCGTGCTTACGGTTTTCAGTTTTGGTTTCAGGTACTGCCAGTAGCGGAGGGAAAAGCTCGGGGTGATCGCATGGCACACACCATAGATTAGATAGCATGGGAATGTTTACTCTGATAACGAACATGTATTTTGGAAACTAATACTCTGCTTATGTTTTGAAATGATGAATTTGCTTAAAGTAATGTTTTATTAAAAGAAATTTTTAGTCTTAAATTTTGGGACGTTACAAATGTTCATCCAATTCTCTCAAACCAAGGCTCTGATACCAACTTGTAACATCCCAAAATCACAATAACTTTTAACTTGTCAAAAACAGCTCATAACCATAAATGTTAAAAAAAAACCATTGTTTCAAAAGTGTATTTTAGTAATCAGAGTATCCCAAAATCCAAACAACATAAAAACCAAAGGATGTGCACGATCACACCTTTGCCTTGCCACGGTCATCTGAAGTACCTGAAACAATAAATTGAAATTGTAAGCCAAAGCTTAGTGATTTCCCCCAAAGTACCACCACACAACACATAACATATACAATCATGCATGATGGGTCCACAACCTCCCAGTTGGATTGCCCTGCATGTCATGTATTGGGTCCACAACCTCCCGGTTGGATTACCCTGGCCCACAACCTCTCAGTTGAATTGCCTTGGTCTGTTGACTAAAAGCACAAAGCAGTAGTCTCAACCCCAACATAACATGTCGACATATAACAGATAACAAGCATATTCAGCAGACAGATAATCATACAAACAGAAATCACAAGTAGTCCTACAGATCTACCAGCCTAACTCATATCAGTAGTCATCATACAATCAAACTGAATCTACCACATACTCAGCATATCATCAGTCACTATATATATATATATATATATATATATATATATATATATATATATCATGATATCAATCTTCAATCTAATGGGTCGACCTTGGTGCCTTTGACCCACAAGTATAGTAAGGAAAACTCACATCTCAGTCTGAAATGATCGATGAATAGTACATAGCTCCGAATTCACCTCTACCGGTCACCTATCCAACAAATAGTGACCAATTATCAATTACAACTCAAAATACCCAAAATACCCTTATGCCAAACTTGGTCAAAGTCAAAGTCAACTACAGCGGGTCACCACGTCCTGGCCATCCTTGGTCATGATGTGTCCACCAATTGACAAAATAGTTGAGTCTCAACCCAGCCGCCACGCAGTAAAGACCGTGGCCACGTCGTGGGCATTGGGCTCCCCAACAGCTTAATGGATTAAGTCGATTTCCTTGATCTTAAGGACTCCAAAGCCTAGATCTGGTTCATTCTAAGGTCCAAGTGGATAAAGTTTCCAACTTTATCCCCTTTAGACTCTTTAAGGGATAGGGATCCCATTTCTAGACCTAAAAAGGGCAAGAACATAATTTGGCTTAGCCCATTAAGCACTTTTTCTTGAAGACTTCTAGATCCCTATTTCCAATACATTTCTAACATCAAATAACAACATAAAAATCCTTACTTTCTAAACATGTATGTCCAATGCATGTCTTGGACTCTATTAGGTCAAAATGATGGTTTGTGGCCAAATCTTCCATGCATGATGCTAAAACCCAATGCTATTCCAGATCCAAAGCATCTAAGGTCCAAAATGACCTAGAGATTCATAAAGTTTGCAACTTTATGAGATCTCACCACCCAATAATCAAGGACTTGAAGATTAAGGAATAGAAACCTAGATCTATGCACAATAAACCTAAAAGGTTGAAACTTGGGGCCTTACAAGAGACCAAAAGATGCACAATAAGATGGTGAGAAGAGTTGTTTGCTAAATCCAAGACTAGAAGTCACCTCCTTCTTCTTTAATCCCCAAAAATAGACGTAAAAGTCTTAAAGAGCAAAAACTGAGGCTAAGGTTTGCTTGGAGGCTGAGAAAGTGTGATGGTGGCTGAGGGTGAGCAACCATATCCATCACATTCCCATAAATATGACGCAAACCCCGGATATTAGGGTTTCTCATTTAACAGTTGTCACATCGTGGCCGTAAGCTGACACGTCGTGGCGGCCATTTAAAACCCGTGATACAACGACCACAGCCATGTCGTGGGATGCCTTCACCACGACGTGGTACTGCCTAAAATCCAAAATATAATAAATTAAAGTACCTCCACGAATCCAGATGTTATAAAACCCCTGTTAGATCCACACATACATGTTTCCTTCCGAACCATCCAAAAACTAAAACATCAGCTGATCTAAATGTTGATCTTCCTTCCAATGGGTAGCTATAAAGTTCACATGTGCCTCTTTCTTGGCAGAAACCTCGGCACGCCTAAATATGTCAAACAGAACATCTCTAACCAAATCTTATCGGTTTTACAATGAACTGCATGCTCCCCTAAAGAGCCCAACCATGCCTTGCGACAAATAGGGCATGTCTCATCAACCAGAAATAAAGGGATCATAAGGCAATACTTGAGGATAGCACGATACCCCACTGACAACATATGTTGGCCAAAATCGTCAATAGGAATAGTCATAAGAAAATCTTAAGCATGTGGTGCCCTTAGACCGTCAATAGGAATAGTCATAAATCCAAATTAATTATCCATGATAATTAATCACCTACGTCAGTGGATCTCTATCCGTTAAGGGTATAATAAAAAAATACACATCAATGGTATAATAAAAAATACCCAATAAGTTTCATCTCCTAGATGGATATGATCATATTAACTTTTAAACTATTTTGGAACTATCAAACTCCAAAAATGGTATTAGAACCACTTTTAAACTTAATCAGTATTGTAAAAATAACGACAAGGTTACGATTAATCTTCGATTAGTTCTTAGGCGCTACCCGGCCTACTAGAAGGCACCTATCAATTAATTTTTTTCTATAATATGAGTGAAGCAGTAGCAAACGATGAAATTTTAATACTTTGAATAAGTTCTATCTTAGATTCTTAGTAGAAACTATTGAAGGTATGATTGATGTTATATTAATCATATATTTTGTTATGATATTAGTGGTATTTTCAAACTTTTTTTATGATATTAGTGGTATTTTTCAAACTTTTTTATGATATTAGTTATATTTAATTTTTTTTAATTCAACAGATTAGCAATTTAAGGTCTCTGCCTAACCGATTAATCAATTAACTTCAGTCCACCGACTAGCTAATATTGAACGTTTTTTACAATCTTGGACTTAATAATAACAAAAATTATTGTATATTGATCATTTTAGTTCTTCATGTTCTTCACATGCATCAATTTACACACTGAGACAAGGTCTTTTCGATGATCGCTAAGACAACTAGTCATGTCTACTTTTAATATGCAACTCTCTCTCTCTCTCTCTCTCTCTCTCTCTCTCTCTCTCTCTCTCTCTCTCTCTCTCTCTCTCTCTCTCTCTCTCTCTCTCTCTCTCTCTCTCTCTCTCTCTGGAACCCCTTCCCTAGTAAAGAGGTATTGACCATCAATTGCATAGTGCCTCAGTTAAAGAGAGTTTTGGATAGACTAAGGATCTTAGATGAGACCTAAAGTGCAGCCAACAAAACGCCAAAGAAATCACAAAATTTTATGATCTATCCCAAAGCCATTAAAATCAACAGGTTTTATATGCCCAAAAAATTGAGTATAACAATATTATTTTCCGAAAGGATATGTAAGTCCCACAAAATACAAAGAATTATAAAAACATGGATTTTTATTTCAAACCACGATCCAATGCATGCAGCTATCCCAACTCATGTCAATCTCAATAAGTCTCAATATAACGATCCAAAAATTCACAAGATAATGAAGATTTAATCTTGTGAAATTGTAAAATATATTAGACTAAATTTATGATGACTTCTAATGTTGTTTTAAGTGATTAAGTCACTAAATTATGTATTTGAGCCAAAAAAAAAATTGGCAAAAAGGTAAAAATTAGTATTTTTTTGGACTTTTTACATGTCTTAATTGATTAATTTATGTATGTATTAACCCAAAAGTAAGTACATATAAGAGTGGGGTTTGTTAATACCTTCATATGCATATAAAGATCACTGAAAACAAGTTTAAAAAGAAAAGGTTATAATTATTTTAAGTTTAAATGAGAATTGGCTAAAGTTGGAATGAATTTGTGAAAAAAAAAAAAAAAAAAAAAAAAACAAAAACAAAAACAAAAACAAAAAAAAAAAAACCACGGTACGGTCATAAGGTAGCTGCAACGCGGTAGCGAAACCACGACATAGTCATTAGGTGGCTATGACATGGTCACGCTGCCGGAACAAATTGTAATCTATAAATCTCTTTTCACAAACCAAAACACTTCCAACTCGAACAAGAACTTTACTAGGGCGATTTTGAAGGTATGAAGTTGTTGGAGAAGGGTAGAATCAAGAGAAACAAAATGTAATTTCTAGAAAGGCATAAAGGTGTTGTTTTCTTCCATGGTAAATGTTCAATCCGAGTTAGAAACTCGTCCATGGGTCCCTTTAATTACCAAGAGAGTTCGTTGTAAATATACTTTTTGAATTTTTGGAAAAAATTATAGCATCGTAATTGGATTTATACAAAAAACATTGTTTGCAAATTTCAAATTGAAAAAAAAATGATATTCGATTTGTAACCAAAAAATGGAGTGTCATGTTATCAAAACAATCAAAATTTGAAAAAATAATGTTTGGAACTGAAAAATTGAGTGTTAAAATTTAAAAAAAAAAAATGAAAATTTAATGTCTTTTGTAACCTTTTTCAATTTCAACATGCCATGGCATCAAAACAAACACGTCATCATCATGTCAAGCTGTGTTCAGAATTGTAACAAAATGAAAATATAATGTCCAATTTAAAATAAAAAATAACACAGTATCAAAATCGAACTTCATGTAAGCTTAGTGACTTTTGCACAAAAAAGAATGGAAAACAAGTAAAAGATTAATATCTTAACAATTAAGCCAAGTCACTTTATTCAGATTAAGTAAAAAAAAACATTCACATAAAGTTGTCCAGATTAAATGCTTAACTCATTAAGCCCATTAATTAAAAAAGAAACAGCCCCTATGAATTGTCACAATTACATATATCTCCCACAATACAAAAAAAAAAAAAAAAAAAAAAAAAAAAAAAAAAAAAAGAAAAAAAACTACCAAGGCTAGAATTCCAAAGCGTTCATCTAAGCGTTAAAAGTTAAAAATACCTTAAGAACTGATTCACAACATTTACTCATAGCTTCCCACATCTACAACAAGAAAAGAAAAGTGTCAAATTCACGTTTGATATTAAGCCAAATGCAAGAAATAGCAATTTAACTTTCATCTATTTATGTATTACCACATCCTTTTTATTTTTCTAATACATCTTTATAATTTGAAAAAGCTACCCAATTATTGGATTGTAATATTAACATTTTTTTTTCTTAATAAGACATCATACTTTGAGAAAATAGCAATTGCACCTATAAAAATTGCTGTGTTTGGATGACATTACAATAAGATTAAATTACAACTGTCATCCCTATGCTATGTCATAAGTTACGGATTTACTCCACATGTTTCATCTGTTACACAAATGGTCCTCTAAACCATTTGTTAAACAGTTTAAGGACAAAACATCCAATTTTCATATTAGGACATCAACTTTGAAAGATTTCCAATTGCAACAGTAAAAATCGTTTCGTATATAGATGACATTACAATAAGACTAAATAACAACTTTTGTCCACGTATATCAAAAGTTACGGATTTAGTCCAAATATTTTCTTTTGTTGCACAAATGGTCCCTAAAGCATAAAAAACATAAAAAGAAAGTATGATGTTATAATAAACAAATCAATGGAATACATTGCTATTTCTTGCATTTACCAAACATGCGGTTTAGGGACCATTTGTGCAAAAAAAGCAAACACACGGACTAAATCCATAACTTTTGACATAAAGATGTAATTTACACTTAAAAGATCAATGTTGTAATAGAAACATAAAAAATAAAGTACCATTAGGGTTAATCTCAAAAAAGACCTTATATTTTGTGTTTTTTCCAGATTAAACCTCCAAAAAAAACACCTGAAAAAGACCTTGTATTTTTTCATTTTTTCCGATCTGACCCTTTTAGTCATTTTTTTCTAAAAAAATTGTAAAACATGAGGGTTTTTCGAGAAAAACTAAAAATGTTGAGGATTTATTTGGAAGCATTTAGAAGGTCAAGGGTTTTTCCGGAAAAAAATAAATAAATACAAAGTCATGGGCTTTTCCGGAGAAAATGAAAAAAATACAAGGGTCTTTTTCAGGCAAAAAAAACTGAGGTTTAATCCGGAAAAAACACAAAATATAAGTATTTTTTAGATTAACCCTAAATTTATAACAAAACAAGTCAATGGAAGTATATTACTATTTCTTGCATTGACCAAACATGCAGTTTAGGGACCATTTGTGTAACAAAAGGAAACATCTGGACTAAATCTGTAACTTTCAACATGGCACATGGAGAAAAGGTGTGATTTATTCCTACTACAAACAGATAGAAAAAAGAAAAAATGGAAGTAGGATATTATTTCATGCATTCAAGTAAAATATAAACTAGAAGAAATAAGAAGTAAGAAAGTGGTTGGGATTAAACCTTAATTTTCGCGAAAAACGGGGGCTACATGCCCCAAATACCACGAGCAGTTGTGAGTTTGCTGTTGGGCTTTGAAGTTAATTCAAATAAAATTCTTGCAAAAGTATCGGAATATTTTCCATCAGAAAATAATATTTCTGCAAAAGCATTTTCATAGGCTAAAAGCAAAGGTCGATTTTGTGGCTCTGAAACAAGGCTTTCTAGAATCATTGCTGCTTTTCTACACACTTCTGGCACTGGATGTGGTGCTCTGATCACTTTTAGCAATCGGTCAACTGCCCTGTTCAGTTTCACATGTGGACAAAAATTATTTTTAAATAACCACAAAAATGACATGTCGCAAAACCAATGAGAGTATGACATGTGGCAAAATGAATGAGTATGACATGTGGCAAAATCAATGAGTATGACATGTGGCAAAATCAATGAGAGTATGACATGTGGCAAAAAGATCTTTATTTAGTAGAGTTAGAAGATTGTATTTTCAAATTTTATCTTGATTATGGCATTATACTTTGGGATAATCTCGAAAAAGACGTTATATTTTGTGTTTTTTTTTCTGGATTAAACCTTGAATTTATTTTTTGCCTGAAAAAAGACCTTGTATTTTTTCATTGTTTCCGATTTGGCCCGTTTAGTTACTTTTTGCCAAAAAAAATTTGTAAAATGTGAGGGCTTTTTCGAGAAAAACTAAAAAAGTTGAGGGTTTATTTGGAAGCATTTAGAAGGTTGTGGGTTTTTTTCGGAAAAACAAAATACAAAGTTGAGGGCTTGTTCAGAAAGTGGAAAAATACAAGGTCTTTTTCAGGCAAAAAAATAAATTTTAGGTTTAATCTGGAAAAAAAAAAAAACACAAAATATAAGTTCTTTTTTGAGATTAACCCAAAGTATAATGCCATAATCAAGATAAAATTTGAAAATACAATGTAGCATTGTACTTTCAAATTTTTTCTTATAAATTTCTTGCATTTGACTCTATAAAAAAAACAAAAGTTTAATGATGTAAATCATGTAATAGAATGAAATGAAAGTAGAATGTTATAAATTTATAAAAAACATATAAATAAAAGTATGTTGCTATATTTTGCATTTAGCCCTCAAATGAAACAATTAATTTAGATAAAAATAAATAAAGAATCTAACCATCTTTCACTAGCAAGCTTGAGTCTGCAGTCCATATTGACTTCTGCAAGATTATAAAGTGCCCCCACTGCAGCAGCTTGTGCATCTACAGCTGGCAAGCTTAAAAGATCAACCAATCGTTTGTAAATCTGCAAATCCAATCAAAATCATATTTTATTTAAGTTAGGGTTTGTAATTTCAATTAATTCATATTTATATTCCCTTTTTTTTTGCTAATGTAATTTCAGTAAAAGAAATAAGACAAACTGAAAGAAGTAGCAAAAACCTACCAAATTATAGCATTGTTGATTGTAAAAATCAACCCAATTATAATTATAGCATTGCACTTTTAATTATAGCAATGAAAATCATTTTGTAGTTACATTACATTTGTGATAATAATGTACATTTTCCAGAGTACAATAACTTATAGACAAAATTTCGTAATTGGTCCCTGTTGTTTACAAAATGTTGCACTTTGAGGACTTATATGGAAAACGTCACGCCACTGGTCCCTATGGTTTTGACTAGTTAGTTTTTTTTCTAAATGACCAAAATGCCCTTGGACCAAATCTTAAAGTTGTGTACACCTCAAGGATCAATTCTGAAAATTCGAAATTTTGTATATATGTAAATTATAAATGTAACTTTAACTTTTGACTAGTTAGTTTTTTTTTTCTAAATGACCAAAATGCCCTTGGACCAAATCTTAAAGTTGTGTATGCCTCAAGGATCAATTCTGAAAATTTGAAATTATATATATATATATATATATATATATATATATATATATATATATATATATATATATATAATTTACATATATACAAAATTTCAAATTTTCAGAATTGATCCTTGAGGCATACACAATTTTCAGATTTGGTCCAAGGGCATTTTGGTCATTTAAAAAAAAAAAAAAAAAAAAAAAAAAAAAAAAAAAAACTAACTAACTAACTAGTAAAAAGTTAAAGTTAACTGCAGAAGGACCATTCATGCAATTTTCGAAATCATAGGGACCAGTGGCGTGATGTTTTTCATAGAAGTCCTCAAAGTGCAACATTTTGCAAACCACAGGGACCAATTACGAAACTTTGTCTATAAATTATAATAAAGAAATATAAATAGAAGTAGGTTGCTATTTCTTGTATTTAACAGAAAGAAATTAAAATAACAAAAAAACCTGTGGAGCAGAAGGAAGAAGAAAAGGTTCATTATCAGGGTTTATTATCACACGCCCAAGTAACTCTGCAGCTGCACAATGCCAAGCTTTTACAGAAGATCCCAATATTCCCATAATCGCTTGAACTGCTCTTTTTTCTCTTTTATTAAAAAAAACCAACAAAACTTATAAGTTATAAGCATTGGTTTATATATTTATAGTGAAATGTTTAAAAATTTGAATTAGTGTCATAAATGGTAACGAACTATTTGTTTTTGGTCAAAAAAATACGATAGTTGCTTACCTTGATACCTTCTTAAGTTCTTATATTAATTTTATAAAACAATGGTATTTTGTGGAACAAAAAAAAACAAATAGTTCATTGCCTATTTATGACATTGACTCTTAAGATTAATATGGCAAAAAGAATATATAAAATCTTACGTTATTTTAATGTAAGAAGGCTTTGATGAGCTAAAGATTCTAAGGTCAATCAATGGAGCCAAATTCACAATTGTCTCTAGACAATTTGTTACAAGTTCTTCATCCTCTGTCCAAAATGAAGAATTATTGTATTAGAGAATAAATAAACACATAAATTGAATATTTAAAGAAAAAAAAAAAAAAAGAGAAGAATTTACTTTCACTTTCACCATCTTATTAATATACCCATTGAGCTATGATTTTTCCATAATTCTTTCAATCAGTTTTAGTTGTAGGATTTACCAGAAGGATGGGGGGTATTTTAGTCAATGATGACACATATCATTAATCTAAACATTCAGCATTTTTCCATGATTTCATCTCACCTGTAACATGGTCTTCAATGCACTGAAAGATTGTTTCCAAACAATGGCGATGTTGACCCATGATGACTTCATTTTCTGGCATAAAAGAGAAATTTCTGAGAATATTTGAAGCAGCAACTGCACATTGTTGCTTTTCTGCACGCCCTTCATCATCCAAATTAAATAATCCATCTTCAGAAAGCCACCATTCTGCAGGTTGAGACTTTGTTGCTTTTTTCTGTATGGATGCCTCTGAAACAGACCCTATGCTGCCATTTTTTTTAAAAAGAAATGAGTCTCAATGTTTCACACAAATCAAGAATCTTACAAATGTATAAAAAGAAATGGATCTTAATCTTACTTCACATCATTTGAGCCTAAAGCTTTGAACTCGTTTCCAAATCCAGTAACAATGGAGTTAACACCTAGAGACCTTGTTCTTGGTGTCTTTATGAGCTCTTTTGGGAGAGTGATGTCACGCCAATCATCGATCTGTTTGAAGTTTTATTGCATTTATGAAATGTGTAAATATAAATAAATCATGGGTCTTGTTAATTTTAAAAGATGAAAGTTTAGAAAAGAGTGGTTACATACAACTTGGAGAAGAGCATCGAGTAATCCAGGGATTTTTGCTAATGGAGTTGCATCTTTTCTCACTTCATCTTTCTCTTTGAATGAAAGTAAAGTTAGTGTATTTAGTGCCCATGTCAGCTCGCTTTTTAATCCACTTTGAAGAGCAAGAACAATCCTTTTATTGTTTTGATCTGGACAAGAGGAAAAAGACTAAATCTTGAAGATAAGTAGTTTCATTTTTCAATAACAAATGATATATCTGTTTGCTATTAGTTTCACTTCACATGCATATAAACAAAACATTTTATCAACAAATAAAAGACGCAAAGGGGAACTGGAGTATAATTTATAAACACATTCCCTGGGAATCAAAAGCGACACCAATAACTGTCCTTGGTTGTCATTAAAACTAGTTATATAAACTTGGGTCTATAATTACATTACAGTTAACACAAAAGCTAGTAGGTTGACAACCTAGTGTCAACAAATAATTACTTTTTAGTATTACTAGTATAATCACTATGATTTGGAAAATATAATCTGAAAGTACTGATGACGATACTACATTTCCAAGAAGAAGGGTAAGCAATGGCTTTTAATAAACATAAGTTTGCTTTCGGCTTCAGATGTGTAGCGGATATTAAGCATTTTCCATTAAAAAAATAGACAATTGCATAAAACCTAAGACAATGTTTACAATTTTTACGTACTGAAGATAAATTAGTAACAAAACCTAGATAAAACTACGTATTTGGAAAGTGCTAGCTAGCACAGTTTTGATGTTTCGCGAAGAATAGAGGATTAATAACAGAATTAGGGTTTTGAAAAAGGTCTAACCAGCGAAAGAGGAGTGAACTTGGAGCGATGGGCCAAGGAGTGTCGATGGAGCTGCCGCGTCGGCTGCTGCAGCTGCAGCTAAGTTGCTATTAGTGCTTCCGAAAGGGCGGCCTCTCTTCGCCGCCGGAGTGCCGGAGCCACCCGACCCTCCGCCTTGCTTACCTAGCTCTCGCTTCTGCATCTCTAGCACAAGAAACACACGTGCAACGGGGATAACTTTTTATTTGGCATTGGTTTCGTTTTTTAAAATTTAAGCCAGCCACTTGTTTAAAGTTAATTGGAATGTGCCCATTTTTTAAAAAACTTTTCATTTTGGTCCCATCTTTATTTGGCTATGTTTAAAACTTAACGGAAGAATAGACGATTATATCTTCTCGACTTTGATCTAGATTTTTAGAAATCGACAATGAATTCGATTTGCACTTGTTTGTAATTTGAACCAAACCGATTTATAAAAAAAAAAAAAAAATGATTTTAGGTGTGTTTAAAATAAAAATAAAAATTATTTTCTAAAAGAAAAAACTTCATTCAGCCATATAAATTTTTAACTTTTATTTTAAATAAAAATTTAAAAGCTAATTGGAGTTTTAGTTTTTTATATTGATGTAACTTTAAACCATTAATGACTAACATCTAGTTTTGTCTTATACTTTTATACAAATACAAGTTATAACTTTCAATTTTCAGATATCAACTACTAACTATTAACTTTCAGCTTTTAGCTATTAATTAGTTTTGTCTAACACACTTTAAATATTGAAATTTAAAAATGATTTGAGTTCATGATTGTGGAACCCAAATATTAAAATTAGTGTGATCGTTGGTTTAGGGAGCAAATCATCATTGGTTCTATTTTATATGGTATAGTTATTCAAGACAAATAAACAATCCCAATTTTTATCTTTATTGTGGCTTTGCAATAATAATAAACTAAATTCCATTTCATAAAATAACAATAGATTACATTATGCGAAGGTTGAAAAAAAAATAATACTACGTAACTTATAATGAAACCTAAATAGAAATATCTCAAAATGGGATTGTGGATAAAAGGGCCGCATATCAATCAATATTAGGCTATGGCCAATGCGTTGAGCAGGGCCGGCTTTGTGCTTTAGAAAACTAAGCAATGGATTATGGCCCCTAATTCTAAAGGGCCTCTAATTTTAAAACTTATTATATTAATTATATCTGTATATATACGTATTTTTTGGGTTAAAAGAAAAGTTTGAACTTGGTCTAGTGGTGAAGTGGTGGTTTAGCAAACCAAGGGTCTTAGGTTCAAATCTATTTGGCCCCATGAAGGGCCCCAATTTTTTTTGTTTTCTTAGAGCCTCTAAAATGGTTAAGCCGTCTCTGGCGTTGAGTGTAGTCCAATGTTTATGTATAGCCCAATGTTTAAGCATAAACATACTTTCATATTACGATAAAGTACACAATAATAGGGATGTGCATATGGACCGGGGAACCGGCCGGAACCGGAACCCGATGGAACCAGTCGGACCGGGATGTTATTTTTGTGGATTTTTGGAACCGGGAACCGGTAGGAACCGGAACCGATATAACCGGAACCGGTAGAACCGGCAAAAACCGGTAGAACCGGTAAAAACCGGAACCGTATGATGCTATTTTTCGAGTACCGGTTCCAACATTTGAAGACACGACAAGAACCGGTAGGAATCGGGAACCGGTGGAACCGGAACCGGTAGAACCGTCGGGCTGGTTCGGTTCTTGATTTTGGCCGAAGCCGGTTCCCGGTTCCGGTCCGGTTCGGGCCGGTTCTGTCCTTTTGCTCATCCCTACACAATAATTTCGAGATAATGTAAAAGCATTTTGTAATGATATCATCACCTAGTCTTTAAATGGTTTTTGATCATGGTAAAAGAAGTAAGTAGCTAAACTTGTTTATAAAAAAATTAAAAGTTAGTAAATTTGTAGAAATTTGATTGTTTTAGTGTATGTGTGGTGTTATTTAAATTATAAGATGGTTTGATTTAATTTAAATATAAGAAAAAAACCTAAAATAAGAAAATATCATATTTATCTTACCTAATATCTAAATATCAAATATATCTCAAATAAGCCTCTAAAATATCATATTTATCCAAATCATTTTTTTAAATATTTTATAATCATTTTAAATCATTATTTGTATCAATTGACTATACCTTCTTATAAAGTTATGTTTAAATATAATTTATACCCTTTATAAACTATTAAAATATCATATTTGCCCAAATTATTATTTTATGACTTAATATAAATGTATGTGTTTTTATCTATTAAGTAGTTATTTTATGTTTAATATTAAAAAACTTGTATGTTTATCTTTGTTACTAAAAAAAATAAATACTAAAAATGAAAAATGATAATGATAACAAAAATATAGTTATTCACCTACTAATCTAAAACAAGCCACACACAAATGAATGAATGAATGGTATTTACATCAAATTTTGTAATCGTAGTTTTTAATGGATTAATGTTATGATGTTGGGGTTATTTTTAATAAAATATCTAGTGGCTTAATGATAATTTTCAAGATCAAACTTTCATTCATGTGTGGCTTATTTACATCACACTTTATGATCTCATTTGCCTCATTTTGGATTATTGTAGTTTTTTATTGTGTAAGTGTCTAATTGCTCCTCTTGAAAAGATGGGTTTAAGTTGGGGCAAAATTAAAGTTATACAAAACTTAAAAATGGTCTCTATGGTTTCCAAAAATATCAAGTTTAGCCCCTAAGTTCAAAAAACATCATAGATGGTCCCTGTGGTTTCAAAACTTTTAACAAATGGTCCTTTTCGCTAACTCCGTTAGCTTTTGACCGTTAAGTGAAGGGCATTTCTGTCTTTTCACTATTACAGGGACCATTTTTAAAGTTTTTCCCTTATTTAAAAAAAAGAAAAAAAAATTATTATTTAATATAGAAAAGGTCTCTCTCTCTCTCTCTCTCTCTCTCTCTTAATTAGCATCATCTAAAAGTTCATTTTAAATTTTGCCATATGAAATTCTATCTTATTACAGACCAATAAATCAAAAAAATTTCATACAATGATAAAATAACCCAGATGAGCTTCACCATTTGAAAGTTGAACAATGGAGCTTATCAAATGTTTACAACAAAAAGAAGGAGAACGCTTGATTAACATCATTTGTTTTGGATAAAAACAAACATAGAACCTACACCATCCCATATTCTTCAACTCACACTCTTACCACCAAAATCAAACCCCAAAACTGATAATCAACATCGCACAACTACAACATCAAATTAGAGAGATTTTGGTTTTGGTGAGATTACAAAAAAAAAAAATGCTCAGATCGCATCTCCTCATCTCCGACCCCCTATCACGTTCATCGTTTTTTTATATCACTATTCCCATCATCCATCCACCACATACCACACTTATTCCTCTACTCCATAACATCGAAGCTTCCACAATCACTGTGACATCCACCACCAGATCGTCTTCCTTATTATAATTTGTAACATCCTCCTCTGGCACGTATCACAATATTGTCCGCTTTGGGCCACTCGGCACGAGGACTTCCCAGGGGATCACCCATCCTGGTACTACTCCCGCCCGAGCACGCTTAACTGCAGAGTTCTTATGGGATCTGTTGCCCTCACGGCTTTAAAACGTGTTGTGTTAGGGAAGGTATCCACACCCCTTGTGAAAGTGGGTTAGATCTGATCTCACATCGGCTGGGAAGGAGAACTAAGCATTCCTTATAAAAGGTGTGGATACCTTCCCTAACACAACGCGTTTTAAAGCCGTGAGGGCAGCAAATCCCATAAGAACTCTGCAGTTAAGCGTGCTCGGGCGGGAGTAGTACCAGGATGGGTGACCCCCTGGGAAGTCCTCGTGCCGAGTGGCCCAAAGCGGACAATATTGTGATACGTGCCAGAGGAGGATGCTACTAATGGTATCAGAGCCAGGGCACGGGTCGATGTGTTCGACGGGGACGTCGAACCCTATAATGGGGGGTGAAAGTGGGTTAGATCTGATCCCACATCGGCTGGGAAGGAGAACTAAGCATTCCTTATAAAAGGTGTGGATACCTTCCCTAACACAACGCGTTTTAAAGCCGTGAGGGCAGCAGATCCCATAAGAACTCTGCAGTTAAGCGTGCTCGGGCGGGAGTAGTACCAGGATGGGTGACCCCCTGGGAAGTCCTCGTGCCGAGTGGCCCAAAGCGGACAATATTGTGATACGTGCCAGAGGAGGATGTTACATAATCTCCCATTTTCCTTGTTCAAATTCAATTCTCATTCATACCCGAAACCCAAAATCAAAGGGGAAAAGGGGGTATTTTTGTATTATTTTACTCTAAACCAATAGAAATCACATATAGTTGCAAGGAAAAGAAAAGCATACATGTAGATCTTCAACTTGTTTACATACATCGATTTCACTCGTCTTGGATTCAACCAACCTTTGGAGCTCGAAATCCATGAGGTTTTGGTCCCTGAAATCAGTTAACCTAGCTTAAAAACTTGTCTTCTTTATCTTTAGAGCATCAATTCAATCACTCTTTATTTTTAAAAGCATCATTTTCACTTGTACAACAGTTGATTCTAATCACAATGGTAATGAATCTATTGATGATGAACCTGTGATGAATCGATATGTGGGGTGGGAGTCAAAACCTGCTCTCTGGTGGCGGAGGCTGGAGATGAGGTGGTGATTCAATGGTTTTTGGAAGCTGTCGAACAATGGTGTTCTAGATTGGTTTAGGGCTTTTCTTCAAAAGAGTTTTTTTTTTCTTTGTTACGATCAAATAAAGAGGAACCAGAGGAGGTGTGTTTTATAAGAGAGAGAGAGAGAGAGAGAGACCTTTTTCTATATTAAATAATTTTTTTCTGTTTTTTTAAATAATGGCAAAACTTCAAAAATGGTCCCTGTAATAGTGAAAAGACAGAAATGCCCTTCACTTAACGGTCAAAAGCTAATAGAGTTAGCGAAAAGGACCATTTGTTAAAAGTTTTGAAACCACAGGGACCATTTGTGAGGTTTTTTGAACTTAGGAACTAAACTTGATATTTTTGAAAACCACAGGGACCATTTTTGAAGTTTTGTCTTAAAGTTATTGGTTCTCAAGATCCACCTTTGGATTTAAAACCGATTTATATATATATATATATATATATATATATATATATATATATATCACATGCCGTGGGCAAGGAGACTAAATATTGCCCCTATGGTTTTATTGTAAAACACACACTAACCAATATACCCATTCATTTTTATACAAGTTCAACATTGGCTTTCTTTGCAAAGAAACTTAAACACCAAATCATTTAGCTATTGTGTGATTTGCATAGATGAATTTAAGGAGTGTGCTTTCTATTATTTTAAATCTTAGAACAATATGTTTGATGCAACTAAAAATTTAAAAATGGATATTATTGTTGGACACAAGAATCATTTTGGAATGATATTTCAAATAACATTTGATCCTATTAGGTCATATCTTTAGCAAGTAGTCGTTTATTGAATATTCTTTATAATTCAATTATTAATAATATTTTTACCAAGTACTCATTTACTGAATATTTATTAGAATTTGATTATATCACACCCCCAAACCAGACGGCGGAAACGTTTGGGGCTTATGCGTAACTTCATCTTGAAAATATCATTACAGTGAATATAAATGAAACATAACATCATCATTACCATACGTAATATAATACAACTGTCATTGTTTACATCAAGTACAATCTTTTAAATAACCTGACCAAAACATTCAGTGTATGATGTTTGACAGCACACAAAACAAAATCCCCTATTCTTGTTGATTCTTCTGTTTAACGAGTTCCTGAGAATACAAGTTATTTTGAAAATGTCAACATATATAATATTGGTGAGTTCATAAGTATATTTGAGAAAATGATTTGTATAACTTTGTAATCACAAGAAAAATCTTGTATTTTCTTAAAATATTTTGGTATGTTTATGTCTAATCTTGTATTAATGCATGTGTGTTATTGTTTAACAGAATGTCAAAAGTGATTGAAGAGAATGTATATAGAATGTCCCCGGACAACCCGACGTTGCCCGAAAAAGAAGAATAGTTAATGTTGTCGTACCAACACCAAGGTGGGGTACCAGTGTGAGTAAGTTATTGATTAATCCAATCATAAAAGAAAATAGATAATGTTGTCGTACCAACACCGAGGTGGGGTACCAGTATGAGTAAGTTTCCTAGTAATCCAACATAAAAGAAAAATAGTCTTCCGCAAACTTCATGAAATTAATTCCTCTAAGTGAGCCGTCATAACCATACAAAATAATGACAATTTCGCATGTCTTGACGTTAGTGAATGTCGACTGAAAAATAGAATAAGGTTATAGTCACCCCAGACCGATGTAGTCTAACTATAGCGAACAGCTCAGGTGTGGGGTGTCATCCCCGTATAGATCTATACACAAAACCCCACTCTCCTTCCAAGAGACTCTGATTATAACTACAGGCTACGATCGAACACTTAATAGGTGTCAACTGACAAAAACTCACTAGATCCTTAATCGAATTTTACGCGAAGATAAACGTATAAAACTCATTTTAGGCTCAACGAACCATGTAAGTGAGCCACTAGGGCATCACTAAACATGTGAGTCATTTCAAAACCTAATATGAATGAGATTATATAAAATGGGCCCAAAATATATGTAAAAGGACAACTAAGGCCCATTTCACATGTAAGGTATTTATAGGCCAAAATAGCACGCAAATAGTATACAAAACCTATCAAACATATAAATGGGCCACTAAGGCCCAATAACCTAAAAATGATCAAAATTAATCCGTTTGTTAGTTTATTGTTGGTTTTGGTTCAAGTATTCACTAAAATAGCATAAAAGCCCACTTTTTGTAAAAATGACATTATTGGACCAATAAGCCAAAAATTTACTATTAAGGCCCAAATTTTTGTAAAAATAACACTTTAGTCCCCATTTTGTTCAAAACTTGTGTTTATGACTAGTTTGTGGTAAAAATAACATTTTAAACTCATTTTTGTCAAAAATATCATTTTTGGCTTGATTTTTGTGAAAACACATATTTTTCTGGTTTTTGGCTTTTCTGACCTAGTTGTTGGAAAATTTGTAGAAAAATCATCATAAGTCGAAATTTGGATCCGTAAATTCTGGAAGTTTGGAAATTTTGTTTACTTTGTTCACAATTTTTCTCATAATTTTTAATGGCCTCTTACAAGTGTGAAATTTCTCACCTTCACAGGCTGGTCCGAAATTATTTCAAATCTGATAGGCAGTTTTGTGAAATTCGCCAAAAATTGTAAAAAAAAGCGTATGAAAACGTGAGAGTAGTCATTTTAAAAGGTATAAAACGTTTTACAGGTAAAACAGTTTTGAAAAATATTATCATTAAGGTGGTCAAAATAGTTCGAGATTGGACCAAAACTTTTCTGTCAAGGGCTGAATGTTGAGTTTAGTTTATAGATCTTCGAACACAACACTCATTTTTGCTATTTTAAGTGTATAAATCTCAGATCTACTAGTTTACATGTATTATATGTGATAACACATACTTTTTCAAGGTTTTCATGTAGATTCAAGTGATAAACTTAATATTCTTAACATATTTTTCGATTTATGAAGTAAATAGCACATAATCAACAAATAAGTCGTGAAAAACACACATACTCACGCATATACACATAGATCTACATAAAGAAACTTATATTCTCCCCCCAAACCAAGTAAAAATCGAAAATAGGGGGTATGAACTCACCTTTGCTTTGATGTTTCGGTTTTGAAGAAGAATGGAAGAACGTGATGTGATCTTTGGCCCTAGCAAGCTTTCCTTGGGTTGATCTTGAGCTCTCAGAAGTTCAAGTTTTGATGATCTAGATGGAAATCTCTTAAGCCATACACATAAGTCTTGGAATTTTTGGTGAAAATGAGGGAGTGTTCTTGAGAGATTAGAGAAAACTTGGAGAAAATTTTGGAGGGGTGTGTGTGTGTAATTGCTCTTGGCCGAGGGAAATAAAAAGAGAGGAGAGGGGATGTTTCCTAGATATTTGGTCAGTATTAGTCTCCTAGGAACATGGTGGGTTTGTGCATGGATACCTCCCATGCACTAATGAGGTGGCAAGTGCACAATTTATCTTGACCCCCCCCCCCCCTTTTTTTTTGTTAAATGATGTTGGGCCGAGAGTTTGGGCCAATCAAATAGGAATGGGATAGTTTGAGCCCATTAAACTTTAGTTCTGATTTTTGGGGACCTAACCGTAAATTTTTCGGCTCATTGTGCCCTTGGAAGTACTTACAGCCCAACATAAGATAAGGGGTGGGTTTTTGGTCCATTAAGGTAATTAACTTATTTATGGCCCAATAAGGCCCATTAGAGTTATAATGAATCATTCTAGGCCCAAATGGGCCGAGAGTTGAATTGAATGCTTATTGGTCCATTAGGCCCAATAAGGAAATCCTAGTCTACAATGAACTTGAACCGGGATTTATAAGGTTTTCAACCCTTAGTTGAACATATGAAATGTATTTGAATGAGCATAGAGTACAAGTTATTATACTAGGTGAATGATTACATGAGAGTGGAATTTCCTAGCAAAAATGCTAGTTGTGACAGATTATTAATAAATACTATCAACTCTTGTATTTAATTAGTGAATTATTATTGGGTTATTGTCACTGTTGTAACATCCGAAGTTCGGAAGCAAGAAGTTGAAGGGTGCTAAGTGTAAATTAAGGAAGCTACTCGACGAGTAGTTATGCTACTCGTCGAGTCGGAGCGGGATTTGATCGCGGGTTAAGTGGCCAACTCGCCGAGTCGGAAGATGTACTCGACGAGTTGGTGCTGGAATAAGAAAATCCTAATCCCGAGGGTTGCACCCTATTTAAAGGACTTTATGTCCTTCTCCCAGCCTCCTATTCCCCCTGAGAGTTCCTGAAAACCCTAATTTTCGTGTGAGACTTCATTGTTGAGGAAATTGGAGCTTGGAAGAGGAACTTGGTGTAAGGAGCTTGAGGAATTAGAGGCTAGCATCAAAGGGATTGTGTAGACCTGGGATCTACATCAGTTTGGGCACATCTCAGAGGTAAGGAGCCATTATCTTAAGCTTTTTCCTTTTTGGTTCATCCTTGGTGGTTGATTTGGAGTTCCTTAGCTTGTTTGAGATCTATTTCGAGTTTGGAGTTTAGATCTAAGGTTGCTACTTTAGATCTAGGCTTATGATGGTCCAAAATGTCATAAAGCTTCTGTTTAAGAGTTGTTGGTGAAGCCCCCTAGTCTTTAACCCTAGACCTAGTGTGTTTTGGGCCTATATCTCCTTGGTTTCACGTAAAGTTTGCAACTTTATGTAAGGGTTAGACTGTTGAAGAGTGGATCTATGGATTAGAGCCCCTGCATGGCTCGAAAAGCCACTGTATGGATTGAGAACTGGAGAGACTCGGCGAGTTACATGGGTGTACTCGACGAGTTGTATGAACATGTGCATGGACTCGGCGAGTTGGAAGAACAACTCGGCGAGTCTGTTGAAGATTGTCTTGGACTTGGCGAGTCTGTTCTTGGACTCGGCAAGTCAGGTCGCAGAACCCGAATCTCTTTTGGTTAAAGCTTTGGATTAGTGAGTCGGTTGGCGACTCAGCGAGTTGGACAGGATCGAATTTCGAGATCGTTGAACTCGACGAGTCTTGGGGCGACCCAGCGAGTTGAGTCGTGTTATGGGAGTTTTTTGAGTATAAGAACTCGACGAGTCGATGGGTTGACTCGGCGAGTAGATTCAACCAGGAAGGTTGACTTTGACTGAGGACTTTGACTTTGACCAAGAGTTGACCAGTTTGACTTCCAAGGGTATTTTGGTGATTTTGGGTATTTATGGAATTGGTTCTTTGGTAGTGTTTTGTGGTGAAGTTCGTGTCGGTGGTCGGAGCAGCTTTGTCTTATCTCTTCAGTCGACAATTGCAGGTGAGTTATCCTCACTATATCGACAGGGTCTACGACACCAAGGCCGGCCCTTTATCGGATGGAAATTTGGGTATTGTTGTTATGTTATTGTTTTGCTATATCTGCATCCTGGTATTTAGGATGGTGTTATGTTAGTGACCTGGTTAAGGTCGGTACCCGATATTTAGGGTAATGTTATGTTAGTGACCTGGTTAAGGTCAGTACCCATTATATAGGGTAATGTTATGCTAGTGACCGGTTAGGTCGAAGTCCTGGTTAGGATGTTGATATGCTATGTGATCTGTTAGACTGTTTGTCTGGTTAAGGATTTGTTATGTGATTAATGGTTTTATGTGCACATGGTTGTTTGACAGGGGATGGATTGAGGCGGGTCCTGCTTTGTGTTGTAGGCCAACATACCCAGGGCGGACCGGATATTCCGAAGGCCTAACGAGCGGTCCGGATAGGCTGAAGGCCCCAAGAGGGCAGACCAGACGTGTCGAGGCTCGGAGAGTGGACCAGGCCGTCCGAAGGCCCGATGTGCGTGAACCAGTCATACTGTAGAATCAGAGAGTGGACCAGGTGGATTGAAGGCCCGGTGCGGGCGGACCAATCACACTGTACACTCGATGTACATGGCTAGACTTGGAGGGTGGACCAGGTAGACTGAAGGCCCGGTGTAGGCGGACCAGTCACACAGTAGACCCGATGTGCATGGATGTTCTATTTGCGATATGTTATGAGTATGTTTATGTGTGGTTGGTATTTTTGGGGTAACTCATTAGGCTTTCGGGCTTACAGTTCAGTGTACTGTTTCAGGTACTTCAGGAGATCGTGGCAAGGCGAAGGCGTGATCGTAGTGCTCCTCATGATTTGTGATTTATGTGATATGGTTCTGGGGGATACTCTGATGTTTAAACTATTTTGAAAACAAGATGTATGAACTTAATGGTTTTTGAATGAATTAAAATGTTTTAATTTGGCTCAAATTTTATGGGTGTTACAAGTTGGTATCAAAGCCTTGGTTTGAGTGAATTGGAGGAACATTCGTATGAATCCAGTCTCAAATCATTGAGGGATTTTCAAAATGGTTTTTAAAAGGTTTTTCGAAATAAGTAAAGGAGGATGCATAGGGTACGATCAGCCAGAGCCAGTAAGTAGACCCTAAAAATACCATACAAGTTATTTGATTATGTGATATGTTAGAACAACATGCTAGTACTAGGCTAGGGATCTTCAGGAATTGCATGATAGAATTTCCTGATTACATGATGCCTGATAGCCTAGGGTTCTCTTATGGGTGGGTTGTGCGAGACCAGGAGGTCGGTTATGAGATAGTGGTGCTCCTCTAGGGGTGAGGATTGAGTGCTTGCTATGTATGCTTGTGCTTAGGGAGTTGTGGTGATACTTGAGACAAATATGGGTAGGTGTGGAAGGTAGTATGGGCCTGTACTACCGAAAGCACAGGACCCATACGCGTGTCAAGGAAGTCACAACCCCTAGGTTGTTGGTTAGAGGTTAGTTCTTGGCGGTTATGTGAGGTATATGAGGTTCTTATGGTTCATTCAGTATGGCGGATGTGAGACGTTTGGAGGCAGGATCCGGTTCAGGATCGGGATCAGGAGAGGGTGGTCAGGATGGACCGGTACCACCCGAAGTCATTGGTCAGATGAGTACGGACAAGTTGGATGCCAGGATTCGTGAAATCCTGCATGATGAGGTTGCTGCTATGTTCCGGGCTTAGTTGCCAGAGATGTTTGTGTTGGGTTTTGAGCATTCTAACACTCCTAAGGTGTACATGCAACCCTAATAACCTTGGATCTATGTTTTCTCTAAATACATGCAAATAATGATTTCCAAGGTTACTTCCTAACTAGCATAGCATAAGTATCTTGAATTATAAAACTACTAGTAGAAAGACATACCTTTTGATTGTGATTGACTGCTTGGAGTTTGAGAGCCTAGCACCAATAATGTGAATGCCTTAAGTGGAATCAAAAATCACCACAAACTTCGGAAACTTGAGAGAATACTATATTGCTTCTTGAAATCAGCCACCACTTAGTTCTCACACAACTAGTTGTCATTTCAAGCATAACAAGCATCTTTATATAGTGTGGAGCATTAGGGTAAACCCTAGTAACTCATGTCTTTTCCTTTCCAAGGATCCATGGGTTAAAAGCTCCATGGATCATCCATGGACCCCCATGCATGCTTAGCCCATTCCTAATGAGTGTAAGCCCACATTATCTAAAATGCAATAGCCCTTGTTTAATTAGTCACCTTTTGATCACTAAATTAATTCATAATTAATTTAAGATCAATAATAATTAAACAATATGATTTCATATTAATATATTATAACTTATAATATATTAATAAATCATAAACATACTATTCTCATAAGATTATCCATAATAATCATTCGGGTGAAGTGCAACCCAAATGGACCATGGCGGGTCGGGTCAAGTATATACCAAATAAGTTATGGACTTAGACACCTTATCCAACAGTCTTCCACTTGGATAAGTCTAATAACTGTATTTGCCTATATTACTTCAGGAACCAACCAACAATCGTAACTCTCGAAAACTCTGTTGAACTATGAAGCGCCATTTTAGATAAGTGATCATATAATCCCCTGTTCTCATGATATCAGCCGGACAAATACGTAGAACAATGTTGTACTTATTGTCCAACAGTTTGTTTCCCGATTTCCGATTTGTTTGACAAAGAACTAAATTGAACACATCAATTAGGTTCTGACCGGGCCCGGTACATAGGTCAAAACAAAATCATCAAGGGGCCCATATATCGCTTCTATTTCTAGAAGGAACAGATAAACTTCGACTCATATTCTTGTTCTACTACTTGTTGAATTATACACAAATGCACGTTTTATAACATCAAGTTAGTGATGCGCTTTTGTGCAATCAATGCACAACCAACTCATAGGCAACAACTCATATCTCTAGGTTTGAAGACTTATATGATATTACCGTCTCGCGATCACTCGAGATAAATTCCATGAAGTGATACAAGTGAGCGTGGGTTAATTCCAATACTCATAACTTATGAGTACTCATGAATGTTGTAGCAACCATTGCTATGTCTAAACACATTTAGCCATCTACAAACTCTATTCATGACAGTCTTAATTCATACCTACTTCCAACATATGAACGATTGTGGAGTGTTTAAATAACTTAGTCATTCGAAAGAATAACCTAGCTATTCTGGAAGTCAAAACATGCAAAGTGAAACACAATAATAATCGAATCCATTATGGTCTCAGAACCCTTTTGAATATAAATAGAACCACCTTTTATTTATCACCATATTGATTACACATTATTCATTGTATAATGTTTCAAATAGTCAACTTAATACTTGAATAAAACAATAGTTGTCCCATGCTCCTAGCATGTACACTTTGTTTCTAAACAATGGTTATGCCATACTCCATGTATGCAAACTATGTTTGTCTATAATCCTAACTTTGTGAAATAGATCAATTGAACATGATTCCAATGATGCTCATTTCACAATCCCAAATCCTTATTGTAAATATAAGAATTCCTAATTCTCACCATTTACCGTAATAAGTTAGATTTTAAACTTTTATGCAATGTTCCTCTTGTAATGATTATGCATAAAGTCGCCAAAACCTTGTCACTAGTCATTACAGAGTATTCCAAAGAAGATCAACTCTATGGAAACGAAGTCTCATATTCAAAGTACATTGCTTTGAACATCCTTCTTGCATTAAGGTTTTCTAATCCTACACAGATTGAATAACTTCCACCTATGGAGACATTTCCATAGTCTCATTTTGACTATCACTTCTGAACAAGAGTTGCCTCTTTTCAGAAAATGTCAATATGGTCCTGCCAAATTTAACACTATACTTCTAAATGTCCCTGAGCAACCAATCTTTGGCAAACCTTAGATTGTCCTCGACAATTGCTTAATCACTTTAGTCATATCCAGTTCTAGACTTTTCCCTTCTAAATGCCCTGAGCATTTGGAAAATTTAGAAAGGATGAAATTATAGCACATGAAATTGATCCTATATCCGAAGCATATGGGACACGATTCATGATGTCTCACATAAAGACATGATACTAGACCAGTCTTTTGCTACAATATTTTTTATTTGCCATGTTTTCAAAATTTAACTACGAAGAGGGATGTCGTAATCATAATCGAATTTTGATAACGCAATATATATATATATATATATATATATATATATATATATATATATATATATATATAGAATTTCTTTAAGTTGAACCATTCCAACATAAAATACATACATATATATATATATATATATATATATATATATATATATATATATATATATATATATATATCCTTGACTAAAGATGATTAAAATCTCAATCTAAGCTTTTAGAATTGAATTGAAGTATAATTTCCTCTCCATTAATTATAGCAAAACAATTTTTCAACCCCTGCAACTTCACGAATTGAAACTTTTGTTTTTCTGTAATTAACATTGCTAGCTTGCAATAATAATAATCATAATTATCATGCTCCCACTAACATGATGATTATTAGCATAACACTTATGCTCCCACTAGCTTTGACATGTATTCAGAAATCGGTTGGACTTATGAAATTTAGATTCATACACCCTTCCGTAGATAGCTCACATATGTGTCTAAACAATTTCAAGAGCTATGAAAAGGGATGTCGTAATCATAGTCTCAATTGTTTAGACCTTTGCCATTTCTCACAAGTCCATGTTAGTGTGTCGGTTAACCACACACACTCCACTAACGACTTTTGAAAATGAAAATAACACAATTGCTATCTACTTAAAATATACTTAGTGAAAGCGTTTCCTCACCATCATTTTCATGAATCGAAGGGAAACCTTATGACACTTAAATTTGATAGTGTATGAGTTCCTATCCATGTGAATTTGTCAAAACCATAATCACAAGACAAGGTTAGTGACAAATTCAGCCTTACATGGATTGAACTTGTTAAATCTTAATTTCTTGTCACCTGGTAGCACAAGGCCCACCAATGCTTCCAAGCTGTTATGCTCACAATTTAGAACTAACAAAACTCATATGCATAGTCAACTTAATTGGCACAAGAATTGTGTCAACATGATAGGTTACAAACCTCAAGTCATGTGCTAGTGATAAAACACAGGTTTTACTCTTGATTAAATCTTGAAACTCTTTCAGGATCTTTAAGGCTCCCACTGTCCTCTTGACATATAAGTTTCCCAAGTTAGGAGAATTGGAAAATCCTCCGATAAAACAACAAGTATTCAAGTTTGGTTAGTTGTTTAGATTTATCAGTGTTGTTAGCCGAGAGTGCGGTATGATTGGAGCAAGTGATAGACAAGTGGGGCAGGGAACAGACCATGGTTTAAGGTAAGGTAGTTGGTAGATGTGAGGCATGGGTTTAGGCTATGGAAAGGATTCTGGGAACGAAACTAGAGTTCGGAACCCCAAGAGGGCTAGAACAGACTGCATGGGAGAGATTCCCGGGAAGGATGGTTCAGGGTGACGTACAATAGTTTTGAGTGGTCCGGATATTGAAGGCCGGAAGGCATACCAGTTAGGCCGAAGGCTCGAGGAACGGTCCAGATAGGCTGAAGGCCCAGGAGGGCGGTCCAGACATGCTGAAGGTTCTGAGAGTGGTCCAGATAGGCTGAAGGCCTGGAAAGGTGGTCCAGTCATGCTGAAGACTTTGTATGTGCTAGTAGATCAGTATGCGGAGAATGAGTGAATATGTCGCCATGCAATAATAATCGATATGGTCTGGCCCCAAGTATTGATCATGATGATGGAGTTGGTTGGAGCCCGTGCGTGGGCCTTGTTAGTTATGTGATCGGATTCGGAGTATATGGGAGTTCGAGAATAGTAGTTGATCTACATGGATAGTGTAGAGTAGAGTTTAGCTAAGTGGCACTTATAGGTGCGGTAAGGGTTGTTGAGTAGACTTCCTAGAAAGGAAATGTATGTAGCCCCGGAATGAGTGTGGGTCCTCTGAAAGGAAGGCAGTGGAGTAAATGGATGATCGAAAGTGCTTCAGTTGTTAGTGATAAGCACCGAGATTGTACCAGATGTATGGAAGCAAATACGGGTTGGATGCCCGTTGAGGTTGTGGAACGGTTAGCACTGACGCGGAGTCAGGGGAGCTCGGAAGTGATGCAAGGGTAGATCCTTGGATCCCGAATTATGGATGTGGTCATGAGTTATGTATGTAGTGGTATTCCATCCTAGGGATGGCTGGACCATTGTAGGCGTGCCTGGTTTTCCAGCCTGAGGTTGATTGGTCCAGGTACGATGTGTATGAACGTTATAGCTGGATGTTCAGGAGGGTTGCTCGGAAGCTGTGAAATGTTCTATCGTATCAGCGCGGTGAGGGATTTGATCCAGAGAGGAAACAGGATGAGTTTCCATCGGTGCAGGTTAATAGAAGCAGCGCCAGTTGGGCGGAAGATAGCGAGTTAATACTGGGCCAAGACCCGATGGTTTAGAATGGTATCTAGTTTTCGCAGGTGGCGAATGAATGCGAAAGACAGAAGTAAGGTAGTTTCTTTAGGTGACACTTAGTTAATGAGTGTTGTCATCAGAGAAAAGAAGTCGGTGGCCGGCTTGAAGTAGTTATCGGGACCCTGCATGGGAAGAGATGGATTCTAGGGATTCGATAGCAATGTGTAAGGGCTATAATGTTGTAATAGTCGAAGGGTCAGTTTGATTGTTACGAAGTATCTGTTGTCTTCGTATATATATGTCTTCGGATGTATTGTTATTTTACTAAGGCATTATAAAGTCAAGTCTTAACTCTTAGTCCTTAGTATCGTTATGCTTTTGTTCTCCTATAAATAGGGGTCTATAATAGTATTCAAAGGGGTCCAGAACGGAGATTTACAGTTTAGTCATTGTATTCTGTAAACTGAAAAGCATAATACGAGCTAATCAAATATTCTATTTACTTCTCTGTTCTTCTTTTGAAATCATTTACTCAATTCATACTCGAATTACATTCAAACTCGATTCCAAATCTCATCAATTGGTATCAGAGCAGGAATCCTTTCTGTGATCTGATTTTCATACGTTAAAAAAGATTTTTGAATCTATTGTTTGATTCAAAAAGTTTCCGTTCTTTTTATATGTGAAAATTCTTCTTGATCTAGGTCTAGGATCTGATTCTGCGAATATTTTTGTGAATCGGTTGTTTGTAGTGTGATTCTAATCTGAAATATACAATTTGATTTCAAATTCTCAAAGTTTTCATATTATTGTTGAAGTTTTGTTCCATACAACAATGGCGTCATTCAATCTTAACTCAATGACATCATTTTCTCATTTACTTGGATCATCCACAAAGATTCCGATGCTAATTCCAGAATATTACGATCAGTGGGCAGATCGTATGCAAGACTACTTGAACAGACTGGATGAGGATTTATGGAATTGCATTTCAGGTGAAATAAATCCACCTGCAACAGTTCAGTCAATCGGTGCATCTTCAAGCAGTTCAGAGGTTGAAAATCAATCTAATCGTTTAAAACAACTGGAGAAGAAATGCATGAGGGAATTAAGAGGTGCTTTCTCTCCTGTTGTGTACAATTATGTTAGGACATGTACAACAACTAAAGAAATCTGGAACAATCTCAAAGACAAATTTCAAGGCAGTGAAAAGACAAAGATCACATCTGTGAAACAATGTTTAGTGGAACTCAAGGATTTCAAACAGAAGGAATCTGAATCCATTGAAGTTTACTATGATCGACTCAACGAGTTAATCTACCGTTGTAATCGTTATGGTATCATAAGGTCATCAATGGAGTTCAACTTGATTTTTGTAATGGGACTTCGAAAGGAATGGAGAAGTGTAAGTATGATGGTGAAAAATCAGCAGAGTTTTGACACTTCGACATTAAATGACTTGTACAATCAGTTGAAATTTCATGAAAATGAGGTTAATGAAATAGCTGAGGAAACAATGGCAAGTCTTGGTGGACCATTGGCACTCATTTCGAAGGGTTCAGAAAGAGAGAGTGAAAAATTAAAGTCTAATGAAGAAGAAGGTTTTCTGATGAATTCTGAAGATGAGGTTGTTGCATTTTACTCAAACAATTGAGTAAAGAAATTTTTTAAGAAACCTTTTAATACAAAGAACAAGTCATCGGATTCGAAGGGTAATTTTGAAAAAAAAAACAGAGTGGATGAAAAGCTAAAAGAAGTAAAGAAGGATTCAAAGAGCGAAATGGAGAAAATGGAAAAGATGTTAAAAGGTGATACGGGGATTAATTGCCATTATTGCAATGGTGCTAATCACTTGGCAGTAGATTGCTTGTTAAGAAAGAAGGAAGAAAAGAAAAATAAAACAAAGGATGAAGCTTATTATATAGAGAAGCTGGAGGAAGTGAAGTTAAAGGCAAATAATTTATCTCTGGTAGCTCATGGAGAAACTGAATCGGATGGTACATATCAAATATGGTCTTCTGGTTCTGATGATGAAGAGATGAAAAATCCATCACATGGAGCCACGTTTGCAAAGATGGAAGAGGATTCAGACGAAGAACAGACTTACGAAGTGCGTGGGCAATGCTTCGTATCGAAGTCTACTGACAAGTCACCGATGAAAACAAAGGTACGTAATATTCTTGAATCCTTTAATATTCCTGTTTCTGCATATAATTCTGAATTAATATCTTTTGATGAAACTGTTACTTACTTTGATTCAATTGTTGTGTCTGCTAGCAATGAAGCGAAAAAGTTAAGTGATCAATTACTAGAGACAAGAAAGAAGTTAGATTCAAAAGTCACTAGGATTGATTACTTAGAATTGCAAGTATCGAATATTATGGCAGATAGGGAGAATTTGTCAAAAGAAATAAATTTGTTGTTAGCTCAAAGAAATATTTTTTGTAATTCTGCAAAAAGACTATATGGAAAATTAACTGAATTACACCATTCAAGTGAGATAAGTTAGGAACAACATAGAAAATTGCTACCATTTTTAGCTTATGCCAGAGCTAAGGTAGATAGTATTTCATATGATTGTGAAAAAGAAATTTCTGATTTTAACAAAGTTCCAGATGATAGGTTTAGATATGGAATTGCTAAAGTCGAAGATTGTCTTGATGCTAATGATTTAGTAAACATTGTGAATGAAACCTTAACTAAATCTGAATAGATTCGAATTTTGAAAAAGACTGAGAATTCTACATCTAATTCAGAATCTAATTTCGTTGATATTGAAGATAATTCTGATAATATTAGTGAAATTAGTGATTTAGAGGATGTAGATTGTTCTCAATTGTCTGTAATAAATGTAGCAAATTCTTTTAAAGGGAAAGATAAATGTGAAGATTTATTGGTAAAAATTAACATTGATCAACCTTCAACTTCGAAAGTTTGTGATATGGAATTTGTGGAAATACATGATAGTCAAACAGATGATAGTGATAATGAGGAAGAAAGTACAAATTCGAAGACAAATAAAAGTTCGAAAGAAGTTGAAATTCCTCGAGTGGTTGTTGATCAAGTTTATATGGATTCACAAGAGTTTGCGCAAATTCTTAGTGAAAAAGGTGCTCATAATCTTGAAACGAATATTGTGGTTTATCCAATCTTCAAATGCACTGATGATATTGTATTCCCAAACCAAATCTTCGTAACAACAGGTAATGTTGAAAATATTAAGCCTGAATTCAAAAATTTGGTAGAGGAAGACAATAAGAAAACTTCTGATGAGGGTTTCTTTTCGAATCAAAGCATAGTTGAAAACAATCTAACAAAGAATTCATATATCTTTCAACGTCAAAAACCAAAACGAATATGGGTTGAAAAGTAGAAATTGAAAAGAAGATAGTTAACACAACTGAAAATGTGTTCACAAAGCACGGCAATGTTAAACTAGAAATTAAAGAAGTCAACAAAGCTATAAAATTAAATTCAAAAGAGTTTAAAGCACAAGTTGAAAAATTCTCAAAAGAAAATAATATTTCTAAACGTCAAGCAAGAACAACAATTTTTTGGCAAACTATTGAGTCATTAAATAAGAAATCATTAAATTTTTCAAAAGGAGGAAAAGTTTTTAGAGGAAAATCAAAGACTCGAAATTTTGAAAAGAAAAATACTTCATTTTCAAATATTCAAACAAACTTTTCTAAAGAAACAAAAACAATACTTCCAAGAAAAAGTTTTCAGGAAAAGGTTGAAAAATAGATTTCAAAATCACAATTCAATACGTCTTATCATGAATCATATCTTTTAAAACCAAAAGTGGATTATGTTTCAAGTTCAGCAAAATGTTATAATCCTTTGAAGAAACAAGCTGACAAAGTATCATATGCGAAGGGTATAACAACTAAAAGAAATATTGATCATTGGTTGGAAGGAAAGGGAAAAATGTATCAATCAAGTAAGTTTTCAAAAGAACAGATACATGAGGCGTATGACAATATGCAAATCCTTCAATGAATGGAAGTTCATCATCCAAGGAATCCAACATTACAGTTAAAGCCTGGAAACTAGTCACAAAAGTGAAAAGTGACATATCACAAACTCAACATGCGAAGGGGTATATCAGTGAAAATTTGAAAACAATAAAAACTCATATATCTGACGCTTTGAATGAAAATGTTAAATTTGTTGACAGTTTCAAAACAAGAGTTTGTGATTGGGTTAATGGTTGTATTTTACAATTGAAAAAGACATCTAATATGAATGGACCCAACAAGTTTTGGGTACCTAAAATTTTTCAATAATTGCAGGTACTTTGTGACGAGCAATATGATAACAAGTGGTATATTGATAGTGGTTGCTCACGTCACATGACTGGGAAGAAGGAAAACTTAAGAGATTTTCGAAGTCTAGAGAATGGTGGAGTGGTTAAGTTTGGCAATAATCACAAGTGCAAAGTCAAAGGTTATGGAAAGATAACGAATGGAACATTCACTGTCAATCGAGTTGCATTTGTCGAAGGCATACAACATAATTTGATAAGTGTTTCACAACTTGTTGTGGGCACTGGAAATCAAGTTCTTTTTAATGAAGAAGGCAGTGTTATTTCGAATGTTGAGACAAATGAAGTTTTACTCAAGTCAAAACGAAAAGGTGATATGTTTACATTGGATATAGTTCCCATTGTTGGCAAACCTGCTGTGTGTTTACTTTCGAAGGCTGCTGCCGATGTTAGCTGGTTATGGCACAGGAGGTTATCACATCTAAATTTTTGAAACATCAACAAACTTGTCGTACAAGATCTGGTAAGAGGTTTACCCATTCTTAAATATGATAATGAGAGTTTGTGTGCAGCCTGTGAAGTAGGAAAACAACACAAACAAGGTCATCCAATCACAGTAGATTCGAAGATTGTTGAACCCCTCGAACTTTTGCATATTGATTTATGTGGTCCTTCAACAATTGCTACTCTTAACAAGAAAATGTACATTCTAGTAATTGTAGATGATTTTTCAAGATTTACGTGGGTTTATTTTCTCAGGTTAAAATCCGAAGTTTCACAAATGATGATTGATTTTATCAAGAAAATGGAAATTTCGTTGAAGAAGCCAGTTCGAAAAATTAAAAGTGATCATGGAACTGAATTCAAAAATCAGGTTTTAGATTCATTTTTGGTGGAAAAAGGTATTTCGCATAATTTTTCATCTCCATATACGCCACAACAAAATGGTGTAGTTGAACGAAGAAATCGATCATGATGCGAAGCTGCAAGAATAATGTTGGCATATTCAAATTTACCTCAATAGCTTTGGGCCGAAGCTGTTTCAACTGCTTGTTTTATTCAGAATAGATCATTCATTCATAGACGGTTTAATGCTACTCCTTATGAAATCATCAATAATCGAAAACCTAATGTCAAATTTTTTCATGTTTTTGGATGCAGGTGTTTCATAATGAATCTTAAGGATAATCTTTCGAAGTTTCAAACAAAAGCTGATGAAGGAATTTTCTTGGGATATTCACATAATTCTATTGCTTATAGAGTGTTAAATAAGCGAACTCGCAAAGTGGAAGAAACATTCAATTTGACATTTGATGATAATTACAATTAAAAGACTAATCATCAATTTGCAAATTATCCTATTTTGCAAAATTCTTTGAATGATAATGAACCAATTGAAATGGATGATGCTAATTATGAATCGATTTTTGGTACTTCAGATCAAGCAATTGATGCAGAGAGAAATGCGAAAGATAATAAACAATCAGAAAATTCGAAGCTTGATAATGATTCAATTTCGTGTTCGAATCAAAACACAAATGCAATATATGATGGTCCAATGGAGGGGGAGCACTTGGATTCGAACAGTTTTGTTGAAGGGGAACATTCTTACGAAGCAGAAGTAATGTCAACCAATGTTAATGTTGAGGGGGAGCCAATCATCGAAGCGGAGCCAATAATTGAGGGGGAGCCCATACTTGAGAAGGATCCAATTATTGAAGAAGAACATTTTGATGATGCTGAGGATGCATGTTCAATAAATGGATCAGAAAATGATGCTATGTTTGAAGATGCACCTTTGGATTTTGATCCTGATTATCCACCATTAGATAAATGGACAAGAAATCATCCAAAAGAACAAATTCTTGGAGATCCACAAGCGGGAGTATTGATAAGGGCTCAACTTCATGCAAGAAATGAGGTATTAAATACTCACCAAGAGTTATGCATGTTTAATGTTTTTATTTCCAAAATCGAACCAAAGACAGTTAAGGTTGCAATGGAACACTCTGATTGGGTTGTTGCAATGCAAGCTGAATTGTCTGAATTTGAAAGAAACAAAGTTTGGAGATTAATTCCTAAACCTGTTGATGTTTCAATTGTTGGACTTAAATGGATTTTTAAAAACAAAATTGACAAAGATGGAAACATTATTCGAAATAAGGCTAGACTTGTTGTTAAAGGATATTCACAACAAGAAGGAATTGATTATGAAGAAACATTTGCCCCTGTCGCGAGACTCGAGGTTGTTCGTATTTTTCTAGCTTATGCAGCTCATAAAGATTTCGACGTTTATCAAATGGATGTCAAATGTGCATTCTTAAACGGTGAACTCGAAGAAACGGTTTATGTTGAACAACCACCAGGTTTTATAAATAACGAACATCCTGATCATGTTTATATTTTAGATAAAGCTGTGTATGGGTTGAAACAAGCACCACGAGCATGGTATGCAACATTAACATCATTTTTGAAACAATCTAAATTTAAACAAGGATCAGTTGATCCCACTTTATTTCGAAAGAAAGTTGGGATTCATCTGATGCTTGTTCAAATTTATGTTGATGATATAATTTTTGGCTCTACTGACCCTGCTTTATCTAAAGAATTTGAAGACTTGATGAAAAGCAAATTCGAAATGAGTATGATGGGCAAAATCAATAATTTTTTGGGTTTGAATATACGTCAAAACAGAGAAGGCATATTCATTAATCAGGAGAAATATACGAAGAATTTGTTAGAAAAGTTTGGAATGACGAATAGCACAAGGTTACGAATACCAATGGCAACGGGCATAAAGCTAACTTCTTCGTTAGATAAATCTGCTGTTGATATCAATCTGTATCGAAGCATGATAGGGTCTTTATTGTACTTAACTGCAAGTCGACCTGATATTATGTTTTCTGTTTGTAATTGTGCAAGGTATCAATCAAATCCACGTGAACCACATCTAACAGCAGTGAAGAATATTTTTAGATATTTGAAAGGCACTACTTCGTTAGGTTTGTGGTATCCTTCGAAAACAGGGTTCTTTGTACAAGCTTATTCAGATGCGGATCTTGGAGGATGCAGTCTTGATCGAAAAAGCACAACTGGTGGATGTCAATTACTAGATGGAAAATTGGTCAGTTGGCAATCGAAGAAGCAAACATGTGTTTCGATATCTACGGCCGAGGCTGAATATGTTGTTGCAGCTGCGTGTACATCACAAATTATTTGGATTCAAAGTCAATTACGTGATTATGCTATAAATATGAAAAAGATTCCTTTATATTGTGATTCACAAAGTGCAATAAGAATTTGTCATAATCCTGTGCAGCATTCGAAGACTAAGCATATTGATCTCAGATATCATTTCATAAAAGATCATGTGGAAGAAGGGAATATTGAAGTTCATTTTGTGAAAACAACGGAACAGTTGGCAGATATTTTTACAAAGGCATTGGATGAAAAATCATTTCTTCATATCTTAAAAGGATTGGGTATGATTGATGGAAATTCACTTACATGTGATAAAAGCGAAGAGTGATGGGTCTGAATGATTTGGTGAACTGACGGACAGGGTGATTAAGTGTTAAGAGGTTACTGTTCATGGTCAATGCTTCGAATGGTTCGCATTCGTATGATTTATTCAATGTTGCAGTTCATATTCAGAGACTACTGTTCCAAGTCAACGGTTCGGATGCTTCATGTTCGTATGTTTAGAAGATAATACATATCTCAACTAAGGTTAGAATTCTCGTTTCTTTTTTATTTTCTTCGCTTTCGAAAAACCTGAAAAATCAAAAATATTTTCTTTTGATTAATTTTTTTTTGAAAAATCAAAAATCCAAAAAGATTTTATTTTGTTATGTTTTTAATTTTGAAAAAAAATCAAAAATCACAAAAATATTTTTGTTTTCTTTGTTCTTTAAACTTTGTGTGCTGAAAATTTAATACAGGGCTAAAATGCGAAGAGCTCATATTTGTGTCTTCTATGGGAAGGTATGATTTCAATAAATTGTGTACTAGTTAGGACGTCCCTAGAAGCATGCTGATGCATGTTGCCTCAAGCCTCATATGACTCTATGTGTGGGAAATGAAAGCCTTGACGAAATTATCTCATGAAAATTTCTTCCCAACAAGGCTTGTATTCGCATAAGTCAACAAGAGCTACCTTACTCTTCTCACATGAGTTAAGAGTTTTTTGTTTTGTCCATTATAACAGAGGTACATTTCGATTCTTATCCAATCTTTTTATACCAAACAATTCTTTTAATCCAAATTTTTGAAGAGATTTGTCCTTGAGGTCTTTGATCAAACCAATCAAAACTTAGACAAATCACAAGTCTGTGTTTATGATCTAACATCATGAGTCCGTGATGGAGGTGAAACCCAAATATCATAAACCTTAAGGAATTGACGGGGAACTATGTTCCAGAACTTACGAAACATTTGTTTCAGTACCTTTTATACTCAAAATCATATTCATTTTTTTGAGTGATCTTACTCAAACATTCGAAACCTACGATGTTTGTTCCCAACAAGATCCAACATAAATTTTTTTTGTATGAATATGATTTCTGTGTGAGTATATTTCGAAAATCCTAGTTACTTTGAATATCATTCGAAACCAATTTGTCACTGACTACATTGGTCACACAAATAATTTTGGTTACAATTTATCATCTTATGTTAAGGTTGATATGTAACGAAATTTTCGAAGCCACCCTTATGCCTTATAAAAGAAACCCTTCGAAACTTCTCTACAAGTTATCGATTGTAATTCACGGGAAACCAAGCAAGCTGTTAATTATCTCTCTTGATAATTTCCGAAGAAATCTTTGCCCGGGATTCAATTGTTTTGTGTCAAATTAAATTTTTGACATCACAGGTTTCAAAATTTTTTTTATTTGTTTCTTCTCTAATTTTTTTTGAAACACAGCAGACACGAAATCCTTGAGGTTTGAGTATTACCAACTCAATCTGATGATTTCAAATCTCTGGCATATGACTTCGTTTTTTCAACCCAAAAGCGAAAGAGCCTTACCTCTATTCGAAGGAATCCGACGGTTACACTTCTTTTGGGGAATATCAAACAATCTTGTCTCTTGGTGACGTATGGTATACGATACGAGTTTTAGGTGTGCTGACAGTTACGATTGTTACTTTTTGATGAGTACGACCCGTCTTTCAAGGCGCTATGTCAGCAAGCATTTAACGAATCCTGCTTCAAATTCAAAATTCTAGGGTTACATATAAAAAGGGAACTCAGAGGTCTATAACACTTTACGCGATCAAACATTCTCAGTCATACAAGTTCTCTTTACAATTCATCTCTCAAACACTTATCTTCTTCAATCATCTTGATCATACTCATCAATGGCGACTTACAAACAAGACAGTGTTACATCATCACCAACAACTGAAGAAGTCGTTAGTGTTCCAATCTTGAAGATCCAAGGTTCAAATTACCAAGTGGAGTCGGATTTATCCAAATATCTGGATGAACTCAAAATGTTGGTGGTTGCTTTACAAAATTTAGTTATGTCCAAAGCTATGTTTGATTTCTTTGCTGTTCCTATGTCGTGGTTATCAAAGGCTGCTTCCACTGCATCGTACAACAAGGAGACTGGTTGCGTGGAATTTACAATGGTGAATGATACTCGTATTAGGGTATCTAAGCGGTTATTTTGCAAAATTTGGGGAATTTCGAATACTGGTATGTATGACGAAATTTCATCTTCCCAAGTAGTGTTCATGTTCAACGAAATGGGACATCAACCTCCATTGACGCGTATCAGTGACTTTAAGAAGTCTGGATTACCTACGGTATGGAATTTCTTGTTCGGCATTTTTCTTCGATGTCTTATTGGAAGAACCGTAGGTCTCGGCAAAGGACGAATGGAAGTTTATGCAATGGTGGCAGGGATTTATTATGATCTGAATGTTGATTACTCTGAACAGTTGTGGACAGAGTTTTTAACTAGTATTTCCAAGAAAAGTGCCAAACAGGGAATCTCATGTGCTCGATATTGGAGTTTGATTATTCAATATGTTTACAACAAGGAGAAGATCGAAGTTCCTGATTTTGAAGAAAAAGCAATGTTTCACATGTATGGCAGTCCGAAGGAAGTTGCTGATGATCCTGAGGTTTTTACATCCATAGCTCGTATTCCGGATGCGATGCTCAAGAAGGTGGATCCAACAAATGAAGTTTTGGTGTCATATTTGCAATCAATTGACACAACAATTGTGACAGGAATGTTGTATGAAGAAGAGAAGAGGAAATCCAAGAAATCGAAGAAGACAGATGTTGGGTCTTCGGAAAAAGTGGTGAAGGATGAGAAGAAGAAGAAATCTCCACTAACTAAATCTGCTACAAGTGAAGATGTTTCTCTCATTTTAACAACAGTTGCTGATACACATGTTATTGAAGCATCCCCTTTGAAAGAAACTATTCCATCGAAGACAGGAGTTTTTCGTCGAGTAAAAATAAAGCGAAAGTCTTCGTCTCAGCTTGTTAAGAAAACACAAGTTACACATCAGGGTGTAACTGTTAGGGAAATTCCAGCTCCGGTGTCTCCATCATCCAAAAAGCAAAGGGCTGAAGATCTTGCAAAATTTCTAAAGAAGAATCAAAGAATAGAAGATGTAGAGCAAGTTCCTGAAACACCGGAGATTTGAATTCATGAAGAAGCAAAGACCAGTGTGTCTGTTGGTTTTTCGAAGCCTATTGAACAAAGTCCTGTTGTTTCATTACCCCAGGTTACATCGACTACTGATTCTCCTACTTTTCAATCTATCATGGATCAACCATTCACTACCATATTTTCAACACAATCAACTGATCCACCGAACCCATCATCCCCAATTGATGAAACTATGGTTGCTGATGATGAAACTGATACTGAAGGCTTTGGAGGTACATTCGAAGCTCTTCATTTTGATCATGCCAAAGAAGATTTTCCAGACCACATGTTGATGACAATGAAGCAATTCAAGATCTTGAATTCAAAATTGAATTCCATCTTGCAATCACAAGCTGATGTGGGTAGTGGTGGGGTTACAAGTTTGGAAGTTGATTCCTTAATCAAGATGATGGAAGGCCGTGTGATTTCGAAGGCATCTGGGCTCATTCGGGATTCAGAGAGTCGTGTTCTTGAAAAAGTTGATCAGCATGATGTTTCGAATGAGAATCGTATTAATTCTCAGAGATCTGATTTTGTACGAGAGTTGGAAGATCTTAAAATGGTTACGAAGGAGCGTCATGTGCTCTTCGTACAGGAAGTCAAGAAAGTATGAGAGGATGTCAACCTATAGATCAGAGAACTTCGCGAAGACATGCAGAAGGAAGTTCAGATTGCTCAGCAGGATTACACTTTAGCAAATAAGAAAATTGACATTATTTGTGATGCTGTTGTCAAATGTGTCAAAATGTTTGAGCAGATAAATCCACAACTGACAACTATTTCTGCCAAAGAAGAACAAAGTTTTGGAGAATTGGTTAGGTTACTGAAAGAATTACAAGACTTGTCTTCGGAGAATGTCTCTTCGATTATTTCTCAAGAATTTCTGTCTCAAAAATTTTCTCAATTCGAAGCCATCTTACACAAGAATTTGGCTCCACTACTTCGCATTTCGAGCCTTTTACCAAACGTATCGGATGCCCCACTTGCTTTCACAGGGGTGCAAGGGGGAGAAACGATTGATCATACAAAAGCTGGGGAACAAATAAAGACAACCGAAGATACGAAGGTAGTCGGAAAAGTATACCCTTCGAAAGTGGTAGTAAAGCCAACTGTTGTTTCAGCTGATCCAGTCATTTCGACTGTGATTACAACAGTTCCAATTTCAAAACCTATATCAAAAGGTATTGTAATTGAGAAACAAATTGATGTCTCTTCTTCAAAGAATATGGCTTCGTCAAACATTAAAGACAAGGGAAAATGAATTATAATTGAGAAGTCAAATAAAGAGAAGAAAGCTGAGGTGCCAGCTGAGGTTGAAAGAATGAGACATGTTCAAAGTATAATGAGACAAAGAGCTTTGGATAATTCGAAAGTTGACAAGGGTGATCCTTCGGAAGTTTACAACTACGAAACAATAGAATCCAGGGTGATGTTTGATCACATATATTCTTTTGAGAAGGTCCCTAAAAAGAGCTATGTGGTTACAAACATAGATTTTGGTCAACTTGATTTTCCTGTCAATGAAATGATGTTTGTTATGCCACAATTCAAAGCTGAAATGAAATCATTGGAAATCGAAGAGGGAAAGAAGATGAAAATAAGATTTCATGCAGTGTTGGCTAAAGCTCAGGAAGAAGTGTGGTTTTTAGAGAAGATTAAAAAGGTGATATCCATAAAAAGGGATGTTGTATTCGAAGGGAAGTTTGAAAATCTCAAGTATACTGTGGCAAGAGCAAGTGGAAAGATACAAGAATTTATAGTGGCAGACTTTCCTTTGATGAATACGTATGATCTAATCAATATCGCCTTGATGCTCAAAGACAAATCATTTTCTTTTCTTCAAGACACTGAGCCAGATGTTTTTAATCTTGGGTGCAAGCACATCAAAATATTTTTGGAGAATTACTTTGAGTGTTTGGCTCAAACAGATGTCGAACTTGCTACTGTCAAAGGCTTCGACATAACTGCACCAATGGCACCAACGAAGAAACAGACTGAGCTGAACAAGTACGAAGATGGTGAAATTTGTTTAAAGCCACTGGGGATTGTTTTTGCAGGAAAAGATAAAGCTGGAAGAGCTAAAAGATTTTTATTTCAAACTTGTGAAGTGGAGAGATACTCAAATTCACAATATACGAATTTAATTGTTCATATGAACCACTGCAAGAAAAACAATGAAGGATACAAGAAAGAGATAAAGAAAGTTATCTCATGGTATATGGAATTCCGAAGAGTGCTGATGTATGCTGTTCAATCACTGACGTCTTGAAGACTTCGACCTTGATTCCAAAGAGGGAGATTGTAAGGGCTAGAATGTTGTAATAGTCGAAGGGTCAGTTTGATTGTTACGAAGTATCTGTTGTCTTCGTATATATAGGTCCTCGGATGTATTGTTATTTTACTAAGGCATTATAAAGTCAAGTCTTAACTCTTAGTCCTTAGTATTGTTATGCTTTTGTTCTCCTATAAATAGGGGTCTGTAATAGTATTCAAAGGGGTCTAGAACGGAGATTTACAGTTTAGTCATTGTATTCTGTAAACTGAAAAGCATAATATGAGCTGATCAAATATGCTATTTACTTCTCTGTTCTTATTTTGAAATCATTTACTCAATTCATACTCGAATTACATTCAAACTCGATTCCAAATCTCATCACAATGTTTGAAGGAATCTGGGACGGTTTGAGATCAGTGGATGTATTGTGGGAGTATCATCCGGAAGTTTGTGTTGCCGCAGGCTTCAAGGACGAAGCCTAATTTAAGTGGGGGAGAGTTGTAACTGTTGGGTTTTAAGCATTCTAACACTCCTATGGTGTACATGCAACCCTAAATACCTTGGATCTATGTTTTCTCTAATATACATGCAAATACTAATATTCCAAGGTATTACCCTATCTAGCATACAATCATAGATACTTGGGTAATAATATAAATAGAATACATACCTCTTGTAGTGTAGCTTGACTCCATGGGGCTTGAGTGCCTAGTGCCTCAAATGTGACACCTCAAATGGCTCACACAACATCAAATTCTCTTGGAATAACTTAGAGAGAAATCCATACTTCATGAAATCGGCTAGCCTTTGTTTTACACACCCTAGTTGCTAATTTTAGTGAATAATATGATGCTTATATGGTGTGTTACAATTAGGGTTACACCATGTAAACCCTAATTGTCATGACCTTTCATTTCCATGACCCATGGGTTATGTAACCTCCATGGAGCATTCATGGAGCATCCTATGGGTTTAACCCAACTTGATTATCCATGGAGCTTTGGCTCACTATATAAGTTATGGACGATTTACACAATCAACCCATATATTTAATTAGTCTTCTTTTGATCACATAAGTAATTCTAAATTAATTCTTGATCAATACTAATTAAATATTATTATTCTTATTATTAATATATTAGAACTTATAATATATTAATAACCATAAGTGTCTTATTTCTCTCATTTAGTCTATCCAAGTGCATGATGCCATGCAACCCAAATGGACCATGTCGGGTCGGGTCAAGTACATACCAAATATAGTTATGGACTAAGACATTAATCCAACAGTCTCCTACTTGGATAAGTCTAAAACTATTATTGCGTATGACTTCGAAACCCAACTAGCAATCGTAGCTCTCAAAAGGCGTTGTCGAACTCTGACCTTGTAACTAAACTCTGACCTTGTCAATGACTTGTCCATTAGATAAGGGATCATATATTCCTCCATTCTAGATATCATATGGACTGAGACATGGATTAATAATCATTCTCTCTGTCCATTTGTTGTTTCCTGATTTTCGATTTATGGCGACTGACTGATTGAACAAATCACATCAATCCTGGCTTGGCCAAGTACTCACATGTGTCATCACTAAATCATCGAGGGGCCCATAGATATCGCTTTTATCCCGAAGGTAAAAGGAATGTATAAAATTCGACTCATATGGCTTGTTCTACTACTTGTTGAGTCCTACATAAAGGCACGTTTTATAACATCGAGTTACCAATGCGTTTTCGTGCAATCAATGTACTATCAACTCATAGTAACAACTCATATCTATAGGTTTGAAGAATATAAGATATTATCATCTCATGGTCACTCGTGATAAAATCCATGAAGGGATTCAAATGAGCACGGGCTGAATCCAATACTCAGAACTTATGAGCACTCATGAGTGTTGTAGCACCACTTTGTCCACCAACTTGGACCTCTACAAGCCAACCCATGACAGTCTTGATTCATATCTACTTCCAACATATGACCGACTGTGGATGGTTTAAATAACTTAGTCATTCAGGAAGAACGACCTAGTTATTCTGGAAGTCAAAACATGGAAAGTGAAACACAAGAATAAATGAATATAATATGGTATCAAAACTATGAATATAAATAAAACACTTTTTATTTATCACTATACTGATTACTCATTATTCATTGTTTCGGTTTTATCAACTTTATACTTGAATTTAAAAAACACTAGTTGTCCCATGCTCCAAGCATGTACACTATGTTTTCTAAACAATAGCTTTGAAATACATCAAGTATGAACTCTATGTTTGTCTATGATCCTTACTTTGTGAAATAGATCGATTAAACGTACTTTCAATGATTCTCTTTTCACACTCCCAAATCCTTATCGAAAAATGTAAGAATTCCAAATTCCTAACATTTAACAAAATCTGTTTAGATTTTAAACTTATATGCATTGATCCTCTTGTAATGATTATGCACAAAGTCACAAAGACTTGACAACAAACATTACAGAGCATTCCAAAGGAGATCAACTCCTTGGAAACATCCTTCTTGCATTAGGCTTTCTAATCTTACACATATAACTTCCACCTATGGAGACAACTCTATATTCCTATTTTGACTACTACTTCTGAACAAGAGTTGTCACTTTTCCAGAATATGTCAATATGGTCCTTCCAATATTAACAGTATACTTCCAACTGTCCTTGAGCAACCAATCTTTGGTAAAACCTTAGATTGTCCTCGACAATTGCTTAATCACTTTAGTCATATCCAATTCTAGACCTTTTCCCCTTGATGCCCCAAGGCATTTGGAAAATTTAGAAAGGATAAATATTATAGCACATGCAATCGATCTTGTACCCAAAGCAAATGGGACACGATTCATGATGTCTCACATAAAGACATGATTCTAGACCAGTCCTTTGCTACAATAATTTTTGTTTGCCATGTTTTCAAAATTTGACTATGAAGAGGGATGCCGTAATCATAACCGAATTTTGAGAACGCAATATATAGAATTTCCTTAAGTTGAACCAATCTAACATGAAATTCATATATATATATATATATATATATATATATATATATATATATATATATATATATATTCTTGACTAAAATGATTAAAATCTCAATCTAATCCTTTTAGAATTGAAATGAAGTATAATTTCCTCTCCCTTAATTATAGCAAAACAACTTTTTCAACCCTTGCAACCTCACGAGTTGAACTTTTGTTTTCTATAATTAACATTGCTAACTTGCAATACTTATCATAATTATCATGCTCCTATTAACATGATGATTATCAACATAATACTTATGCTCCCACTAGCTTTGACATGTATTCAGAAATTAGTGGACTTCTAGAAATCAATACTTTATTGACTTTCTTACCAAAGTTCAAATTTGTGATACTAGATTGCTTTGATAATACTTTATCAAAATCATACACCTTATTGTAAATAGCTCACTAGTGTGTCTAAACAATTTAAGAACTATGAAAAGGGATGTTGTAATCATAGTCTCAATTGGTTAGACCTTTACTATTTCTCATAAGTCCATGTTAGTGTGCTCTACTAACGACTTTGAGAATGCAAAGATTACTATCTACTTAAAGTCTACTTGGTGGAAGAGTTTCCTCACCATCATTTTCATGAATCGGAGAGAAAACTTATGACCCTTAGATTTTATGGTGTATTTGTTCTTATCCACTTGAATTTGTCAAAACCATAATCACAAGACAATGTTGGTGACAAATCCAAACTCATGGATTGAACTTGTGCAATCTAAACTTCTTGCCACCTGGCAGTACAAGGGCCTACCAGTGCTTCCAAGTAGTTATGCAAACAATTGAGAACATGCAGAACACAAATGTATAGGCAACTTAACTGGAATGGGCACAGTAATGTCAAAAATATAGGTTATAAACCTCTAGTTGTGTGCTAGTGATGAAATACAAGTTTTATTCTTGATTAGTTCTTGAAACCATTTCAGGATCTTTTTGACTCCCACTGTCTTCTTGACCTATAAGACTTCCTTGTCAAATATTCAAGAGATAGTGTGGATTCTAATCAAGACAAACACTTAACACAATTGGCCTTAGTTGGTCTTTGTTTCATCCAAAACATCACAACTTACCAACTTCAAATGTACAAGAGTATAAAACTTTTACTCTTACAAGTGTTTTAAACCTTCTTTAAGACATGCCACTCAAGTCATAATCTTAGAGTATAACTCTAAGATTTCTTTTTGGAACGAAGTATGAATCCTCTTCTTGATTTAACCACTTCAACAATTCATAACTCCTATTCTTAGCTACCAGAAGGAACTTAGATGATGAATTGTGATAAGGTCTCAAAATCATTAAGATGATCATAAATCATGATACTAAAGTACTCTCCCATCTTTTCAGATTTGAGAAACTTTTATCCTTCTGCCTAATTTGATTCTTATTATTCACTCTGCCATACATTTGGAATTTTTCCAATGTCTCAGAGTTATACTTAAGCTTGTAAGTATAATCATATTTACTAAACCTTTGTAAATCATGATGAATAGTTTCATTCATCTTTTGTGGTGGACTTTGGCTAGTGCACAAGAATGTGTACTTTATCCCTTAGTCCTTCACTTGAGTCACATATACATGTAAACAAGAAACTAGTCTTAATTTTCCAAAAATGAAAATTATCATTCATCATACTAAACAACTTGCATGATTCCAAGTTTTAGTCCAATTGAAACTTGGGTGGTGAGAATCATTCCTTATTTGATAAATTTAGACACTACCACAATTGAAAGAATCAAATTCATATTTCCAATATTGCTAGAAACATACAAACATCAAGTTTCCATGAATGCAATTGTAAGGAGATATAAAATAAAGAAAACTTTTATTTATTTTTTCAAAATGCGGAAAAACCTTTTTCCTTACAATGCAATTTCAAATGAAAACTATGATATTTCAGGTTTCCTAGCAATCTATCATAACTCCTAAGAAGTAGCTCAAGAATCTGATCTCCAAACCATGCGATAGAAATCCATCTACGCGATCAGATTTAGCATACTCTTTTCTTTAAGTTTCCTACCCTTTGCTTGATCCTTTCATACATCAAAATGCATTAAGAATCTTCAAATGAAACTTAAGAGAGTTAGATAGTGGACTTACCTGAAATAGAGTCAAACTTTTGATTCTTCTTTCTTTCAGGTAGCTAGGGTAGCTTCGATTCCAATACCCCTTTTTCTTCACAATGAAAACATATAGACTCTTTGGGAATGGTACAAAAGACTCTCCCAGACTTAGACTTTCTCTTTACCTTCTGGTCAACCGGGTTGACCAAGGCGGATCCCTTTCCATTGGGAAGAGAAAGCTTTCCTGGACTTCCAATGTTACCTTTCTCCATGTCCATGGAAGTTTGAGAAATAGACCTTCCATCCATATTTGCTTGACTATTGCATCAAACCATTCTTGATTTAGCAAAAATAAGCAAATAAGAAAGATCCATTAGGGTCATGTCGTGACCTGTCACATAGTAGTCTTTCTATATGACTCAGGAAGTGACTGAAAGACCCAGTCAATAGCCAACTTCCTTGGGACATTGACTCCGAACATTCTCATCCTGACAATCTGTGACTTCAGTCCTAAGACATGAGTGCACACAATACTTCCAATTTTATGTTTTGTTGTGAGTAGGGATTTAGTGATCTTGAACTTTTCAAGTCTTTTAGCTTGTGGGATAGGGAGAATGATTGAAGGAGGTGGAGGAAGTGGAGTATGATTTCCATGAGACAAACTTGGGAAATCATCTTCATTAGAAAGCTTGATTTGGGAAGATCATTGTTGCCTGAACTAGACATCTCAATGGGAGAAATTCAAGTAAGTTGATTTAAGTCCTTAATATAACACCCAATATGAAATATTAAGGCTAGGACCCAACACAATATTTTATAACTTGGAAGAGGGATGTCGTAATCCAAGCTATAAGATATCTGAAGGTAGGTGGATGACGAGTCACCAATTTCTACCAAGATAAACGAAATATTTAATTAGGTTTTAATTGGTTTTGAAACTCCTAGATCTTTTGAGATTCATTGAACTTTTAATGGCATGTTTCAATCTCGAGTGTGCCTTTCAGGTTTTGTGATTGGGATGCCGAGGATCACAAAACAAGGTGTGAAGTAACCATGCAAATATACTTGGTACCCTTAATATTTACCCCTCAATCGATGTGTTGGTTAACCACACACGCTCCAACGATACTATGATAAATATTAAGTTACCCTTTGCCTACCTTGTTAAGTCCAAGTTAGTGTGCCGGTCAACCACACACGCTCCACTAACGGCTTAAACAAAGTGCAAAGTGTAATTTCATGGATTAGCACCTTATTCACATTTTCCTAAGTAACTAAGATTGGGAATTTATAAGTGTTTAGTTACTTAGTATTTATCATTAATACTTTTAATGAAGGGAGAATTATAGTTCTTGTCCTACCTTTTTCGGCTAACGACCCTCCACCGATCAAGCAAGCGGTGGGTGAGGGTGGACACCCATTCAGTTGCCATTTTATAGGCAACAACCTGATACCCCCCTTATAGACCGACTTTGTGAATGAGGCCTACTAATGGTAAGACGACTTGCTCTTATATATATATATATATATATATATATATATATATATATATATATATATGTTATTATTATTATAACTTATAATATTATAATAGTATAAGGGTTGAATTTTAATTCTTTAAAATTCTAAGGGCTTAATTTGGAATTAAAGTATTCATAAAAGAAAACTTTTCAAATTCCAAAACTTGAGGGCAAGTTTTGTAACTTTCAAAACTTTTCAATTCCATAACTTATGTGTTTAAAGTAGTTTTAATTAAAAAACTCTTCAAGTTCCATAACTTGAGTACAAGTTATGGAAGACTTTAAACTAATTAAGAAAGTGGCTCTTCATAATTCATAACTTATGGAAGTTTTTCTTTTCTCATAACTTATGATTTAATGGCTTATTAAAATGAGTGACTTTTCATTTTATGTAACCATTGTGTTCTTTTAATGGATTTAATAACTTGTGACTTTTAGTTATCTATAACTTGAGGACAAGTTATGGACTCCATTAAAACACATAATGATCAAGAATTAAACTACCAAGAAGGTTACAAATAATTCCTATGATCATCAAAACTCATAAGTTCAAGAACATGCATATCAACAATTTCAAGAATCATAAAATTAACCATATAAAACTTGAAATTTTGATAACAACTCCGAAATTGGTTTACCATAATCATTATCACATCAAAAAATAGTTTTTATAAGTCCAAAACAGTTTAAGATAATGATTCTATACCAATTCCAGCACCAAAACTCGAAGATAAGCTGTCAGGGGGTCCAACTCGTCGAGTGTATGAACCAACTCGCCGAGTTGGATGAGTTTTGCCTTGGACTCGTCGAGGCCATGAGGGAACTCGACGAGTCCACTGCCCAGACAACACAACAACTTCGATTTTTTCAGCAATTGCATCAAGTATACAGGAAAACAAGCCTAGGCTCTGTTACCACTGTTAGGTTTTAAGCATTCTAACACTCTTATGGTGTACATGCAACCCTAATTACCTTTGATCTATGTTTTCTCTAATATACATGCAAATACTAATATTCCAAGGTATTACCCTATCTAGCATACAATCATAGATACTTGGGTAATAATATGGATATAATACATACCTCTTGTAGTGTAGCTTGACTCCATGGGGCTTGAGTGCCTAGTGCCTCAAATGTGACACCTCAAATGGCTCACACAACATCAAATGCTCTTGGAATAACTTAGAGAGAAATCCATTCTTCATGAAATCGGCTAGCCCTTCTTTTACACACCCTAGTGGCTAATTTTGGTGAATAATATGATGTTTATATAGTGTGTTACAATTAGGGTTACACCATGTAAACCCTAATTGTCATGACCTTTCATTTCCATGACCCATGGGTTATGTAACCTCCATGGAGCATTCATGGAGCATCCTATGGGTTTAACCCAACTTGGTTGTCCATTGAGATCTATTTCGAGTTTGGAGTTTAGATCTAAGGTTGCTACTCTAGATCTAGGCTTATGATGGTCCAAAATGTCATAAAGCTTGTGTTTAAGAGTTGTTGGTGAAGCCCCCTACTCTTTAACCCTAGCCCTAGTGTGTTTTGGGCCTATATCTCCTTGGTTTCACATAAAGTTTGCAACTTTATGTAAGGGTTAGACTGTTGAAGAGTGGATCTATGGATTAGAGCCCCTGCATGGCTCGAAAAGCCACTGTATGGATTGAGAACTGGAGAGACTCGGCGAGTTACATGGGTGTACTCGACGAGTTGTATGAACATGTGCATGGACTCGGCGAGTTGGAAGAACAACTCGGCGAGTCTGTTGAAGATTGCCTTGGACTCGGCGAGTCTGTTCTTGGACTCGGCAAGTCAGGTCGCATAACCCCAATCTCTTTTGGTTAAAGCTTTGGATTAGTGAGTCGGTTGGCGACTCAGCGAGTTGGACAGGATCGGATTTCGAGATCGTTGAACTCGACGAGTCTTGGGGCGACCCAGCGAGTTGAGTCGTGTTATGGGAGTTTTTTGAGTATAAGAACTCGACGAGTCGATGGGTTGACTCGGCGAGTAGAGTCAACCAGGAAGGTTGACTTTGACTGAGGACTTTTACTTTGACCAAGAGTTGACCAGTTTGACTTCCAAGGGTATTTTGGTGATTTTGGGTATTTATGGAATTGGTTCTTTGGTAGTGTTCGGTAGTGAAGTTCGTGTTGTTGGTTGGAGCAGCTTGGTCTTAACTCTTCAGCTGACAATTGCAGGTGAGTTATCCTCACTATATCGACAGGGTCTACGACACCAAGGCCGGCCCTTTATCGGATGGAAATTTGGGTATTGTTGTTATGTTATTGTTTTGCTATATCTGCATCCTGGTATTTAGGATGGTGTTATGTTAGTGACCTGGTTAAGGTCGGTACCCGATATTTAGGGTAATGTTATGTTAGTGACCTGGTTAAGGTCAGTACCCATTATATAGGGTAATGTTATGCTAGTGACCGGTTAGGTCGGAATCCTGGTTAGGATGTTGATATGCTATGTGATCTGTTAGACTGTTTGTTTGGTTAAGGATTTGTTATGTGATTAATGGTTTTATGTGCACATGGTTGTTTGATGGGGGCTGGATTGAGGCGGGTCCTGCTTTGTGTTGTAGGCCAACATACCCAGGGCGGACCGGATATTCCGAAGGCCTAACGAGCGGTCCGGATAGGCTGAAGGCCCCAAGAGGGCAGACCAGACGTGTCGAGGCTCGGAGAGTGGACCAGGCCGACCGAAGGCCCGATGTGCGTGAACCAGTCATACTGTAGAATCAGAGAGTGGACCAGGTGGATTGAAGGCCCGGTGCGGGCGGACCAATCACACTGTACACTCGATGTACATGGCTAGACTCGGAGGGTGGACCAGGTAGACTGAAAGCCTGGTGTGGGCGGACCAGCCACACAGTAGACCCGATGTGTATGGCTGTTCTATTTGCGATATGTTATGAGTATGTTTATGTGTGGTTGGTATTTTCGGGGTAACTCACTAAGCTTTCGGGCTTACAGTTCAGTGTATTGTTTCAGGTACTTCAGGAGATTGTGGCAAGGCGAAGGTGTGATCGTACCGCTCCTCATGATTTATGATTTATGTGATATGGTTTTGGGGGATACTTTGATGATTAAACTATTTTGAAAACAAGATGTATGAACTTAATGGTTTTTGAATGAATTAAAATGTTTTAATTTGGCTCAAATTTTATGGGTGTTACAACTGTAGCCTAACAATGTTTTGTATACTTGTTTAAATGGTCCCTTGTGACTTTTTTTGCCTTTAAAGGGTATGAATTCATGTTTTTAGGGTTTAAAAAGTCCTTTGAAAAAATGAAGCGGTCATCCGGTGAACCCCTTCATAGTCAGCAGGTTTAAAGTTAAAAAAAATGCCACCTCATCAGAAGTCTCTTATCAATTAAGATCTCTCTCTCTCTCTCTCTCTCTCTCTCTCTCTCTCTCTTTCTCTCTTTCTCTCTTCCTTTTTTTTCTCTCTCTCTCTCATCCCCACATCGCCGAAAAGCCCTAATTTCCCGTTTCCTTCCACCGATGACTGCCTATATTATTCCCTTTAACATGTGTTCCAACACCGCCACTAATCCACCATCATCTACCACCAGAATCGTCCAACATCTATAGTTGACGATGATGTGGTGATACAAGAAATTCGAAATCGAAGATAGATTTATGTAGACTAATGGAGTTATGTTGAGAACCCCCATTGAAGAAGATGAATACACCACCACTACCGCCGCTGATAGAAAAGGGTGAACCACCACTTCCGACACCTCCTCCAAATGAATTACTAGAAAACTTGATGCCTTTCATGCCGGATTGATCTGTACTGCCTCCCACTCCCCTGAACCTCGAATTTGTGAAAGTTTCATCGTCACAGAACTTGGATACTCCAATTTGATGGGCAATTGGAACTCCTGACGGTGTTGTCGGTGGAAGTGTTCGATGCTTTGGTGCTCACTGCGGGAGAAACAAGAAGTTTCAAGAGGGTGGTTGCCCGTTTTCTCACTGAATCGCTTTCGATTGGGTCACAAACCTCATGTCAACCTTCGATTGGCCATAACCTGAATCTGAGCATGTTGAGCTGAATCGATCTGAATCTGATCATGTTGAGATGAATCGTAGACCCCTCCATTTTCTCGTTGAATCGCCTCTATGTTTCTTCTGTTTGTTTCTTTTATTTTTAGCATAGGCAACAGTTGGTGATGATGGTTGTGTATTCAGTGGTTTTATGGCGATGAATTGAAGTTGTAATTAGGATATCAGTTAGGGGGGATCAGGTGTGTTTGGGGATTTTGGTGTTGGGTTCGGATTAATAGGTATAAAGGTTGTGTTAGTCAGGTGTCTTTCGAGTTCTGATGAAGAACACAAAGGAACCAAAGGTTTGGGTATTTTTGCTTTTCTCTTAGATGAAGAAGACGAAGTTCGGTTTTGTGCTTAGACTCTTAGCTTACGTGGCAACGATGAGTCGACTCACCACTGAGTCATTGTTGACTCACCTGCTTAGTTGGCAGGTGAAAAAGGCAGTGTAACCTTCAAAAATAGGTAAAGGTATGAAATTAACCGCTAAAACGCAAGTTCTTACCATTTAAACGCAAAAAAAAATCACGAGGGACCATTTAAACCAATATATGAAGCATTGTTGGGCTACAGTGACAATAACCCATTATTATTTTATGAAAATAATACTTTTAAATAGTATAACTAACTATTAATTCATATAGCATAATTTAATATGTTATCTATAAGTTTTTAGACCTTTACAAGTTCACTAGGTAAAACAATGTAAATGTGTAGAAATAAGATGGAGTGAAAGCAAAAAAGTAAATGTGTAGAAATAAGATGGAGTGAAAGTGACTGACCTTCTCTTTCTCTTACCTATTTCACACCATGCAAGGCATGGGTGTGCTTGCTTGTTTTGACTAACTCTTACATAAGACATGTCGTCGCCAATTGTTACTAAAGCAACCAATGATAATGATATAACTTTTCATATTAAAGGAAAATATGATCAGGTAAATGATAACAATAGGATCAAAAATGAGTGACCAAAAAGTTATATCAGTTTTATGATGGTTAGTATATTTGGAAAGTACACAACAAAGTGACCTCAGTGATATAATCGTTGCAAAAATCTAACTTCGATTGGAGGAGTTATGATTTTATAAAAGATAAAAACCAACCGTGTTAATAATGCTATTAACCTCAAAAATATCATATAAAGATCGCTTGAGTTTCGGCTAATGTCACAAAAAGAAAAATCGTAGTAACCCGTAAGATAAAGACTTTGAAAGGAAAATGTCAAAAACAAAACTCGTATGAAGGAGATACGTTTTTCAGAAAAATATAAAATATGGATTAAAAACAAAAGTCAAAATTTGGCAAGGCAACCTTAAGGAAAGTGGTAGTACTAGAAGAGAGTTACACAAATATATAAAAGAGGGTAAGAAACAAGATTCATATAAGGAAGATATGAATTTTTATGAAAGATTTAGGGATGCAGGCCAGGTGCGCGTCATGCCCGTCACGCACACCTGACACCCAGATTCGTCGAAGATTAGTTAGCCATGGACCATCAGAAGTGTGACACATGGCAAGCTCTGGATGGAGCCACGAAACTTGTGTACGCCGCGTACACAACCTCTATAAATAGAGGTGCTCACTTTCTGATTTTCTCATCCCAAACAGTCTCTCTATACCTCTCAAGTTGTTTCAGTGATCCTCTCGATGGTGCGAAGCTTCGGATGCAATGGCTCGATTGCTTCAAAATACGCTACTAAAGCGAGTACACGACCCCTACTCCATTGTTTTAAATGTTTTACCCGGGGGGGGGGGGGATACAGGCTTATCAAATGATTTTATCAAAATATATTTATAGTTGTAAATATCAAATCATTTTATAAAGCTTAAAGCCTTAGGATAATATAGCTATAGATACTATGCCTAGTGTTAAGCTATGATATTATGTCTAAGAGATATGATGTCTGATAGTCTAGGAAGAGATAATACCTAGATGTTGCTCAAATCCCTAGGATAACATAGTACCTAGAAGTTATGATGGTCAAATATAAGGATATGCTACGTACTTCGTTGTTACTCTTCCCAAATGTCCTATTTTCAAATAACCATAATTAGGGTGTGTGTGTGTGTATACACACACACACAAAATTATTATGCGATTAAAAGCTATAAATATTAAATATAAGATATAAGATTTATATAGTGATAGTTATAGGAAATCCATATGAAGGATTAAGATAAAATACAAAAGATAAATACCTAAGGTCAATGCATTAGTGAGTTGCTAATTCATCTAAAGGCCTTGATTAAATTCGGCATTCCCCAGATACCTATAATGGTTAATCTTGCGAGAGCAAAAAAGATATGTATAGATCTATACGGGGATTGACAACCCCACCTACGATTACTTGCTACAATCCCGACATGATAACTTTCCTATTATTCACTATTCGACGTCCGATGAAGCGTTGTGGCGGAGCAAAATTATTAGTCAAACAGTGTTAATTATGGCAAGCTCTATATGGAGCCATGAAGTGTGTGCACACCGCACGCATAACCCCTATAAATAGAGGTGTTCACTTTCTGATTTTCTCATTCCAAAATCCCTTCCAAACACACTCTCTCTCTCTCTCTCTCTCTCTCTCTCTCTGTGTGTGTACCTCTTAAGCTATTTTGGAGACCCTCTCGATGGCGCGAAGCTTCGGATGCAATGGCTCAGTTGCTTCAGAATACGCTACTAAAGTGTGTACACGACCCTTATTCCACTATTTTAAATGTTTTACCGGGGGGGGGGGGGGGGAGGGATATAGGCTTATCAAATGATTTTATCAATATATATTTATAGTTATAAATATCAAATCATTTTATAAAGCTTAAAGCCTTAGGATAATATAGATATAGATATTATGCCTAGTGTTAAGCTATGATATTATGTCTAAGAGATATGATGCCCGATAGTTTAGGAAGAGATAATACCTAAATGTTATAATGCTCAAATCTCTATGATAACGTAGTACCTAGAAGTTATGATGCTCAAATATAAAGATATTCATTGTACTTAGTTGTTACTCTGCCCAAATATCATGTTTTCAAATAATTAGTGTGTGTGTGTGTATATATATATATATATATATATATATATATATATATATATGTATATGAATAATTATATATACAAAATAATTATGAGATCAAAAGTTCTAATTATCAAATATAAGATAAAAGATTTATATTGTGATAGTTATAGGAAGGATTAAGATAAAAGATAAATACCTAAGGTCAGTGCGATAGTGAGTTGTTAATTCATCCAAAGGCCTTGATTAAATTCGGCATTTCCCAGATACCTATAATCGCTAATCTTGCGAGAACTAGATAGATATGTATAGATCTATACAAGGATTGACAACCCCACCTGTGATTGCTTGCTACAATCCCGGCAGGATAACTTTCTTATTATTCATTATTCGACGTCCAATTAAGCGTTGTGGCGGGGCAAAATTATTAGTCAAACAACGTCAATTATAGGGGCTCATGGTAATACATTAGATCACCTTAGAGTTCAAACTACCATTAGGGACGCCTTAGAATGGTAGATAAAATATGTTAGGATTATAGATATCCTACAAAGATAATAAATTTTGACCAATAAGTATATCCTAAAAGATAATAAGATATGATCATTAGATATCCTGAAAGATAGTAAGTTAGGATTGATAAAAATACTTTAGGAAAGGTTTTTCTAAAAGAAAAAGGATTCTTAAAATAATACAACCCAATAAAAGTTGAAAACCAAAAAAACCTGTGCACTCATTGTTAGGCGTGTCAAACCCAACAAATAAAGGGGTACGATATACTCCAAAAGAATCTCATTATATTGCACTAAAAGGTAGTACAAGGCAAGTAGGGCCAATCCACAGAGACACGGGATAATTAGTCAATACTTCTTTGCACAAGGTACTATGGTCACTAATAGTAAAATGGGGGGTTTTAGAATGCAATGATTAAACAAACAATTAAAAACACAAGTAATTAGCTAAATGAGTGAGTTAAATTTAGAAATTGTGAGGACTCCAACTTTATGTATGACAACTTAGCAATGCAATTCCAAGATAACATGATATTTGCTCAATTCTATCTAAGTTGGTACTTGAAAGTATTAACAAGATCTAACACTTTCCATTCACCACATTAATTAACCAAAACAAGCTCTTTGATTAACCCCAACCTTACTAACCTAATCTAAACAAGCTCTTAGAATTAGATTAAAAGATTGCATTAAGTTTTGTGTGAATGTTCCCAACAACACCCAATACTCCTCACAAGCTCGGGAGTGTAAAAGTGTGTGAAATGATTTACACTAAATTCATTCAATGAGAATCAATTTAATGCTTGTTACTTAGTCCAATTCACAAAAGAATTATGGATTTTGCAAAATGAATAACTTGAATGACCTAACCCTAATTCAAATGGCCAATAAGAATCACAATTAGAATCAAACATTCAATTATAGCAAAATCAATTTCACTACATAGAAATTAAAAGCAAACATCAAGTCATATGATTGAAATCACAACCAAGAAGTCAAAACATGAAGTTGGAGAAACTAGGGTTCTAGCCACACATGGCTAGAACAAAATCACAAGTTGTAAATATGGAATTGATGTGCAATTACAACTTACAAATTAGAGAAATAATGTTTCCAAATGCTAAACGATCAGATCCTTGCAAAAACCTTCGAAAATCCCTCACCAACGGTGCTCTTATATCATGTGTGTCTAAAAATGACCCAATTCCCGTGATATGAAGAATAGAAAAAACTGCCAAAAGGCAATTTTTGGGTCGAACACGGCTCGTGTCAAAATAGAGTAAATCAACATGGGTCGTGTTGAGTGAAAAAATGGTCTTCAATCCTCAATTCCAACTCCAAAGTTTGATGCTCAAAACTGCTCATCTAGACCAACACGACCCGTGTCAAAATAGACTAAAATGACACGAGTCGTGTTCAACAAGGTCAAACTCTTCTTTTATGGTCAAACACGGCCCGTGCCCATTATGCAGTCCCCTGAATCCAATTCCAAACTTCATTTTTCCAACTTTTCCGCTCTTTGCCCAATCTTCCCGAAACCTTCTCTAATGCTTCCCGACACCTCCCAAAGCTCGTCCTAACCTCCGGTTTACCTGAGAAAGACATGAAAGTGTGAAAATAAAGTTGTTCTAGAGACTAACATGAATATGATGAAATGTAAGAAAAAAGGAAAAGCAATTATGCTAAATGGATGCATGAAAAGGGACTAAAAGGTGTGCAAAAAGGTGCACAAATAGCACCTAAAAAATCTCCCCAAGCTTAGACCTTTCTTGTCCTCAAGAAAGAACAAGAACTGGACAAACAGTGTCACACCCCAAAACCAAGAACGGCAGAAACGTTATGGGGCGGAGGACGTCATGTGTAGTATCACAACACAGTAAATGTAAATAAGTAACAACATCATCCATTGCATTAAATATATAATTTTAATACAAGTGTGTTCTGTACAGTTATAGACACCAAAATAATGTAACACAAAATAATATGAGATGAGTCTTGAATGCACTCCATCTTCTCAAAAGCTGGCCTCGGTACCTGTCTACTGATGACCTGAGAATACAAGTTATTTTGAAAGAGTTTATCAGCATTAAGCTGGTGAGTTCATAAGTATTTTAGTGTCAATGTTTCTTGTAAAAACGTTTGAACCTGTCTCAATGTATAAGTTTGTAAAAATGTAAGTAAATGTTTGAAAGTGTTTATAAAAGTTTGAATCTCTTAGAAAATCCTATATTTTCTATAAAAGCAACCTTCTACCAAGGCTGAACTGTTTTGTAAACTCGTCTGTTATAAAAGTGTGTAATTACCCAAATATAACTATCATTTGTTATAAATATAGTTTGTACATTAATGCTTAAGTGAGGTTATCACTAAAATATGTAATGGGTAAATCATTGTAGTACCGTAGCTTTGTATAATAAGACTACTGTTGTACTAATTATTACTACCTTAAACCGGATTTATATTAAGGTATAATGTGATAAATTGCACCATGCTATCGACTGGTAACAACGACATAATGATTTGTCGTAATAAAAGAAATGACGTTTGGCACCCGCAGACCTGCAGGTCCGGCTGTAGCTAGCAGCAAGGTGTAGGATAGTCAATCCATTATAGATCTATACGCAAACTCACGCCCTCCCTCCAAGAGAATTCTGGCTACAACTCGGGACATGACATTTAAGGCATGCACCGATACAGTGGATCACACTTGTTAACGTATTCTCGTATATGTAATGTTTCTCGTTTCTAGTATAGCTGTATATGTACTTGTTTCTAGTATGACTGTATATGTACTTGTTTCTAGCATATCTGTATATGTACTTGTTTCTAGTATAACTGTATATGTATTGTTTCTAGTATATCTGTATATGTATTGTTTCTAGTATATCTGTATATGTATTGTTTCTAGTATATCTGTATATGTATTGTTTCTAGTATATCTGTATATGTATTGTTTCTGTGTTACCCCGATGGTAACTAACTAATGATGTACTGATAAGTATGAATATGGAAGTACTTTTATGTCTATACATGTATATATGATATATAAGTAATATGGAAACGACCTTCGGATGGTCACCCGAAATCCCACCAGACCACATCCAAATCGAGAAAAAGGAAATAGGGCGGATGGCATTCCTAAGCCTTTTGAACATTATTTATATATCTATACATATATGGGCATGCAATTGAATATATAAAAGCATAAATAAGTTTTCATAAAACATTTGAAGCATAAATATGATTTCAAGAGAAGATTGACTTGATGTCGATCTATAAATCATTTTGAAGGCATAAGTTGATAAAACAATTTAAGTATAAGAAGCATTTGTTTGAATCACAGTCTATAAGTAAGTTTGGATAGTAAAACAGTTTGTAAAACATTTCGAAGTAAAGCAGTTTGATAAACAGTTTGAACAGTGGTAAAAATCGTTGTTTTCCTAGTTATTAATAACATGTGATTAACTGCAATCACATGTGATTGAAGCAATTTATAAGTATTTAACTTGTATTCCCCCCCATAAAGTGTTTTAAAACTTTTAAAATCATTTCAAAGGTTGATTCAAGGGGTATGAACTCACCTGTGGTGAGTCGTTTGAATTGCAGTGTCGGATACCGTGCTAGGTGGCAAACGGAGACTTGTTTACACGCACGAGCCTAGTTATCATATAATAAGCATATATATAACTAATTAGACAAATAATAACTTAATAAATAAGTTACGACACTTTAGAAAACATGTAAACACTTTTATGAGTGTTTAAGGTTCAAATGGTTGCATCTAAGTTGCTACGGGACAAGGCAAAAGGGTTTGAAACATCAAATGGCCTTGTATAGGAGTTCACCATCCAACAAACCCCACACCTTGGAGTTTACGGCCGTAAACTCATGGGTTTATGGCCGTGAACTCCTCAAATGGTGGTTTTGGGTGTTTTGTGGTGCTATCTTGATCTTAGAACACTCCTAGCTTTGTTGGAATAACACTTGAAGTAGTTTAAGGCCCTAGAATGCTCCATAAGGGAGTTTACGGCCTAAAGTCCATTCACCCTAGAGTTTACGGCCGTAAACTCCTATGGGGTGATGGCTTTTAATTGTTTTGAGGCTCTTAAACATCAAGGATGGCTTCCATGAATTTATCTAAGGCTAATGGGGACAAGAGGCACACTTTTGTGCCTTCACTTGGAGTTTACGGCCCAAGATATGTTCCTTGGCCGTAAGCTCCTTTCAAGGAGTGATTATTATGTGTTCTACTCTCCATTCTAGTCCCAAGTATTCAAGGTAAATTGTCTTAAGGCCTAAGGTGTGCTTGGAATGATTTTTACCCTATAAAAAGGGGTTTACGGCCCAAGAGGGGTTCTTGGCCGTAAACTCCTACAAATTTATGATTTTAAAGGGTTTAGATGTTTTGAATAAGCATAAGCCTTTGAGGGTTAAAGTCTTTAAGCATAAGAGGAAGTTTAGGGCACATTAAGCCCTTGAAAAGGGGTTTACGGCCCAAGGAGGTTCCTTGGCCGTAAACTCCAATTACTTGGGTTTCTTGGATGATTTCTAGTCTATAAAGATCATACACATAGTCCTTTACAAGTTGTCTAGCAAGGAATCGGGTCTAGAAAGCATTAAAGTTCCATTTTGGAGTTTACTCCCCAAGAACGTTCTTGGGCGGTAAACTCCCGGATCTTGTAATCTAAACATGTAATTGATGTTAATAAGCATCTAACAAGTATTGAAACACATTTAGTAAAGTAGACTCACAATCTGGGATGAAAACCCGAAGATCCGTCAGAGAGAATATGGCTTTTCTCTATTTGGAATTGTAAATAATGAATTTATTTCATTCAGAAACTATTTATAGTCCTGGAATATTTTGGCAGAAAATATTTTTATTCATGATGTTGGACTGAAACATTATGAAACTTGAAATGCCCAAATTTCACAAAACCAGGAGCATCCACTCTCCTGATAACACCTAAAACATAGGCCCTAGTGTACACAAACTTGTTCGGAAAAGTATGAAAATCACTGAAATTGAACTAGCTTCTATTGAAATAGATGATGTTCGTACAATGGAAATTTCGGGTTGTCACAAACAGGATGATTTTTAGATGGCAAAAAGAAACATAGAGCAAATGGGGATAAAAGGATCCTAAAAGCTAAGATTGAATGCATGCAATGAAAACCATGAAAAAGAAACATATGTACAAAAGATATTTAAAGAACAAAAATGAACCCAAGAAAAAATTAAGAACACAAGTAATCTTTTTTTATCTATTTTTATAAATATGGACATATACGATCAGACTTTACATCAATGGGGCTCCAATCATTAATACCTAGGCAACCATCCTGCTACCTTCCACATCTCACAGACTCCCAAAGTGAGGAAGACCACGGAACGGTGTAATCCAATAATCCAACCATAGTTTTATTTAAACTTCATACCTTAATTAGCGTTTGCAAGTGAAAATAACACAGTTCGGGATCTCATGTCCTTAAGACTAGATGGTGAAGAATCAGAATCGACGCATCCTTAAGAACCCGTCACGACGAATTAGCCTTCGCTGAAATAGTGAGCCCACCCGAAGGGGCCTAGCTCCTATGCTTTCACTTTTTTGAGAGCCACAAGTATCATATCACACAGTTCTTCATTCGCCATATTTGACTTTGATATGGCTTTTGATTTTGATTGAACTTGGATTTGTATCTTCATTTTGAGCTTTGAATTCTTCAATCAACTTTTGAATTTCCTGAAGGTTTCTTCGATTAAGTGCTTGAAATTTTTGATTTGGGCACTAGATATGACAAATATACCCATTCTTCTTTCTTGACTATGTGGATCTGATACTTAAGCTCTCTGTTACCGTGATGGTAACGCGTGTCAACAAATAGGTCCGTGTTCTGTGGGTCTAGTGTTTCCGATAAAGATTCTTTTTAAACATTCAGAAACAAATCATCCTAAAGCTATTATTACCGCCTACAAAAAAGTTTCGGTATGCCATTTTTTTTATTATCTAAGGCTGGGGTCTCGAATTATGGTGTTTGGGTCCCCTAGTTACGACAGTTGATTCTACACTTCCGGTAACTATCCGGTCGCCATGGGTATTTTGTTTTTCATTTGATTTCTCGTTTTCCCACTACATGGAGCTATCGTATGTAAAGAGTGCCATCATATCGTATGATTTTTTTAATAAACAGGATGCAAAAAAACTTTGAAACTAAAGCAAAGAGGAAAAATATTTTTGGGTTTTATATTTTAAAATGCAGGGTGCAAAAGATTTTTTTTATATGCATGAATATGTATGAAATGCATGAATGAACCTAGTGTACAACTCTACCCTTCCCCAAGCTGAAAGATAAGCATCGTCCCCGATGCTCGGAGAGGGCGGAACAACCTATTGCGGAGGAGGACGAGGAGGAGGAGGATAGTAGCTGGGATTTCGGGTCCAAGCCCAAAAGTCCTCCTCATGCTTGCGCTGACTCTCTTGATATCGAGCGTATTGAGTGGTGAAGGAGGAAAAACTTTGGGTTAGGTTCATGCCATCTTGATGGCAAGTGTCGAGGCGGGTATGGATCGATTGGAATTAATCCATATATTGCTGGTGATATGATGGGTGCCTAGCATGATGGGATGAGCTGGCACCACCCATGGGAGGAGAATTTTGTGGTGCCGCCCCACCACTCTCATCAGCCTCATCACTTTCTCCACCTTCCTCATCTTCCTCATCGGAGAAGGAGACGGGGAAAAGATATGGCATGATTTGCCAATCAATGAAGTTAGTAGGCCGCCTGAGGTCAAGGATGTTCCGGTTTTCGGGAGTGATGAGGAGTATTGGGTTGTGGTTTTGGCCCATGGTCCAATTGTGGTTCCCGTCCTCCGTCTGAAACATCCTCATGCTCTCGAGTACTGTTATGGTAAGGTAGGGGTCACCGGGAAAAGGTTGGTGAATTCTGGGAAATAGGGTCCGGACTGGAGCACTTTTTGCAAACAAACTGACAATACCGCCACAATAGATTTTTCCGGACCGTGATGTGCTGAGGCAGATGAGCTTGTTGCAAAGGAATGAGCCATGGTGAGGAACGAGGTTATCGTCCGGGTGGGCCATCGCATAGAGTATTTTGAGCTCAAGAATGCTAATGGTGCTTCTCTCTTCTCTAGGGACGACAAGTGAAGCAATAATCCTGTGGGCCATTTTCATCACAGGGTGGATGAGAGATGAGGCCTTAGCAAAACTTGAGACATAGGGGTGTTGATGCGTAAGGTCAGTCCACCATGTAAGGTCACTGTATCCTGGGATTGGTTCATTGGGGCCAAAGGTGTTTTCTGTGGGGTCCCCAACTATGGCATTGATTTGGTTTAAGGACAAGGCATGATCTTGGTTCATAAGCCAAAAATGCAGGACACCATGGTCCAAATAGAGTGAAGATATGAACTCGGCTGTCGGGACTTTGTAACTGAGCTCGTGGACTTGCAACAACCTTTGTCATCCAATGTTCCGGAACAAAGTGTGGACTTGATTATAGAAGTGCAACTCACAGAGATATGGCACATGTGCAAATTTCTAAATGGTATGAGTGCGCTGGAGAAAGGCCTCAAGTTTGGCAACTTGAATTGGCCCAGAACAAACTACACCACGATGTTCCGGATTGGGTAGAGGTGATGGGGACCTAGGCGAAGGTGATGGGGACCTACAACGGAGGGTCGGCGACTTGGTGTGTCTAGGTCTTTTAGATTGTTCGCCTTCCATATGCAAAATTGTTGTTGGGACAAAGAGTCAACCGATCAAAAAAGTCAACTATTGAAGGGTCCAGTCAACTCGAGTTTGGCCACCACAAACTCACGGGAAACTTAGTTTGAATGATTTCCAAGTTATTTTCAAGTCCAAAATGACCACAAATACATGAAATTTGACCTTAAGAACATAAACTACACAAGTGAAGAATTGGAGAGATTGTACCGGGTTATGAGTGGATATGCGTTGTTGTTGGTGAGAAAGTTCTTCTTCAACCTCCCCAAGCTTGCCTACATGAATATTTAAGCACAAAAACACCAAAATCTTAAAAAAATTCGGACCTAGGGTTTGTCAAAACCCCCAAATCCACCATGAAAGTGTAAGAAGTTGGTGTGTGAGATGTAGGAGATGAAGTGGAGAAGATGAAATTCAAACCTTTATGAAGATTTAAGCCAAAATCGTGGAAAAATCAAGGGGTGCAAGTAAAAATCGGACCTTGGGGGTTTTGTGGGAGAAAGGGGCTGTTTTGGGAAGTGTTTGTGGGTAAATGAGGTGAAAACCCCGATTTTAAACTTAAAAACCCACATTGTCTGCTAAGCGAACACGGCCCATGTCGATATAATGAAAATCTTAACAGGTCGTGTTGGGTGGAAAAATTGTTGAGGATGGCTGAACACGACCCGTGTTCGATATAAGGAAAAATGGAACACAGGTCGTGTGCCTCTCTAACTCCGAAAATGTTAGCCTCACATGAACACAACCCGTGTTCATTATAAGGAAAAGTGGTCACGGGCCGAGTACGTCTCTGACTCCAAAAAAAAAAATTAACTTCTCATGAACATGACCCGTGTTCATTATAAGGCAAATTGGACACGGGCCATGTACGGCTTAGTTTGCGACTTCCCACTTTTTGAACCCAAAAATCCTCTCTCGTTCAAACGAAATGGTTTTGCATCCCAAGATCCGTTTGGTGATTTAAAAACATGTTTAAATTCATTTGGAACATAAAAAGCAAAAAATTCAGAGAAATGGAAATGTTTTTAAAGAAAAAGACAAAAATACCCCCGAGTTGCCTCCCGGTTAGCCGCCATTGTTTTAAGTCGTTGGCTCGACATGACCCCCGGATATGCTTTAGTCTTGGTACTTGGGGCTCCCAACCACTTTTGTCTCTTTATCATTCACCTCGAATCCTTTGTAAAATGGCTTCAATCTATGTCCATTGACTATGAATGTTTTTCCGGTTTGTTGGCTTGTGATTTCCACCACACCATGGTCGAATACCTTTGTAACCATGAAAGGACCAACACATCTTGATCTTAACTTCATTGAAATCAACTTGAACCTCGAGTGGTAAAGAAGCACTTTTTGTCCTTGTGCAAAAGTCTTCGGAGAGATCATTTTGTCATGATACGCCTTTGTCCTCTCTTTATAAATCTTGTCACTTTCGTATGCATCATTTCTGATCTCCTCTAACTCTTGAATGTCTAGCTTCCTTTTGTTTCCCGCCTCATCTTCATGCAAGTTGAATTTCTTAACAGCCCAAAAAACTTTGTGCCTGAGCTCAACCGGAAGGCAACACCGTTTTCCAAACACAAGCCGGTATGGGGACATACCAATGGGGGTTTTGAAAGCAGTGTGGTATGCCCATAAGGCATCATCCAACCTTATACTCCATCCCTTGTGGTTTGGATTTACTGTTTTCTCCGAAATGCTTTTGATTTGCCTATTTGAAACCTCAGCCTGCCCATTGGTTTGGGGTGATAGGGTATTGAGACTTTATGAGTCACCTCATACTTCTTCAGAACGGCTTCAAGCATCCGGTTGCAAAAATGAGTCCCATGATTACTTAAGAGAGACTTTGTAGTACCAAACCGGGAGAAAATATGTGCCTTAAGGAAATCCACCACAACTTTGGAAACATTAGTACGGGTAGCTTTGGTCTCCACCCATTTGGACACATAGTCCACCACTAACAAGGTATATGAACAACCAAAAGAGGGCGGAAATGGTCCCATAAAGTCAATACCCCATACATTAAAGATCTCACATACTAAAATGGGAGTAAGGGGCATTTGATTCCTAGAGCTTAAGTACCCGGATCTTTGGCACTTATCACAATGTGCACATAACACATAAGAATCGCAAAAAATAGTAGGCCAATAGAATCCGCTATCTAAGACTTTTCTAGCTGTCATTTGGGGTCCAAAATGACCTCCACAAGCATAGGAATGACAAAATTTAAGGATAGATGGTACCTCTTTTTTCTCAACACACCTTCGGATCATTTGGTCTGTATAATTCTTCCAAAGTTAAGGCTCATCCCGTACACACCACTTGGCCTCCTTGATTTTGTCCTTTTGCCAACATGTGGACCCTAGGGGAAAATGATTTGTGAACAAATAGTTGACAATATCCGCATACCATGGGGCTTCCTTGACAACAAATAGATGCTCATCTGGGAATGTGTCACGGATTGGTGTGGTGTCTGCGGGTGGCACAATACGACTAAGATGACCCGCAACCAAATTCTCTTTCCCACTTTTATCTTTGATTTCTATATAGAACTCTTGCAAAAGCAACATCCACCGTATTAACCTCGGCTTCGAATCTTTCTTGAGTAATAAATGCTTTATATCTGCATGTTCCGGATAGATAATCACTTTAGTTCCGAGGAGATACTGTCGGAATTTCTCCAATGCAAAGATAATAGCTAACAACTCCTTCTATGTTGTGGTATAGTTGTTATGTGCACTATCAAGAGTCTTTGATGCATAGTAGATGACATGATGTGCTCGATCCACCTTTTGACCAAATACCGCCCCTACAGCCGTGTTGCTCGCGTCACACATGATCTCGGACTGGAGATCCCAATTAGGTGGTTGGATGATTGGAGCGGAGGTGAGTAAATCTTTCAAATTATCAAAAGCCTCATTGCATGGTTATGTAAACTCAAATTTAGCATCTTTTTGGAGTATTTGACACATCGACACCATAATCTTTGAAAAAACTTTGATGAATCGCCGATAGAAACCTGCATGACCAAGAAACGAATGAACTTCCCGAACATTTTTCGGGTAAGGAGATTCTTGATAACATCTATCTTGGCTTTGTCAATTTCCAAGATTTTTTGGGACACAATATGACCTAAAATTAATCATTTGCCCACCATGAAATGGCATTTTTCATAGTTAAGCACATGATCTGTGAATGCACCTTTGCAAAATTTTTGTTAGATTGCTCAAGCATTCATCAAAAGAGTTTCCATAGACTGTGAAATCATCCATGAAGACTTCAATGATGTTTTCAACATATTCTGAAAAAATGCTCACCATGCATCTCTGAAATGTTGCGGGTGCATTGCATACACCTATAAGCAAATGTGTCAAAGGGACAGGTGAAGGTGGTTTTCTCTTGGTCTTCTGGGGATACAAGAATTTGGTGAAATCCTGAGAAACCATCTAAACAACAATTGTGGGATTTTCCCGCCAATCTCGCTAACATTCGGTCAATAAATGGTAGGGGGAATGGTCCTTTCTTGTTGAAGCATTCAACTTCCTATAGTCAATACAAACTCGCCGCTCGTTTTGCACACGGGTTGGCACCAATTCTACCTCATCATTTTTGACAACTGTAACCCCAGCCTTTTTCGGGACCACCTGAACGGGGCTCACCCATTTGCTATCAGAGATAGGGTGGATCATACATGCATCCAAAGGCTTCATGATCTCTTTCTTTACTACCTCCATCATCAGGGGATGTAATCTTTTTTGTGCCTCACGGGTCGGTTTGAAGTCTTCCTCCATGAGAATCTTATGCATGCATAAAGAGGGACTCAACCCCTTTATTTCAGCAATCGTCCCCCTAATGGCCTTTTTATACTCTTTCAGCAAATTCACCAACTTATTTTCTTCTTCTTTGGACAAATTATTGGAGATAATGACAGACAGCGTCTCCTTTTCTCCAAGATATGCATACTTCAAATGCTCAGGAAGAGTCTTCAATTCTAGCTTTGGTGCCTGCACAACAGAAGGAAGAAGTTTTGTGTTAGAAATGGGTAGTTTCAGCTTGGTATTATCATACCTGATTTTCTTCCTCTCTTCCATGAACTCCACAATGTCTAGTAATTCCTCATCAAGATTGAAATTTGCTGCAATTTCTTTGACCAATTTGTTATTAAAATTCATGCTCAAAACTAACTCCAAATAATCATGGTTAGTCAACTCAAAAAACTTTTCGGTCAAAGGTTGGATCACATCAACAAAATTTCTACAATGAACATCACTTGGATACCGCATTGCTTCATAGATATTCAAGTTAATGACTTCCCCGTCAAATTCCATAGACAATGTACCATTGTAGACATCAAAATTTGTTCTTGCTGTTTTTAAAAATGGTCTACCTAAAAGTGTAACGTACCAAATATCATGGCCAAAAATTTCTTTTTAAAATATTACTAAAACATAGTATTGAATAATTTCAAACATACTAAAAGGGTTATATAACAAATTAGAGTATCTTTTCAAAACACTTGTTCATTTTATCAGAGTAAACATCCCAGGATAAACTTCTTTGGTGTGTGCCATGCGATCATCCCGAGCTCTTCCCTCCACTACCGGAGTACCTGAAACCAAAACTGAAAACCATAAGCGCGAAGCTTAGTGAGTTCCCCAACCTACCACATACCACTATTGAGAGAAAAACTTTGAGACACACTTGAACAAAATGGTTAGAACAAGTATATAGCAGAATAGTTAATCTCGAAGGATCTGTTAGCTCAACAATAATATTAATAGTTAGAAGTTAGTGAGTTAGATGCGGAAAGAAAAGTAATGTAAATGACAGTAATTGTTATATCAAGAATACACATAAGTTGATTCATAACTTGGAATGCATTCAAACCAAGGTTAGTAAGTGAGATCAAACTTAGTGAATAAGTCACAAGGACTTGCTCCGAAGAGAGATTATGATCAGATATGATAGTAAGAAGTGAGAGAGGAGAGAATTTCTGAGATAGGTAGTAAAGATATTTCAAGATGCGTATTTGATTCAGAACAAGTGAGCTCTATTTATAGAGACTCAAGCATTACAAAAGATAACTCTCTAGAAGTAGCCATGCAAGGCATACTGGAAAATAGAAAGTGTAAGGAAAAGAAAAAATAGACTAAGTACAAAAACTTGTTGTCTTCTGACTTCGGATGACTGCGGTAGAAGATTTCATTGTGGTAGTAAGTTGACCGTGGTTCCAGGAAAGTTCAAGAGGGTCACTTTCAGTGTTCTAACAATTTCCCCCTAAGTGACCTCTTTAACTTTGATCACTTATCAAGATGGAGATGCTTGATTAGGATCCACCAAAACTTCCTTACACTTTCTAACCAAGTTATCCTCCTTAGAATTTCATACTTGACTTCCGGAGTGGTATATTTTGACTTTTCAACTACGGTCCGATAGATGTCAAGTTGCTTCTTTGTTAGACGATGTATAGCAGAGGTAGGGATGAAATATTTGACATTATCAGTTTTCCTTTTGAAGATGACACCGAGTTCAGGGAAGTTGGATGCACCTAAGGGTCTTTCTTCAAAACCTTCGGAGGGCATCGGTGCTGGATAAAGTAGAGGTAATTCATGCTTCTTCGCAATGGTGGGATAAATATCTGCATCGATTTTAGCAAAATCGCATACAATATCCATCAGAAAACTGTTGACTTTATCAAGTGCAATTTGCATCTTCGATACTTCTCAGCCTTGCCCTAGAACACTCTTGCAATGAGGAAAATCTCCTCCGGATTCATGCAAGGAAAATCAGCTTGGTTTCGGACATAATCTTGTTCCCTTCGGGTCAGAGTGTACTGGAAAAACTCTGCCTTCATGAATTTTCTGACTTTGTAGTTCACAACTGCAGATGGTCGATCATTTAACCATATGCGCTCAAAGGAAGAGGCATGCTTTGCATAGAATTGAGATAGTCTCTCAAATTCCTTAGGCAATCGTTTGGCATCCGGAAGGCTTTAATCAAATGGCTCAAATACAGTGAAGTATTTGGCATTGGGTGAGATGGGGATATCCCGGTAACCATTAGTAGGAGGCTCAACATATGTAAGATGAGGAACGTAATCTTCATCTAGCAGTCTTCGGTGGGGATTAACCCAAGAATTGATAAGAGTTTCATCCATGACTGTGTCAAATCCGCATAGCCTCCAGATCTCTTCACCAAGTTTGGCTGCCCTCCAGTCTTTCTTCCATTGGATGGTGGTAGGAGAATCTATTGAGCTTGGTGATGACATATGTTCCTCAAGATGTTTGAAGTGTGGGGGAGTTTTAGGTTTCTCCGGAATGTGAGGCGCAGTGTGAGATGATGGTTGCGGTGAGGGAACTTTGCTCGTGATGATGGGGGGTGTGACAACCCAAAGTTATTCCGTTACATTACCCCGTTACCGTTAACGGAATACTCCACTGTATAAAAGTTCCGTTAATATGAGGTCATCAAATAAATAAATGTTTTATTTATTTATATTATGTCGTTATAGTCGTAATAAAGTAAATAAAAAAACACTTAAGTTGCATTTCCGTTTAATTGGAAAAAGTTAGTTTTTATTATTACGACCACTAAATCGGGTGCGACCAAAAGCCCCGTATAACGGCAGTATCGGGTAGAATCCCACTGAGCCCCAACTCCAACCCTTATATAAGGGTGAGTGGAGTCCATTGGAGACATTTTACACTCTCCCTACTCTCTCTCTCTCTCTCTACAACATAAATCCGAGCCAAAAATCATCCGTTTCGAGCCTCAAACGAGAAGGTAAACTATCCTAACTCGTTGTATAACTTATCTAGCCTACAAGTTCGAGTTTAAAACATTTAATGGGGTTTTTAAGCCCCAAAACCCCTCCAAATTGCCCCTAAGGCTTAGATATGATTTTTAGGCTTGCATATTCGGACTTAGAACACCTTGAAATGAGTTTTTGAAGAGTAAACATGAGCTTACTACCCAAGAACATGCTTGGGCCGTAAACTCCTCTTCAAGGGGAGTAAACTCATGTTTGTGTGTTAAAAATGCCCTTAAACACACCAATGGCCTTGGATTAAATTCTAGAAACGACCAACAACAAGCTAGGGACCTTAAATGCAATTAAAACAACTCCATAAGGAGTTCACGGCCGTAAACCCCTCATGGAAGGGTACATGGGCCGTAAACTCCTACAAAGGGGTTAATTGGTGCCCTAAACTCCCCATTTGACTTGGAAAATGCTTAGGAATTTACCCTCTACCACTTAAGCCCTTAAAACACCAAAAGAAAGAGTGTATAGGAGCTTACGGCCATAAGCTCCCTTTCTTAGGGCCGTAAACTCCTCAAAGGGGCCATTTGATGCTTTAAACCCATTCACACATTTGATATTTGAGTCTAGCAAAATTCCACAATTGATATGAGACACTTTAGCATCCTAGAACACCCTCACCATGATTTTACAGCCGTAAACTCATGGGGAGTAGTCCCAGGGCAGTAAACACCATAAGGTGAGTTTACTCTTGAAGAGTAAACTCCATTCCTAAGCCATTTGAGCCCTTAAATGTTACCCGGGACACCCCAAACGCTAAACCAAAGTGTTTTCCGCTCTTTAGGGTGCATATACTTGTTTAATTAGTATTATATGTACTAATTGTATGTAAACATATGTTAAATAGGTCACTAAGTGTGTCCAAGTCCTTACTTGACACCAAGCACCCAACCGGCGCCTCCGTCGGATCCACTTACACCACGTGAGTTCATACCCCTGAATGAGCCTTTTAAATGTTTTTACATGCTTTATAGGGGGGGGGGGGGGAATACAAGTTAAACATGCCAGTTATCATATCAATCACATGTGATTGATAACCCACATGCACAAAGATTTACCACACTGTAAAACTGTTTTACCAAGTAGGATACTATAAATGGCTTTCGAAAAGGTTTTCACTTGTTCAAACTCTTACTTATACTGTTTTATCAAAAGACAATTTAAACTGGTTTATGAAAAGTTTCTAAAGAATTTCTAAAGGTTTTCAAACTTATTTTAACAAAGAATACCAAATTATGATTTTCTTAAGTGTAAAGGTTTTTCAAGGTTTTCAACAAAGTTCTCTTTCATATCGTATACTCTTACTTATTAGACACCGCTGTTTCAGTTTCACTTAGTTTGAACTCCTACTTGATAATGTCTCCACTTCGTGATACACTTATATTGGGTAACGCATATACATCACGGTCCAGTTATTCACACATTGTTCAGTTATACATCTCGATTCCGTTATTCACACACTGTTTGTTTATACATCACGATTCGGTTATTCCACACTGTAAGTTTCCAATTGTTCCACACTCATTCGTAGTTAGATGTATGTCTGTGCTTGTATAGGTGCATATAAACAATGATTGAAGGACTTAGGAAGGCTTGTCCGCCCTATTTCCTTTTCTTCGTTGAGATGTGGTCTGGTGGGATCGGATGGCCGTCCGATGGTCGTTTGATTCATTAGTTATATGTTATGTATATGAGCATAGACGTACAGGTTTACTCTAGTCATTCTAGTTATGAGTCTCTACCTCTAGTTCAACACTTACATATGAAACCCACTACCCACTAATTGGGATGCATCTTCGGGACACGGCCTTCTCTGTCGTCTAGTTGGTAACCAGAGTCTCCTGTAGGGAGAGCGGACATTGTGTGTATAGATCTATACGGGATTGACACCCCCGCACCCTGACTGCTAGCTACAGTCCACGGCCCACCAAGCCAAGGGGTGACAAATGTCATATTTTATAGACGCTTGTAGGGCGTCAAGTACTCTAGTGTCGGTTAGTATGGTTACGAGTATCCCAGGTTACCTTATAATTCATGGCCTTAAGGTAATGGTAATTCACCAACAATTTACACTGTATGCTGGAAACCCACTCTCGAAGTCACACTGTTTTAGACCTTGCTAGACGTATCATTCATTTGATACTGTCTGGGGTCTGTATTCACTGTATACACTGTATCCACTGTATTCACTGTATCCACTATATTCACTGTATCCACTGTATTCACTGTATTCACTGTATCCACTGTATTTGATGTATTCACTAGTTTATACCTTGCTAGACGTATCATTCAGTTGATACTGTCTGGGGTCTGTGTTCACTGTTCTAGACCTTACTAGATGTACCTTTCATTTGGTACCGTCTGGGGTCTGTGTCTCTTTTTGTTAGACTGAACCAGGCGTGTCGTTCATTCGATACTCTCCTGGAATTTATGATTCCCTTGCCTTAGTCAGCAGTCCTCACTGCTGAGGCATATGCTATTCCCCTGAATTCTCCTGCTTTCTTAATAATAAAATTCTGTATTATGATAATGATAGCGATTAAGGGAAAACTACTTTTTACCACATAACTCCGTCCAGTCTTGGTAGAAGACTGCTGTTATTAAAGAAAATATAGGATTTTCTGGAAAAGACACTAATGTAATAGATACACTGAAACCACCACTTTCATTAAAGTTATTTGAATAAAATGTCACTAAATGCTTATGAACTCACCAGCATTTGTAAAAATGCTGATACTCGCTTTTCAAATAACTTGTATTCTCAGGTCAGCATTAGACAGGTACATCCCCGGAGCTTATGATGAAGATAGCTTAGTACCATGCTGTACTTATTATATTTACTTGTATTAGTTCGTCGTATTGTAATGTAAACCATGTAAAACTATTACTATTAATGCAATGTTTTGTTGTACTTTGATTACTATAATGCATGTGTTGTGATACTCGACATGACGTCATCCACCCAGAACGTTTCCGCCATTCCGGTTTTGGGGTGTGACAGGGGGGGGGGTTTGATGTGGTGAAATTGATTGCTGAGATTGATGAACTTGATCTAATTGATGAGATTGATGGGCTTGATCTTCTTCACTTCCCCCTCTTAAGGAAGTCCAAACCGGAGCTTCCTCAAGCCATGTCCGAAGGCCAACAATTTTGGAGAAGGCCTCCTGAAATTGAGCCTTGATAGCATTTGTGAGTTGTTGATTGGTTGGAGAGGAGGATTTGAACAGCAGGCGATGAATCTCCTTAGTGAGTTGAAGGATTTCAGAGCCATGAAAGTCGGTTGTTAAGGATCGTTGAAGGCGGTTGATGGTAGAGTGAAGAACCGAGATGGTAGACTCATAGGCGGTATGAGTTTCATCTATTAACTTCTGAGACTGAGAAGCTTGATCTTTGATAGCGGTTTGAAGATCATTTTTTATAGCGGTGACTTCTGAGATAAGACGTTTAGTGGCATCCATGAAATCTTTGTGGTCTGCTTCGCAATTGTCGTCGAGGGACCGGATTCCCATTTCGACTTTTAAAGAGATGCGCTCCGCAGCCAGTCGCTCTCTTTCTTCTAGTCTTTCAATCCTTTCTATCAATTATTGTGGTCCAGGAACATCCTCTAGTTGCGGTTGAGTTGGCTTGACCGCAGCTAGGATTTGATCGACTTTGGCCTGGAGAGATAGAAACTCTTTTCTTGTTATGGCATTCTTCTTCTTCTTTTTGGGCTTGGAGGTGGAGTGGTGAGAACCACTTGATTCTTCACCTTCATCGAACATCATTAGATCTTCGTCAGAAGGAGAGGGTTTGTTTACCTCTTGTACCTCGTCATCATCAATACCGAAGGTAGGAGCTGAGCTGATTGCGATCTCAGGACCTTCGTCTTGTGATGTTTCAAGAACCGTAGTGGGAGGAACTTGGGAGGTATGTTGGGCCGCAGATGCTGCTTGAGCTTTGAGGAGTGAATCGGCCATCTGAGACATCCAGTCTTGAATATGAAGAATCCCTGATACAGTATAAGCATTGTTGAATGCATCAGCCCAATGCTTATCAATCATCTAAAGTTCTCGCTCCTTCTGTTGTTGCTGTTTGATTTGTTGATCCTTTCGGGCTTGGAATGCCCTTTGAAAGGCAACATATTTCTTGATTTCGGCATCAGTAGTTGGTTGATACTGGCTCCATGAATCACTTGAATCGTCTCCGTCAATTCTTTGAGTGCGCACCAAGGTGTCCCTTGGGTTCACGGATCCTTGCACATATGTGCTCACCGTGCCTAAACCACCTGTAAATGATGGAAGCAGAGTAAGATTTCCTGGGCTTCCTTGGTCTCCTTGACCCGTGGTCAAGTCTGGCCTCGGCCCAATTCTGGCATGAGCGAAAGAAGTGCCCTGCGGATGGTTAGGTGTTTGAAATGTTTGGGATATGTTCAAGAGGATGGAGTTTAACTCATTGGGAGAATAGAAATGCAGTCGGGAAGCCCTGGAGACCTTAGGGCGATGACCAGATTTATCTACTTGAGATATAACTGGGGGGTGTCTCCACGTTCAGATGATGATGATGAAACAGGCTCACTTGATGAGCTTGAGTGGTATTCGATGGTGGTATTGAATGGAGCTGCGGAAATCCCAAGGACTACCTGAGCCGGTGGAGAGGATGAGGTATCAGTCCGGTCACGCATTTGGCTAGAGGTATTGGTGGTTTTCTTTTCTTGAGGATCGATATTGGTTGCCTGTCCTCTTCAGAATCACTGCTTGATACAGTGGTTGGTTTGGTTTGTGTTTCTTGGTGGGTGCGGTTGGTTTGGGAGCATCCTTATGTGGTGTTCTTTGTTTCCTTTTGGATGCCAACTTCTTTCTTCTTTGAGAAAGATTGGATAGAGTAGTGGCAGAGGGGACTGCGGTACCCTCAGGGATAATGGCTGCGGATGGAAGAGGCGGGGTAGAAGGGTATGGGGCAATACCCTCCATAGCCTCAATATGGTCTGAGACATTAGCAGTCTTAGGACCAAGAGTAGAGAGAATATGGGTGGGAAGCCTGCGGATTGGTCCAAAAAGAGTTTGATCGGATGAAGGATTGTACCTTTTGAGATCTTTTGTAGCAAAAAGATTGGTGTCGTTGCCCATGGGGATGTCTGCATCGGCATGAAGATCCAGGATGCATAGTGACCAGAACCTAGCAAAGGTAAGTTATGTTGGGTTTTCCTTGCGGTGTTCCTTAGGGATGTATTGAAGGAATTCATCCCATAGGATTTTCCCGTAATTCACATCGTGCCCTGTGAATATGCTCCAAACCAACTCAAGGAGCTTAAGCCCCATATTGTCGGTTCCTCCGGTTCTGCCGGATAGGCTTCGGATGATGAAGTGGCACACATATTGCCACACTACGGGCAGTTTATTTTTCTTGAATTCACTGATACCCTTGATTCTTTTCTGGTATCCCATTTGGTATAGAGAAGCAGTGATATCCGCCATTGATGGAGAGAAGAACTTGATCGACGGATGAACCAATAGATTGATGGACCTTAGAAATTTCTCCTTGGTCAGAATGACCAATGCGTCATTCACGAGATTGAGATGCACTTCTTGAGGGTTTTGGAGTGGTCGATATGCCGAGAATGCACATTTGATCAAGGTTGAAATTGGTACGATTTCTGTAAATGCATCAAAAGGTCCAAACAGAGGGTGATTCTTGAGGAACTTGATCATGAGGTTGATGGGAGCATTGTATGAAGGATGATCTTCAAATACAGCTCGGAAATTGCTTGAAGCGATTGAAGAAGAGTCTGAACCTGTTGGATTCACAGAACCTGAAGCCTTGGATTGCTTCTTGGATGCACCTGATTTCACTATTGTGAGAAAAGAAAAAACAGAGTTCTTGAGAGTTATGGAGGTTCTTGAAGGTTGAGAGAGACAATCGATATTCAGAAAGCGTAAAGGATTGATGGGGAAGAAGATGGGTATATAAAAGGGGGTGAAAAGGTTTTACCCTAGGTAAAAGGTAAGGAGAGGGTAAAACAACGATTGGGGTTTTTGGGGGGAATCGATGAATTATGGATTGAATCTCAGCCACAGATATTAAAACGGGTTGGAAAAGATTTTGGGAGATTTCCACAAAGGGTTTGCAATTAATATTAAGTCGGACGCATGTTTATACGTCAGGTAATCGTGGGGGTGATGGGAGAGGAAGGGGTAACGGATGAGACGTGTTTGGGAGATGGGACATGTTTGGGAGAGGAAAGGACAAATTAAGGATGAGTTTATTGGAAATACATTCTTTTTGTTATCATCCCTAAAATAGGTCTGATAAAAGGATTTTTCAGAAAGAGAAGATGACAGTTTCTGATGAGAATGTTTTATTTTATTTAATGTAATATTCAATGACAAGTCATTAAATAGCACACCGTTATTCAAACATTAAATGGCACACCATCTTTGCGGATTGGAAATGGTAGTGCGGTTAGACACATTGTTGAGGTTGAAAACTTCATTTTGGTTGAGAACGTCATTGCGGGTGACCAAAGTAAAGACTGCAGTGAGAAGCTGAGAGAAACGCTTATACAAAAATTAGTAAACACAAACAAGAAGGATCCATGAGAGATAGATATAAGATATGGTTGCGGTACATAGACTGTAGAACAGGAAATGTTCCAAAACCATCTATAATAACTTTCAGTAAGGACCGCAATGGAGACCAGGAGGGTCTGCGGTACGATTTAATTCAAGAAGAATTTTGGATACGGATTCATCATTCCCAACATTTGTAGGAATACATTGAGTTTTGTAGAGTCAAGTGCTTTTGTAAAAACATCAGCAATCTCTTCATGAGTAGGAACAAAGATGAGTTCAACATTACCTTTAAGAATATGATCTTTGATGAAATTATACCGTAACTCAATATGTTTTGTCTTGGAGTGCTGAACAGGATTATGAGAGATCGCTATGGCACTTTCAGAGTCACAGTAAATTGGTATCCGTAACATTCTGTACCCGTAGTCTAGCAATTGTGTCTTCATCCAAAGGACTTGCGAACAGCAGCTGGCTACGGCCACGTATTCTGCTTCTGCGGTAGATAAAGATACACAACTTTGTTTTCTCGAGGACCAGCTGACAAGTCTTCCTCCTAAAAATTGGCATCCACCAGATGTACTTTTTCGATCAAATTTGCATCCGGCATGATCTGCATCAGTAAATGCTTGAAGACTGAAGTCAATTCCTGCGGGGTACCATAGACCCAGAGATTTGCTACCTTTTAGGTACCGAAGAATTTGTTTGGCTGTGGTCATGTGTGACACTTTTGGATTAGCTTGGTATGTTACACACACACACACACCAGTTGCGAAGACAATGTCAGGTCTGCTTGCGGTGAGGTACATTAGCGAACCAATGATACCTCTATAAGTCTTGTGATCCACAGATTCACCAGAGGGATCAGCAGATATCTTATATCCGAAGGCCATAGGGACTTTAGTAGAAGAACAATTGTCCATAGAATATTTCTTCAAAAGTTCAGTGGTGTATTTCTCTTGATGAATGAATATTCCTTGCTGAATTTGTTTGACTTGGAGACCTAGAAAGAAGTTAATCTCTCTATTCATGCTCATTTGAAATTTGTTTGTCATGAGCTTAGCAAATTCATCCACCATTCCTTGATCAGATGACCCGAAGATGATATCATCCACATATATTTGTACAAGCATAAGGTGAGTCCTGTTTGCTTTTCTAAATAGTGTGGGATCAATCACTCCTCTTTTGTATCCTAAAGAGACTAAGAATTCAGAAAGAGTTTCATAACAAGCTCTAGGGGCTTGTTTCAGATCGTAGACAACTTTCTGAAGTTTGTAACGATGATCAGGGAACTCGATACTTTCAAATCCGGGAGGTTGTTGAAGGTAAACCTCTTCTTTTAATTCCCCATTGAGAAAAGCACTCTTGACGTCCATTTGGTGTACTTTGATGTTTTTGTGAGAAGCATATGCTAAGAATATTCTGATTGCTTCCATTCTAGCTACCGGAGCGTATGTCTCATCGTAGTCAACACCTTCCAGTTGGCTATAACCTTTAGTAACTAGCATTGCCTTATTTCTGATGACTGCACCAGACTCATCTAGCTTGTTCTTGAAAACCCATCTTGTACCAACAATAGTATGACCTTGTCGGATGGGAACAAGTTGCCACACTTTTTTTTCCTTCAAATTCTTCCTGTTCTTCTTGCATTGTAGAAATCCAATCTGGTTCCAATAAGGGTTCATTGATAGACCGAGGCTCGACTGTGGACATAAATGTTGCATAGTGACAATGACCAGATAAATCTTTTGCAGATCGAGTTTGGATACCTACGGACGGATTGCCAATAATTTGACCTGGTGGGTGATCCTTCGTCCATACATGTAGGCGAGGCATCAGATGATCAGCAGCTACGGTAGAAGGAATGTTTTCAATATCAGAGGTTGCTTCAGCTGGGAAAGGAAGTTCCCCATGGATTTGAGAACATCCTGCTGAGTCATCCTGACTAGTTGGAGTGAGAGAGACATTTTCTTTGATAGGTTTCCCCTGGATTGTTGAAGGGAGTCTATCTGGAATCTAAGAGGGTTCCCCCTGGACTACGGATGGGAGAGTGACAATTCTTGGATCGGTTCGAGTATCAATATTCTCTATGAGTTCATCATCTGAATCCGAAGATACATTTGATGGTTATGTTTCTCTGCGGGCAGGAATTTGAACAACATCAATTACTGGAATCTCGATGGTTGCTGCTAGATCTGGTGTAGAGCTTTCCCCCTCAACTGGAGAGGTGGAAGTATTGAGAGATACTGTTTCGGATGGAGATGGTCTAGAAAGGTAAGCATGTTGTTGTTGAGCTGCTGGATACACAAGAACTTCTGATAGTTTTGCCGTTTCAACAGGTTCGAAGAGATCATCATAATTGACTTCAACTAGATTTAAAGGACCAGAAGAGGCATGAATGTCACATTCCATGATTGCGGTGGTTTCAGTGGATGAAGGGGCATCACGGATGTGAGAATCATCGAATTCACATCGAAGCTTTCAATGATTAGCCTTGTATGTCTGATAAGCACTCGATAAGCAACCTTGTTAGTGGAATAACCAAGGAAGATGCCTTCATCAGACTTAGGTGCGAATTTATTAAGTTGATCTTTATTGTTGATCACGAAACATCTGCACCCAAAGATATGAAAGAAACGAACATTCGGCTTGCGGTTGTTAAGACCTTTGTATGGTGTTTTATTGAAACGTTTGCACACAATGCTTCGGTTTTGGACAAAGTATGCAGTTGCTACAGCTTCAGCCCAGAAGTAGAGAGGAAGATGGGCGAAGCTAAGCATGGATCTGGCTGCTTCTACTAATGTGCGGTTTCTTCGTTCGACGACATCATTTTGTTGCGAAGTGTAGGGTGCTGAGAAGTTGTGAGAAATACCCTTGGACACCAAGAAACTGTTGAGAAGATGATTAGTGAACTCGGTTCCATAATCACTGCGGATGCACCTGACTGGAAGCTTGATCTGAAGTTCTATTTCTTTGATGAAGTTTATGAGAATCCGCGGTGTTTCTGATTTGAGTTTGAGAAAGAAGACCCATGTGAAGCAAGTGAAGTCATCAACAACAACCAGTATGTATTTCTTGTGGTGGAGACTGGCTACCGTTGAAGGACCGTAGAGATCCATGTGTAATAATTCCAAAGGTTCTGAAATAGACGAATCCATTATCATAGGGTGACTTGCTTTGACTTGTTTTCCACATTCACAAGTTGTACAGAGAGTATCGTTGCTGAATTTGAGAATAGGGAGACCGCAGACAAGTTCTCCAGTGACCAGATTGTTGATGTATCTGAAGTTGAGATGAGCTAGCTTGCGGTGCCATAGCCAGCTGACTTCGGATACAACTTTAGAAAGAAAACACAGCTGCGGTTTACCAATGATGAGAGAGATATCCATAGGTTACATTGTGCCTTCGGAGCGAGACTTAATTAAGCAAGTGCTTCTGTCACCCGTCATTATGTAACAAAATTGATCATCAAATTCCACTCGATGGCCTGCTTTACATAGTTGGCCAACACTGATGAGATTGTGTTTAAGACTTTCTACATAAGCAACCTTCTGAATTGAAAAGTTCCCCGTGGTGAGAACACTATAGCCTCATATGACACCATTCACATTGTTTCCAAAAGTGACATTTCCACCATTACATGTAGGCCTGAAATCCCGAAGGTACTCTAACCTTCCGGTCATGTGCAAGGAGCAGGCACTGTCGATTAACCATTCTTCTTCTTGATCCTCCTTGCACAATGCCTACAAAAACTAAGTGGTTAATTTGGGCACCCAAGTGAGTTTGGAGCCCAAGGTCACATACGATGTGTTAATCGATGCATGATGCGAGGTGGCAGGGACAGGTTTTAAGTCAACTTTCAAACCTAGTCCTGGGTGTTTGAAGTTCTTTGGAGTTTTGTGAGATTGTGAGTAATTATGAGTAATTATGAGTACTTTTGAAGAGATTAGGATTGACCCTGAAATCCTGGGTGTTGGAAGTGCTTTGAACTCTTTTACATTGACATTGACAAGAGAATTTTTTTTTTCATTTTTCCTAACATTTGACCTGTTCTGAGTTTTTGAAGAAAAAGTATGTTTTTGTCCATTCTGAGGATTGTCAGATTTGACCTTTTTGTTTGTGTATTTTGAAAAGGTGTTTTGTGCAGATTTGGCAGGTGTGAAGGCACGTGCAGAGCTTTTGTGATGTGATTTCTTAAACGTTTGAGATGACCTTTTGGGTGCCGGAGTTGGCAAAAATTCCTTTCCATTTTTGAGACTTTGACATTGAAAAGGTTGGAGTAGGTAAGATACCTTTCCATTTTGGGTCATTGATAGAATAGATTTGAAATCCATTTGAACGAAAAGACTTATCCTCATGTTTGGATATTTTTTTAGTATTGTCAGAAACAGTGAACTCCTTTCTTTTTGTTTTCTTGGAAACAGTTTTCTTGAAATGATAATTTGAAAAAGTAAACTTCTCAGGACTTTTTGATTTAGGACATTTCACAGATTTCTTAACTTTTGAGCAAATTTCTCGTTGCTTGCCACGAGAACGAAATTCTTCTTTAAAAACTCTTTTTGCTTCGGTCTTAGGAGAACCGCAGTCAGTGATATTTAATTGCGGTTTCCTAGAATATTTAGAGGATTTTGAAAAATCGTGACTCGATTCATCCGAACTTGAGAAGTTAGGACTTTGAGAACATTGACCAAATTTAAAATTTTCAATTGGTAATTCATAATTAATTGACTCAATGGTCACAGAACTCTTGACTTCGATCAGTGGAGTAGTGCTTTGGGCTACCGTAGAGTAAGTCTTGGTGAATACTTCTTTGGGACAATTGATATTAGGTAATGAGACAGATTGCGGTATGTGACTGCAGTCAGAGACACTACGGTCAGACTGTAAGGATGGAAAGTCTAAAGAGACTTTAGAACTTTCAATAACAATCTCCTCATCAACTACGGATGATGTTTGAGAATCTGTGTTGTTGACATGAGTAAAAGATTCAGGGAGAATTTCTTCTATAACACAATAATTACTCAGATCATGAAGTTTTCCAAAGTGGGCTTGGATATCCTCAGGAAATGTTTTGTTATTGACTGGAAATAAGAAGTTGCGGTCTGGTGGGACATAGGGACGTTCCGGTGTGAACCAAGGTGATGAGTCCGTTGTGGTTGGGTAACCATTGGACCAACCCCAGTTAAAAGTGTTATCAACATTCCCATTATTAACAAGATTCTCAATGGCCTCAGTTTCATTAAACAGCTTTTCAATTAAAAGATTTAAACGTACAATTTCATTTTGTGCTGGATCTCTTTGATTTGAGGCTATTTCTAATTGAGTTTCATTAAGCATTCAAGCATCTTTTTCTAACATTAAATCCTTCTCTAACATTGCCATTTTGATTCTCTTATTGTCCAAACGTCCTCTAACATGGAATATCTCCTGCGAAGCGATGTTCTTCTCATCTAGGGCTTTATTGTAGTCTGTAAGGATGACAACACAAGTGTCATTGAGTGTGTCTATGAAAGGTTGACAATCATGCATGTTGTAATTTAAAGTTTGAATCATGAGTTTTACCTATTCCGCAATGCTGAGAGTTCCATCTTTAGCCATATAGAAATGGTTCTTCTTTAGATTGGTTGAGCCATCTTCATCAGCAGTTGCCACCATACAGATCTTGCCTTTCCCTTTGCTAAGGACTTCTTCATCTTCATCTCCTGATGACCACACTTGATGATTCCTTTTCACTTGAGCAACGTAGGCCTTTCCCTTTTCTTTATCTTCCAGTTCTTGAGCCATTCGAAGATAGAAGGCTCTATCTTTTACTACGTTTGCCTTGCAATCTTTGGCAAAATGGTTTTCCTTATTGCATTTGTGACATATGATGACATCACTCTTGTCTTCTATAGAGGTACCAGAGTAAGTTGATTGGGACTGCGGTGGTACTTCTTTGGACTGAGTCTGCTGAGACTACGGTGGAGGGAGAGGGTTTTTGGTCAAATGGAAGTGATTGTTTTGAAAGTTACGGTTGAAAGGTGATCGATTGAATTGTTGGTTTTTGCGAAATGAAGGTGGTAAGCGATTGAATTTTTGACTGATAAGAGCAATGGCATTCTGAAACTCTTCTTCATCGTCATATTCTGAGTCAGCTTCATATGACTGCGGTGGAGAGTCATATGAGGTGGGATAGGTTTGAGTGTGAGGTGATTGGGCTACTAATGCGAGTGGTCCTCCGTAGTCTGAGCAGTCCTTGAGTACAGTGGACTCTTGAGCTTTCAATTCTCCATAAGCTTATAGAGAGACAAGGAGTGAATCTTCCGGTCACCTTGTACAATCATTTTGGCTGTTGTCCAGTGTCTTCCTAAGCCATTAAGAAACTGCAAATTTGTTTCATGATTGCTGCAGATAGTACCCGTATTGGACAGTTTTGTGACAATCAAGCTGAACCTTTTAAATGAATCTTCCAAACTTTCACCGGAGTGGGCTTTGAAGTTATTGAATTCGTTGAGTGTTGTAGTGAGCTTCTTGTCTTGATCCTGCTCTAAACCTTCATACAAGTTTTTGAGAACATCCCAAAACTCCTTTGCTGATTTGCAATTTATGATGATATCAAATTTGTCAGGAGCAACTCCACAAGAGATTTCATAAAAGGCAATAGCATCACTTTCCAATTTGTCTAGATCATCTTTTGTGGGACGATTCAAAGCTGGTTGACCTCCTCCGAGCCTTGCTGTGGCTCCATCAGTTTGGACAGGGGTAAGGACTGGTACGTGGGGTCCTTCCTCTACAGATCTCCAGACATCTCTACCAAGTCGTCTGAGATACCTCTCCATCCTCTGAGACCAGTGATGATACTCATTTGCAACCAGTATTGGGGCTCGATTGGAACCACCAACACTGTTGGAAATATTCAGTGATAATGATTGTTCCATTTGAAAATTTTGTTTAGAGATGAGCTTTAGTGGTATAGAGGGCTCTTTGAAAAATCAGAGTTCCGATTTTCAAAAGGCAACCACAATGGCTCTAATACCAATTGTTGAGAGAAAAACTTTGAGACATACTTGAACAAAATGGTTAGAACAAGTATATAGCGGAATAGTTAATCTCAAAGGATCTGTTATCTCAACAATAATATTAATAGTTAGAAGTTAGTGAGTTAGATGCGGAAAGAAAAGTAATGTAAATGATAGCAATTGTTATATCAAGAATACACATAAGTTGATTCATAACTTGGAATGCATTCAAACCAAGGTTAGTAAATGAGATCAAACTTAGTGAATACGTCACAAGGAATTGCTCCGAAGAGAGATTATGATCAGATATGATATTAAGAAGTGAGAGAGGAGAGAATTTCTAAGATAGGTAGTAAAGATATTTGAAGATGTGTATTTGATTCTGAACAAGTGAGCTCTATTTATAGAGACTCAAGCATTACAAAAGATAACTCTCTAGAAGTAGCCATGCAAGGCATACTGTAAAATAGAAAGTGTAAAGAAAAGACAAAATAGACTAAGTACAAAAACTTGTTGTCTTCTGACTTCGGATGACTACGGTAGAAGCTTTAATTGCGGTAGTAAGTTGATTGCGGTTTCAGGAAAGTTCAAGAGGGTCACTTTCAGTGTTCTAACAACCACACATACCAACTAATCCATACATGACATACATAACCCTGAACACATAACCATATATTGGGCCCCGGCCCACCGCATCGAGCCTCGCTCGACATCGGACCCCGTCCGACATCAGGCCCCGCCTGGCATCGAGCCCCGCTCGGTATACAGATCCGTTTCTCTTAGGCCACGCCTATCTCTGGGCCTCGCCCGCTAAACACATACAAATATCACACATAAAAATATCTAAACATACTCTACCATACTCCTGCTCTAAGGCCTCGCCTAACTTGGGCCTCGCCCCTGTCCTGCTACTGATGAGTCATGGAACCCGTCCATGCTCCTGTTGATAGTGAGATACGGGCCCCCGCCCACACTCACCTCCTTCCTAACTCGAGCCTCTCCCCTGCTATGCTACTAATGAGATACGGAACCCCGTCCATACTCGGCTATGATGAGATATAGGACCTCGCCCGCTCTTACCTCACTACCAGGCACATACGAGTATCACAAAGACAACAAGTATAATCTAGCATTCAACATATAAATCTTCCTCGGGCTTACCCCAACATCGGACCTTGGTCCGAAACCTATCAACTCTGACACATACAAGAATCACAACCACCTTTAGCATACTACAATCCTCGGGCCTGGCCCGTCACCGGTCATAACACAAAACATGTAACAATGATTGCCTAGGGTTAACCCCCAGGTCTTCCTTCTATACATAAACATAAACATAATGGGCCAACATTATGGTCGTAGACCCATGCACACAGTGAGGAGACGCATCTTGCACAGCTGAAGACTAGTTGAACACTTCTGACTGCTATCCGGCAACTCCTTAACTGTGGATTCTTCGGCTCCCCGAACTACCAATACCCAAAATAACACTTAGACCACAATACCCACAAAAGTCAAACCAGGTCAAAGTCAACCTCCAGTTGAATCGACTCGTCGAGTTGGTCTACCAACTCGTCAAGTCCATACTCCTCCAACCCAATACAACCCTCGACTCTGCTCGTCGAGTCTAGCAAGAACTCGACGGGTTCTACTTCAGTCATACAATCGGGACCATCTTCAACCAACTCGCCGAGTTCGTCCTTGAACTTGCTGAGTTCATCTCCCTCACATGAATGTGTCCAGTCTATGACTCGCTGAGTTGTATGAACAACTCGTCGAGTCCATCTTCATCAACTAAGGAGATTGCCTTGGACTCACCGAGTTCCTCCTTGAACTCTTCGAGTATGAAGATCTTCATGACTACTATGGACCCAGGCGGGCTGAGTCCTTAACCAACTCAACTCATACCCTCAATAGAAGGGTTTTGGGACAAGAAACTGGCCTAACTCGTCGAGTCCCACAAGTGAATCGACGAGTCCCTCAATGTCCAAATCTATTCTGACGATTTCAGCCAAGCACAAGGCATCCAAGACCGAGATCTAACCACCTAGGGTCGGAATAACACACAGAGCTGCTATATTTGCATCCATGCATGACCTTTTTTGCTCAAAAGGACTTAACAACCTCTTAAACTTTGCATGAGGAGTTCTAATGGCGTAAAGCTTCCACCTTTATTCCTTAACTACTCCAAATACTCCCAGATTTGAAAGGATCTCGCTTGGGGACGTCCAAATCCCACAAGAAATCATTCTTGGTCCAAGAACTTCGTAAAAAGGGGCTATAAAGAGATCAACCAAACTAGAAGTCAAGATGAAGACTTGATTACCAATAAGTGTAGCAAATGGGGTGAATCTTCTGATTTACTTCTTCCTTCTTGAACCCCCAACCTTCTTCTTGTTCTTCCAAGCTTCAAGAATGCTCAAAGTCTCACAAAATGGCTCACAAACTCAAGGGAAGCTCTAGGGTTTCGCGGGTAAGGGTTTGGGCAATGGAGGCTACAAATGAGGCTGATAGAATAAGAATAAGATGCTTAAATAGGGCACCAAGTCCTGAAATTAGGGTTTCCCAACCCAGACCAGACTCGCCGAGTCAGTCCCCCGACTCGCCGAGTCGGCCACTTAATCCGTGACACGGGACTCGTTCCTACTCGTCGAGTTCCTCCCTGGACTCGACGAGTAGACTTCTTTACTTAGGGTTTTTCTTTTCCTTTCTTGGTCTTCTGAATTCGGGGTGTTACAACTCTCCCCCACTTAAACTGGACTTCGTCCTCAAAGTCCGCCACAATCAACTACCTTACGACCCACTTACAACCTTACCACTAGTTACGCACTTCGCCCATTCGGTCCAACCTTTGGAAATATCATCTTCAGAATAACCCGGTCATTACTATCCTTGAGTACAACACTCTTACTCATCCGGTAACCCTACTAGTACTTCCAAGCACTTCCACTTGACATACGAGGGGTTCACCCTTTTTCCGTGCGCTGACACTAGCCTTCCCCAGGCGACTTGCCATAAGAAACAAACCTTTCCAACTCCATCAAGAAAAAATCCTATGCAGAAGCTGCAATCCCGGCCACTTCCAGTGCCAACCATCACACCATTACCCCACTGAATGATTCACTTATGATGCTACAACACTGAAAGCTCCACTCAGTGTGAGTGACTCAGCATTACCTTATCAGCTCATCGTTCTATGCACGAATTACCTTTATCATCACTCTTTCCTGAAATCTTGCTGACTCCCATCCGCCTATTGGATGAACAGAGACCACCCGGGTCCCAACTGATCTACCATTACCTGAAACTCCGGTCCCTCACTGATTACCGAACGCAAGAAGAATCCCTCGGTCGCTCTTAACGACTTCAGAAGATATCGCGACTACCTGGACTGCTTTACCAACCTAGCCATTTTGGCTCTAGAAGATCCGGGATCCTCGATCCCCTACCTTAACCTTAGGGTCTCTACCAGGTCCCACCCGCTGCTAAAAGCACACGGGCTTCGCCCACAGGTCTCACCCAAACTATACTTCGGAGCGGCCTCTCGCACAGGTCTCACATATCCAGGGCTATGTAGGCACACTCCCCCGCTAATCTCAACTTGTTATTCTTTCCTGATTCTTATCATGCTAATTCGGAGATAGGGGCCCCCGCCCCCTCCCACACTCCACGAACTAGGAGATACTGGCCCTCACCCACACTCCTCTAACTAAGCTGCTAAAGAATGCTACGGCTTACTCGCAGTCTTACAACGCTTCCCCCACTGACTCACTGCTGGGGAATGCTGCGGATATCCCACAGTCTTATATCCTGACTAATCTCGCACCCTTCCGGAAGCTTTGGGAACTGGTTTCCCCAAACCAGTTACCAACTAATCATGAATACATGAACTCAAGGTTGGAAAGTTTCCCAAACTCCCAACTTACATGCTCCTCAATTCAAGCAACCACTTGAGCTGCTTTCTTCCTCACTAAGACTATGAAACCATCCCAGTCTTGCACTTACTTCTGCCCTTGGCCACTCGGGTGGTTCTCTGTCACAACTAGCATTGTAGCTAGAAAATTCTATTCCCGTGTAATCATTCAACTATTGTAAAACATATACTCTAAGTAAATATCACCCAATGCTCATTTAAATACACATTTTATGTTCAACAAAGGATCTAAAAACCCTAAGAATCGCAGTTTGAGTCCATATTGGACTAGGATTTCCTTATTGGGCCTAATGGACCAATAAGCATCCAATTCAATTATTTTAGATAGGGAAACCATATCTAGATTCTAAATGGACCCAATTCACAAATATATAACATTTTGGACCATTTGGGCCTATAATGGTTCATTCTAACCCTAATGGGCCTTAATGGGCCATAGCTAATCCAATTAACCTTAGTGAGCCATAAACCCATCCTTTTATTCTATTTGGGCCGTAAGTGCTTCCAAGGGCCCAATCGGCCGAAAATTTTATGTTTAGGTTCCAAAGATCCTAACTAAAGTTAACGGGCTCAACTATTCCATCCTTACCCTCTTGGCCCAAAAATCTCGGCCCAACATCAATCAAACAAAAAAAAGAAAAGAAAAGGGGAAATGTAATAAGAGTTGACTTAAGAGGTGCCACCTCCATAAGTTCAACATATATCCATGAAAGGACCCCCATACTTCCATGCAAGTCACCTCACCAACTCTCTCCCCCTCTCCTCTTGATATCTCGGTCGAGAACCACACACACACACACACACTTTCAAACACTTCCTTAATCACTCTCAAGCATCATTCTTCTCCTTCCTCTAAGATCTCAAAAAATTGCTAGAGTTCTAAGGATCTTCATCAAGTCATTCCAATCTTTGGTAAGTTATTGTCAAACACAAGTATCTTCTTTCATCTTAACATGAAAAACTCCTTCTTACATGGTTTTATTCCATGATCACACCTTAGAAGCTTCATAAACTCGAGATCCATAACAAAGGTGTGCTAAGACCAAAAATTTCTTCCACTTCTTCTTCGAAAACCGAAACATCAAAAAAAGGTGAGTTCATACCCCCTTGTTTTTGGTTTTCATATGATTTTTGGGGGAGAATGCAAGTAAAATGTGTAGATCTATGTGTTATATGCATGTCTTGTGTGATTTCATAGTTTGTTTGGTAAAAATGTGTTAGATCTTAGCAAATCTCGAAATTTTAAGTAATATTGAGAAAGATCTATGATTTATGACATTATATACATCACATTATCAAGCCAAAAGTGATTACAACTTTAAGATATAAAAGATTTCAACAAAAACCTTGTTAAAGGTCAAAAATTGTCAAGAAAACAAAAGATAAGGACAAAAAGTGACATTTATGTTTTTATGGGGACCAAACAGGTCCTACTTGTATAAAAAGGGATTTTTATGATAAACATACTTTCCAAAGGGCCAAAAATGTAAATTTTAGCTTATTGGGCCAAATTTTTGGGCCTCACGGTTTTGGGCCCAAAATTGCAAAAAAAATGAGGTTTTTGGGGATTAAAAATGTAAATTGGCCAAAGTTTGAATCATAAATGTAAATAAACCAAATTTGTCACACCCCAAAACCACGAACGGCGGAAACGTTCAGGGGTGGAGGACGTCATGTACAGTATCACAACCGTGTAATATAATAAACAAGAAACAACATCATCCATTGCATTATAAGTAAAGTTTAATACATGTGTGTTCTTTCATTGTAATAAGACACCAAAAATATACAATCAAAATAAAAGACGAGACTTGTCTGCTCCGTCTTCTCAAAACCTAGCCATCGTACCTGTCTACTGTTGACCTGAGAATACAAATTATTTTGAAAGAGAGTATAAGCTTTAAAGCTGGTGAATTCATAAGTATTTAAGTGTCATTGTCTTGCTTATGAAAATCTGTTATGAAGGCCATGTAAACCTTTAAATGAAAATGTTGATGTAAGTATGAAACCCTAGAAAATCCCTTATTTTCTATCAGTTTGAGATGTAGTCTTCTACCAAGACCCGAATGTTTTGTAAGTAAAATGATAGTTTTTCCTTTCTATTGACTAGTAATAAAAATACTTAGTCCAACTCATCGTTTATGTGAAAGTATCACAAAATAAAGTAAACAGGAAAATGTACTACTGTAAGTGTTGTCACTGGGTACTAGGACTAACACGACATCGCATTAAGCGAAATATGTAACCTAATGAACATCCGAAGATTGTCCAGAAAAAGTATTAATGTAAGTGTCATCGCTGGGTACTAGGAGTAACACAACATCGCAATAAGCGAAAGGTATAACCTTATGAACAATCGAAGATTATCCACTTGTCCTCTGTAGCAGCAGCAGGTGGGTGGAGGGGTTAGCCCCGGTTATCGATGTACCTAGTATAAGTAGTAACCTTAGACCTCCGTAGATGGTCATCGACCACTGGTGCTAATCAGTGGGGTTCGGAATGGTAAGTCTCGCTGAGATATCCCAATGAACCGGGATAGGAAAGATAATTTACACAGTAAGTACTAATAAATCATCCTCGTAGTTCTAGGTACAAGTATCCAGGTAGGTGAATACAGGATATTGCACCTATGTAAAAGTGTTCCTGTATGGTATTCATGTAAGTGTGTTCATGTAATAGGTAAGTATATGTAAACATATTCATGTATCAGGTAAGCATATGTATATGTACTCATGTCTCAGGTAATGTACTAGTATAGACTCATGAATGAACTGACTCTTGTGTGATTCCTTGTAGTAGAAGTAATGTTTGATATCTTCAAATTATCCCTATGATAATTTACTGTAATATAATTGGTTGATCATGTAGGTTTATACACTCTTACTACTCAAGGGTGTGGGAAACTGAATGAAAGGTGTAAACTATAACATCGATACATATATAAGAATATAAGTGTATATGCATAGTTTAGTTCAAGAATGTAAAATGGTTTTGTAAGACATCTTATTGGTTTTGAACAATAATTAACAATGACTTGATGTCATTTTAATATACATTTCAAAGGTAAAACATTTGATAACAATGTGTTTTTAAGATTTAAAACCATTTCATGCATCACATATCAATGATTTAATAACATGTTTGTTTCTACTTGTATCCACCCCCCCCCCCCCATTAAAGCATTTAAAATCATTTAAAACATTGATTAGGGGTATAAACTCACCTGTAGTTGGTGATTGGGATGAACTGAACGGTATAGGATTGCTAGGTGTCAAGCGAGGACTTGTACACACACTACGATCCTAATGAACATATAATCACACATATATGCACTCAATTAGTCTAAAAAAACTAATTGATAATGTTAAGAAATCCTAGACAAAATAAACACTTTATATAAGTGTTTTAAGCCCTAAGGATTGCATCTAAGCTATTGTGGGACAAGGTACTTGTGTTTAGGGTTCCAAAGGACCCCATATATGAGTTTACTCCTCATATACTTACACACATGGAGTTTACGGTTGTAAACTCTTGAGTTTATGGCCGTAAACTCCCAACCATGGGTGTTTTGTGTGTTTTGAAGTTCCAAATGATTCCTAGAATTATTCCAACTTGGTGGTTAAATTCTTGGAAGGGTTTAAGGTCAAGAAACACTCCATTTAGGAGTTTACGGCCCTAAGGCCATTTCCTTTGGAGTTTACGGCCATAAACTCCCTTGGAATGGTGTTCTTGTTGATTTCAAGCCTCAAGCATAGGTGGTATAAGTTCTAGGCTTTTATTCCAAGCATATGAAGACATTAGGCACACTTTGGTGCCCTTCTTTCATGTTTACGGCCCAAGAACAAAGTCTTTGCCGTAAACTCACTTTGATAAGTGATTTTGATGTGCTTAAGGCCTTAGATTAAATGGGAACAAGTCTAGATAAAAGTCCTAAGCTTTAGGTGCCTTAAAAGCACCATTTTGAGTTTGAAAAGGGAGTTTACGGCCTAAGAAACTCTTAGGCCGTGAACTCCCAAACTTGGGTGATTCTTGGTTGTTTTCTTGTCCCTAACACACATACATATGAGTCTAAGGCAGTTGCATAACACAAGGGTCGGTCTCGGCTCTGTTTCGGGAGTTTACCGCCCAAGAACACCTTGGGGAGTAAACTCCTAAATCTAGTGATTTAGCCTTCTAAATCATGTTATTAACACATATAAAGCTTTCTAACACTACTAGAAAGAGGTACTCATGATTTGCGATAAGAACCCGAAGATCCATGAGAGAGAAAATGACTTTTCTCTAGTTGGAAATGCGAATAATGAATGAATTTGGTTCAGAATTCTATTTATAGTCCTGAGATATTTTTGGCAGAAAATATTTTTATTCCTGAAATGATCTCTAATATAATAGAGTGTTGGAATAACAGTGTTGCACAAAACCCTAGTGCACCCACTCTCCTGATATTTCCTGAAGTGTAAACCCTGAATTACTCAAACTTACGCGAAAAAGTCTGAAAATTAACTGTGACTGCTATAACTTCTATTGAAGTGATATAGTTTGTACAGAATGGAAATTTCGGGTTGTCACAAAATTTTGGGGTAAAAATAACATTTATTCCTCAATCGGACCAAAAATGTAACTTTTATCAAAAATTGGGCCGAAAGTGACAACTTTTACGTACAACAGGCTGAAAATGTAATTTTCTGCAAAACTACGCCATAAATGTCAAAATATAAAATTTTGGGTTAAATATGTGAATTTCTAAACATTTGGGACAAATTTTCAAATTTTTATAAATTATGGATTAAAGTGTCATTTTTACAAGACTTTGGGCCTTAATTAAAAAAATTGGAGGATTATTGACCCAAAATGTTATTTTTAAAAAAAGAAGGCTTTTTCTCATCAATCTAGTAAACCTCGAGTTAAAATAAACAACAGAACAAAACAAATGAACGAAATACGTCCATAACTATTTATTGGGCCTAATATTCATGTTACTTGGCCATTGGGCCCTAAGGGCCCATTTAAGTGTATATTGAGCCCAATGTTTTTCATGATGTGTTTATTGGGCCTTGCGACCCATTTACATGTTAATTTGGGCTTGAGTATAGGTTGCATGTCTGTGGGCCTTTGTGGCCCTTTTACATGCCTATTGGGCCCAAATTGCCCTCTTACATGTTATTGGGCCCTTGTGGTCTACTTACATGTTAATTGGGCTTGGAATGGAAATTCACAAGCTAGTAGATCATAACTATACCTTTGCATAATCATTAAACTTCATATACTTATATATGTACCTTTCGAATACGAAAACATACCACATACACGTAAACATTAAACATAGTACAAAAGCATTGAGAATCTAGTGAGACATGTCGGTTGGCACCTCTGAGTGTACAATCATAGCCTGTAGTTATAATCAGAGTTTCCTGGAGGGAAAGCGGCAGTTTGTGTATAGATCTATACGGGGTGACCCCCCACGCCTTAGCTGTTCGCTACAACTAGACTAGGCTAGTCTAGGGCGACAAAATCTTGAGCAATACTGACATTTGGAAAAATGCCAAGACGGGAAACCTAGTCATTATCATGCATGATTATAACGACTCATATAGGGATTCAATACCAATATAACCTTTCGAAGAAAAACTCTTCGATTGTGTCAATGCAAAACGAATTAATTAACGATACAAGAACCTTGACGTTGTTATAAAACAAAAAGTATCGGATTTTCTGGGAAAATTATTCATATACATTTATCACTTATTCACAATACAATGAATCTAAACTACACCCATACAAGTTATAACTATGAAATTCACACATGCATTTATACTTGATTTTCACATCATTTTCAGACAATTTATAGAAAATATCGGATTTTCTGGGTTTTTACGAAAGATACAAAGGCTTTTATTCAACCATACTTATGAACTCACCAACATTATATATGTTGGCCGTTTTCAAAATAACTTGTATTCTCAGGTAATTGTTAAGCAGGAAGGATTTGCAAGAATGTATGGATTTATTTTGTGTAACATCACTTATCGTACTTTTATAAACTGTAAACTATGTAACTTATAACAATGTACTTGATGTGAACAATGCTAGTTGTTATATGTAATGTTGGTGATGAATGTGTTATGTTTCATCTATATTCATTTTGATGATAATTCAATTGTTAGTCACACGAGCCCCCGGACGTTTCCGCCGTCTGGTTCGGGGGTGTGACATTCTCCCCCACTTCTACTTGACTAGCTCCTCACAGCTCACAACTTGGAAGAATTCCCAATTCTTCCTACCATCCTCTAGCCGCTTTGCTGAAAACCCATGCTTACCACATCTGGTGATCTATCCGATCTATTCCCAAACGATACCTTCCCCGAAAACTAGCGAGACACTACCGAGTCCTACACCTGCATGCTGCAATTACTGCATCCTAAATAACCCGCTCTAAAGAAGATGACCTCCAACTATCATTCTAAAATCCAAGGTATGCAGATGGCATGTAACTCAATCACAGGCAGGCCACAAAATTCCGAAACATCATTACCAATATTGATGCAGAACCATAGCAATAAAATCATAACATAAACTGATAGAGAAATGAAAGATACGCACCTGACACATCCTGCTGCTCACGCCTCCTCTGAAACTAATTGATACGACATGCTCCTTGCTTCAGGCGCCTCCGCGCCGACCCTGACGTCCGTCGGTGATCCTCAAGGTTGTAGGGGTAGGTGATATCACCTATCCTGCTAAATGCAAACTCAGACATTAGTCGTTCTTGTGGCCCCTCTGACTGCAATGGAAACATATCAGGTCTGCTCCCTGGGTGGTGGTAGCAGTACAATCCCTACTAGAGCGACCAATCCGGCCGCACCTGAAGCAACCAGAATCACCAACGATGCCACTCCTACACGCACCCTCGTACGTCCTGCCGAACTTGCCACAGCGGCTCCGGTCCTGAGGACCTCTCAAGCTAGAATCTGATGTCTTGGGCCTCTTGCCCAATCCCATAGATATCTAAACCTTAGCCAACTTTCTCTTCTTTTTTGTCTCAAGATCAATCTCTCTTTCTCTGGCCCGAGCGATCATGTCTCCCAGCGTCTTGCAGTTGGACCGACTCACAAACTGAATGATATCGCTCCTCAACATCTCGTGGTACCAAGCCTTCTTCATCTCCTTTTCCACCACATACTGTGGAACTAGAATAACTCTCTCCTTGAACTTGGCAGTGATCTCTGCCACTAACTCTGTAGTCTACCATAGATCCTGAAACTCCCGGGCTAACTGCTGCACCTCAATCACCGGTGCAAACTTGGCCTTGAACCTGGCCGAGATATCGCTCCATGTCATCGTGTCCAACGCAGCATCATCCCCGATAGCATGACCAACCTCCTCCCACCAATACCGCATTGTGTCCTTCAGAAGATACGAGTTGAGTCGAACCTTGTCCTCCTCGGGACACCGGCTAGAACGAAAAGTGTTGGCGACATCAGCCAACCACCCGCTGCTAGCAATGGGGTCCCTAGCCCCATGGTAATCTGGACCTCCACAAGCTCTGAACTCTCGAAATGTCAATGTACGCGCTCCCATCATGGCCATCATCTTAGCACAGAAGGCTCCCAGCCTCTCATCCAAAATCTCCATTATGCCCTCCTTAACCGTACCAAAGATCACAGGAGTATGGTCAAGAATACTGCGCATAATCTCAGCTGATACAAACTCCCTCATCCGCTCCTCGAGCTGCTCGACCCCTAAACCAAAGTTTGATCCCTCGTCGGCGCCTGAACTACCTACTGGTCTCTCACGCAACGTCACCATGTTGAAAACATAATATAACAACCATCAAAATACACATCACTGCTGAGGGATCAAACACACTCACACTACAAGTTCCTTGGTTTTATCTCGGCCCCTCTTGAATCGAGTATAGATCCCCTACTTTCAGTAGTATGGGCCCCTACTACCTTCCACATATATCTGTACTTTCCTCAAGAACTGCCTCGACTACGCCAAGTCCCTTTCACTGCTACTAACACTGCTCCCAACACTACTCTCATCCTAGGCTTGCCCTAGGGTATCATCTAACTCATTCCGTCCTCAGTTGTTGAAGGACTTCCCAGTAATATCAACTAGCTACCTCATGAATATAGCCACATACAATAGATATCGGATAATCCTTTGAGTAAAAGACTCATCCCTAGAACGGTTGGACTCAGACAAGAGCTACGCAATAGGGTCAAATCTTGGCACTTTGAGATTATCCAACCTATGCCACATGTGACGTAGTATATTCACCTAATAGCTAGCATGCATTACTAAAAGTCCCACAAGCACAAAGCAAGCAACATTCAGACAATGGGGAAAAATAAACCACATCATAATCAACCAATTCTATCCACACAACAAGAATCTGTACTAGCGTGTGATGCTAAGCTCATATAATCAGACATAACCTAAGCATGCTATCCTACCGCTGTCTAACCAATACTAGCATGTAGTTCGACAAACAAATATAACATGCATATAAGGCATCCTCCTAGATCCTTAGCCCTGCATCTAGCATGCTGATCACATAATTGTAACATAACATAAACTTGTATGGGTAATTTGGGAAAACTTACTTGAGCTCGGCTGATTGCATGCACCACACCCTTTTCTCTTTTTAAAATTCTTATTCCTTTTTTCAAAATCCTTTTTCTTTATAGAGTTCTTTTTATAAAAGAGATTTTCCTTTGAAAATTCCCTTACCAAGTCCTCAATTTGAGTTCGGTCACACCCGAGAGTGTGTCTGAATCCCTCAAACCAAGGCTCTGATACCAACTTGTAACGTCCCAAAAATCATGGCCAAAAATTTCTTTTTAAAATATTACTAAACCATAGTATTGAATCATGTCAAACATACTAAAAGGGTTATATAACAAATCAAAGTATCTTTTCAAAACACTTGTTCATTTTATCAGAGTAAACATCCCACACTAAACTTCTTTGGTGTGTGCCATGCGATCATCCTGAGCTCTTCCCTCCACTACTGGAAGTACCTGAAACCAAAACAGAAAACCGTAAACATGAAGCTTAGTGAGTTCCCCAACCTACCACATACCACACATATCAACTGATCCATACATGCCATACATAACCCTGAACACATAACCACATACTGGGCCCCTGCCCACCGCATCGGGCCTCCCCCGACAACAAACCCCGTCCGACATCAGACCCCGCCTGACATTGAACCCCGCTCGGTATACATATATGTTTCTCTTAGGCCCCGCCTATCAATGGGCCTCGCCCACTAAAAACATACAAACATCACACATAACAAATAGCTAAACATACTCTACCATACTCCTGCTCTAAGGCCTCGCCTAACTTGGGCCTCACCCCTGTCCTGGTACTGATGAGTCATGGAATCCCGTCCACACTCCTGCTGATAGTGAGATACGGGCCCCCGCCCACAGTCACCTCTTTCCTAACTCGGGCCTCGTCCCTGCTCTGCTACTAATGAGCTACGGAACCCCATCCATACACGGCAATAATGAGATACTGGACCTCGCTCACACTCACCTCCCTACCAGGCACATACGAGTATCACAAAGCCAACAAGTATAATCTAACATTCATCATATAAACCTTCCTCGGGCTTACCCCAACATCGGACCTTGGTCCGAAACCTATCAACTCTGACACATACAAGAATCACAACCACCTTTAGCATACTACAATCCTCGGGCCTCGCCCGACACAGGTCGTAACCCAGAACATGTAACAATGATTGCCTAGGGCTAACCCCCATGTCTTCTTTCTATACATAAACATAAACATAATGGGCCGACATTATGGTCGTAGACCCATGCACACAGTGAGGAGACTCACCTTGCACTGCTGAAGACTAGCTGAACACTTCTGACTGCTATCCGACAACTCCTTAACTGCGGATCCTTCGGCTCCCCGAACTACCAATACCCAAAATAACACATTGACCACAATACCCACAAAAGTCAAACCAGGTCAAACTTGGTCAAAGTTCACGGTCAAAGTCAACCTCCAGTTGAATCGACTCGCCGAGTTGGTCTACCAACTCGTCAAGTCCATACTCCTCTAACCCAATACAACCCTTGACTCTACTCATCGAGTCTAGCAAGAACTCGACGGGTTCTACTTCAGTCATACAATCGGGACCATCTTCAACCAACTCACCGAGTTCGTCCTTGAACTCGCCGAGTTCATCTCCCTCACATGAATGTGTCCAGTCTATGACTCGCCGAGTTGTATGAACAACTCGTCGAGTCCATCTTCATCAACTAAGGCGATTGTCTTGGACTCGCCGAGTTCCTCCTTGAACTCGTCGAGTACGAAGATCTTCATGACTACTATGGACCCAGGTGGGCTGACTCCCTAACCAACTCAACTCATACCCTTTATAGAATGGTTTTGGGACAAGAAACTGGCCTAACTCGCCGAGTCCCACAAGTGAATCGATGAGTCCCTCAATGTCCATATCTATTCTGACGATTTCAGCCAAGCACAAGGCATCCAAGACCCAGATCTAACCACCTAGGGTCGGAATAACACGCAAAGCTGCTACATTTGCATCCATGCATGACCCTTTTTGCTCAAAAGGCCATAACAACCTCTTAAACTTTGCATGGGGAGTTCTAATGGAGTAAATCTTCCACCTTTATGCCTTAACTACTCCAAATACTCCCAGATCTGAAAGGATCTGGGTTGGGGACGTCCAAATCCCACAAGAAATCATTCTTGGTCCAAAAAATTTGTAAAAAGGGGGTATAAAGAGATCAACCAAACTAGAAGTCAAGATGAAGACTTGATTACCAATAAGTGCAGCAAATGGGGTGAATCTTCTGATCTACTTCTTCCTTCTTGAACCCCAACCTTCTTCTTGTTCTTCCAAGCTTCATCAATGCTCAAAGTCTCACAAAATGGCTCACAAACTCAAGGGAAGCTCTAGGGTTTCGCGGGTAAGGGTTTGGGCAATGGAGGCTACAAATGAGGTTGATAGAATAAGAATGAGATGCTTAAATATGGCACCATGTCCGGAAATTAGGGTTTCCCAACCCAGACCAGAGTCGCCGAGTCAGTCCCCCGACTCGCCGAGTCGGCTACTTAATCTGCGACACGGGACTCGTTCCTACTCGTCGAGTTCCTCCCTAGACTCGACGAGTAGACTTCTAGACTTAGGTTTTTTCTTTTCCTTTCTTGGTCTTCTAAATTCGGGGTGTTACAAAAAGTATGGAACTTGAGGTTTGGTCATCATCTCCCATATCAAGCACATAAAAATCAGCAGGAAACACAAGTTCATTGACTTGCCCTAATACGTCCTCTAATACACCTTTTGGGTGTGCCAAAGATCGATCGGCAAGTTGAATTATGACTATGATTTCGGCTAGAGGTCCAATTACCATTGTTTTATAGCTTGTGTAGGGTAAAACATTAATTGATGCTCCAAGATCAAGCATCGCACGTGGCACAAAAAGGTTACCTATTTTACAAGGAACCATGAATACACCTGGATCCTTGCATTTCTTCGGTAGCCATTTTTGTAACACGACTGAAATGTCTTCCCCAACCTTCACAGTTTGAATTCCTTTAAGCTTTTTCTCAGATGTGCAAAGTTCCTTAAGGAACTTAGCATATCTAGGAATATGTGTAATAGCATCTGAAAGGGGAATGTTGGTTTCAACCTTCCGGAACATGGTCATGATCTCATCATCTTCACGTTCCCTCTTTGTGATTGTTAATCTTGAAGGAAATGGTGCTGGAGTTACTTTCACTTCAGTATCTATTGGATTCTTTCACCTTGAAGTATTCTTCCTTTCCTCTTCTTTGACAACTTCTTCCACCTCAATCTCCTTTTCTTCCTCTTCTTCATTCGGAATCCTTGGGCCTTCATAGCTTTTTCCTCCTCTCAAAGTAATGGCACATGCATTATGTTTCGGGCTCTTCTCAGTTTGGGAAGGTAGCATGCCTTGTGATTCCATCCTACTCATGGATTGACCAAGTTGTGACACTTGTTGCTCTAATATTTTTATGCTAGCCTTGGTTTCTTGTTGGAAACTTTTAGTGCTAGTGGCAAGACTTTTTACAATATCCTCCAATGACATACTTGATGAACCCACTCGTGGAGGTTGTTGTGGTGGTGGCCTAGGCTGGAAATTTTGAGGTTGAAAGGGCGGCTTTTGTTGATGTTGAGGAAATGGTGGTCTTTGTTGATAACCTCCATGTTGATTTCCTCCTAGCCTTGATTACTGTTCCATCTCTGATCACCCCGTGGCTGCTCATATGCCCTTTGATTTGACCCAGGAAAGCCTCCCATGGCTTTTTCTTCTTCATAATCCTCATCTTGAAGTTGAGGGCACATGTCGGTTGTGTGCCCCACTTGAGTGCAAATACCACAAGGGTGTGGTGTGGGCTGCACACCCTTGTCTTTAGCTAGCATGATGACCACTTTTGTAAGATCAGACAATTGAGCTTCAATTTGAGGAGTTTGGACTTCTTTACACCTCGTGGTGCATCCGTGTACCATTTTTCATCATGACTTGAATGTTTAGAATCTTCAGCCATGTTCTTGATTAAGTTGCGGATTTCTGTGGGAGTCTTGTCGGGTAAAAACCCACCACTTGAGGCATTAAGAAGCCTTCTTTCCATTGGAGTCATGTCTTCAATGAAGTATTGGAGGAGCTGGTATTCGGTGATTCCATGCTTTGGACAACGGGCACAAACTTTCTTGAATCTCTCCGAATATGTGTGAAAAGCCTCTCTCTTATGTTGCTTGATTCCAATGATTTCCCTCCGTAGGGATAAAGCTTTCATCTCGGGAAAGTATTTATCCAAAAATAATCGTGCAAGATCTACACAAGTAGTAACCATCCCTAGTGGGAGGTCATAAAGTCAATCTTTTGCTGCATCTTGCACCGCAAAGGGGAATGCCCTAAGCTTGATTTGATATTCCGTAACATTGTGTGGCTTCGTTCCCACACATATGGCATGGAAATCAGTTAGAAACTTGTGAGGATCTTCATTTTCCAAGCCTCTAAAGGTGGGGAGTAAGTGGATGAGTCTGTATTTAGTTCTAAGTCGGTGGCTGACGGATATGTGATGCAAAGAGGTTGTTGAGTAACCTCTTGCCTCGATCATTGACGGAGAGTTTGTTCGGGTGGTGGGTTTGGAGGTGGATTCCCTCCATGGTTATCTCCCATGGTGTGAGTAGTGGTTGAAGTTTCTGTGGGTGTAGTGTTTGGGATATTATTGTTGGATTAGGTGTCTAAGCCCATAACTATTTTGGTATGTACTTGACCCGATTGTGAGCATGGTCCTTTTGGGTTGCCTTCACCATAGCAACTGATATGATAAACTAAGGAGAAAGAGGATTAATTATGATTTATTAATATATTATATGAATAATATATTAAAATAGAAATCATATTGTTTAATTAATATTAGTCAATAATTAATAATAATTAATTTTATGGCTAAAAGATATTAATTAAATAAATGGGACTAGAACTGTCAATTGTGTGATAGTTGAATATTGGGCTAATGGACTCCATAGAAGTTGGAGTGGATGAAATCTATGGGGAAACCCATTAGAATTCGTCCAAGGCTTCTAAGGAGGGAGTCCATGGGCTGCTTAGGGCCTAAGCAGTCAAATTAGGGCTTCCTAGTTGAAAACCCTAATATCCTACCTATATAAGGAACCCCTAAGGCCCCAAAAACATGGTGAAGTAATCCCTAAGGGTTCTTGGACATTTTTGGTGCTCCTCCTCCTTCTCCTAGGTAATCTTTTTTCTCATGGTGTTTGTGACTCCATTAGAGGTGCAACATTTGAGGCACTAAGCTTTCAAAGGTCAAGATCAAGAGGAATTGAGATTGTTTGTAACATCTGGATTCCCAGGTATCCTATTTTGAGTATTCATATTGAATTTTAGAGAGGAACTCGGCGAGTAGGCGGTTAGACTCGCCGAGTGGGATCGCCCATTTCTGGTCTGATTTAATGAAGGACTCGGCGAGTCGATGGGTGGACTCGGTGAGTCCGCGCTATTAAGTGAAACCCTAATTCTCGGGGCATGCTCCCTATTTAAAGGCCTTTATAGCCTCCATTGCGTCCACTTCACCTCTGAGAAACCCGAGAGAGAGAGAGAGAGAGAGAGAGAGAGAGAGAGTGTGTGTGTGTTTGTGGTGCTTGAGGAAGGCTAACTCACCATTTCTTGAGTGTTTTAGCAAAAGATAAGTGGTTCCAACAAGAGGAGGTCAAGGGGGCTGCGGATCCAAGGTTTTCAAGTTCAGATCTACACTATTGAGGTATCAAATCGAACTTCCCTTCTGTTGTGGGTTAAAATCTATGATTTAGGGTTTTCTATAAACCTTTTAAGGCTTGAAAGTTTGAGTATATGGTCCCTTGCTGGGTTAGACCTCAGATCTGGACCCATGGAGGTCCAGAGTACCTTTCCCATTCTGCTTTATGCTTGTTCATGGAGGATTGGAGACTAGGTTGCCATTTTTAGAGTTATTTCTCCATTTATGGCTTGATGTCGGTTGCATGCACGTAAAGGTTGCACCTTTACATGAACTTTGAGCACTGGGAGGCCAGATCTATAGTTTAGTAAAGCAGATATGACCTCAGAAGGTCATTTGAGAGTTGCTATGGGAGCAACTCGCCGAGTCCATAAGTGGACTCGAGGAGTCGAGTTGGGGTTGCCCCGCGATTCGTGACAGGTGTTACTCCTCGAGTGGAAGGATGACTCGACGAGCCATGAGAGGCTGAAAGGATTTAGAGGACCCGCATGGACTCGCCGAGTCGCCCATGTGCACTCGACGAGTCGGGTCAAAGTTGACCGTTGACTTTCGTTGACCTTAGGGTTTTGGTCAAGACTGATTCAGTAGAGTTCAGGGAAGGGTAGAATGGCCTTCTACCTAGTCTGTAGAGAAGAGATCATGAGAGAGTATTGATCGGGAATGTTATTTGAATAATAGGAGGAGGCTAGGTCGGAACGTTGAGCACGAGAGTTTATCCAACTTCATTAAGGTGAGTCTTCTCACTATACTGTACATGGAAGGGTACCTACGTGTGACTGGAAGGTCGTGTATGCTATGATGTATGTGCTATATGTGGTTATGTGATATGTTTGTGCTATGTATGTTATGTATGATAAAGACCGGAAGGTCAAGATGATATTTATGTATATGCTATGTATGGTAAGGACCGGGAGGTCAAGATAATATGGACCGGAAGGTCAAGAGGGTACGGATCGGAAGGTCGATATGGGTAGGACCGGAAGGTCTACCGGGATTTGGGACGGAAGTCCCCTGAGACACACGGATCGGTAGATCCTACAGAGTCATGGCCTAGAAAGGCGTATGTGGGGTATGTGGTATTTTGGGGAACTCACTAAGCATTTATGCTTACAGTTGTTATGTTATTTGTTTCAGGTACGAGCGAAGATCGCGGGAAGGCGCCGGCATGATCCGTACACACTTATAGAGTTTATGATATTGAGATCTTGGGACATGTTTTGTTATGTTACAGTGGACACATTATATTTTTATGATTATCGTGTGAATGAAAGTATGTTTTAAAAATGAATAATTGTTTTGAAAACTTACGTCGTTACATTGTTATTGCTACATAACAATTTAGGTAAGATCTAAACCCTAATTCATATGTTAATCCGATTATTGTATGCTAGATCTAGGGTTTATGAGCTTTGATTGATTATTGCATGTTCATTAGACAAACTAGATCCAAAGCTTTAGGGTTTGCACGTACACCATAGGATTGATGTAGTGCTCAAAACCCATCAGTAGTATCAGAGCCTAGGCTGTTTGTTTGATGTATTTGATGTTTTTTTAATCATTCATTGCCTGAAAATCGAAGTTTTTGGTCCTCTACCTAACTGAATCGGCGAGTCAGTTGATGAACTCAACGAGTCAGGCTGACTCGGCTAGTCCAGTACCTGACTCGGCGAGTACGAGGGTCAGACAGAGGAAACTTTGCGATTTTTTTTACTGATTTGGCTTGGGAAGGTTACCAAAAACGTTTTTAACACTTAAAATTCGATTTTTTATGTTTGGTATTGATTATCCTAACCCAAATAGAAGATAATTGTCAAATTAGTTAGATAATCGTTGCCTTATGTGATAAACTTGATTTATTTGAATTATTTGATGAATTATCTTACAAGTAATTGAATTAGGTCAAATTTAGATCATCACTAATTATTTGATTAATTAAATTTATTTGTAATTTGATCCAGGAAGTTTTGAAAAGTTTCAAAACTTGCCCTCAAATTATGGAATTAAAATTTTTTGATTAAAAGTTTAATTTTGAGATATTTAAATTCTAATCCCTAAATTTTTGAAAAAGTTTCAAAATTTGTCCTCAAGTTTTGGAATTTAACATTTAATTAAAAGGTATTAATTTTGAAAATATTAAATTCTAAACCCTAGTTGTTTGAAAAGTTCAAATTACACCTTATGGTTTTATTAAGTTAATTGAATGTATAATTAAAAGAGAGTTAAGAAATCCATAATGATATGATTTGTATTCAATTAAATTAAAAGTATAAATTTCTTAAATTAGACAACATAGTATTTTAGAAGTGTAAAATACACCCTTATACTATATAAAATTAAAAGTCTAATATATTATATATGTATAAGTAAAGAGTCTGTCTTACCGTTAGTATGCCTAATTCACGAAGCTAGTCTATAAGGGGTGTCTAAAGAAGTGGGTTGTAAAATGACCGCCATTGGGTATCCATTCTTACCCACCACACTCTTGACTAGTGGAGGGTCATTATTCGAACGGGTATGTGACATCCTCATTTTCACGGCAAGAAAAGACCGATATTTTTTATGTTTTATAAAAATCAGAGTACCTCTTTTAATAAAAATGTTGCGGAATTTGTTCCCAGTAAAACATGATAAATACGTTATCAAAGCATTTCCGAAGAAAATTATTTTTATTCATTTTAAAACATTTGGGATGTCATGGTCAATACAGAAACATAAACAGAACTTACATTCATTTACACTAGTGATTTATATCTCCTTAATCTCTCAGTGTAATGTAACTTCATATCGACACCTGTGATACAAATAAACTGAATGGGTCAGGTTGGGAAACCTGGTGAGTACATAGGGTTTTCAACACACAATAATATAATTATTATGTTTAAACAATCAAACAATCAACCCAATTACCCATCCCCATTATCTTCTTTATTCTTAAGGGTCTACCCTAAGAATCAGCTATTTCTCGTTCATTCATTCCTAAGGATTATCCTAAGGAATGGGTACGAATTTCATCGTTGTCAATGACACATCTGTCAAACACAACTGCTAGTTCTGTCACTTAGACGCAACTGCCAAAATTGTGACATTCTCTACGAGGTGCATCTGTCGGTATTGTCCTTTAGGCGCAGCTGCCAGGGTTATCTCGTTTATCGACAGTAACGTTTCCGAGAATCCACTCGCAATACATGTCAATAGGTTTTTATAGTACACCGGTGAACCCATTATTCACAACACCTACATGTTGCGAGCCTACTAGTGTTCCACTGGACTGTCTAGAATAGTCCTTGGTTGTCATCTATACTCTGCTAGATGACGGGGCCAACATTTGGGTACAAGGCTTCTCACATCGTCCACCTCTCACCTTCACCTCATGGTCTATTTCACCTATCACTTCATCATCCAACTCATATTTCATCTATTACATCTACCCATGTTTTACCCCAACATTTTCATAGATATAAAATACATATACAATTTAAATAATTTAAAAAATTGTTCATCTAGCATAGGAAGCAAGTACTCAGATAATATGCACACATAGCACGTCATTTATATAAAATACTTCATATCTATGTGTAAGATGAAAGTAACTATGCACTCACTTGTTAAGGTGGTGATTCCGAACTCAGATAACGCTTCATTACTCATAAAACGATTTCCTTCAATAGAACCTAGTATCATTACCACTAGGGTTTAGTCTAATGTTTGATGAAACTAATTAATAGTCTAGCTATTATTAATATTATATAAGTGTTAAACAATACTCTTCAACCACTATGTACAGACAGGGGCTAGACATAAAACACCGGAGGGAAGGACCATTTTGGCATATAGCACTTCTGAAATCCAATAACCCTATACGACCCTTTAAACCAGATTCCCCGTACCATGAGTGGTTAAAAAGATATTATAACAACACTATATAACTCATAATAATAGCCTAAATACTCATTATAAGGTCCTAATAACATTACTATATTGAAACATAAGCTATACTAAAGATAGGGTAGGCATAGCTCACTTAGAACGGGTTTTTCGCAAAACCGGGCTTCGCCGGAACAACTTTCCCAAGCCGAAAGGCTCTTTTCTCGGGGCTTCCTTCGGGTGCTAGGGGGTTTACCTTGGCTTAGGGGGGTTTGGGGGCTTAGAGAGAGAAAATAGAGAGAGAAAGAAGAGGCTTAAGGTGTGAGGAAATGATAATGTTGGGCACCTCTATTTATAGGCTGATTTCCTGATGGACTCGCCGATTCGGTTCACGGACTTTCCTAGTCAGTGCCACGTGTAATCACCTGATGGCTTTTCTTGGGGAGAAAGCCTTGGCCCATATTCAGCCACGTCACTCCTTTTGCAGCAGCACCCTGCCGACTTATAAACCCATTAACTTTCGCATACGAGCTCCGTTTTCAACGTTCTTTTTTTCCACGCATAGGTAAAAACAAGATCTACAACTTTCATTTAGACACCGTCGGCTAATTTTCGATCGATCTTAAATTTAACAGTAGGAGGAGATTAGACTGTTAAATGACCACGAAGAATTCGTAACTCCTTCATACGGACTCCGTTTTCGTCTGTCTTTTTACCGTTGAGTTCCTATTAATGAGATCTTCAACTCTCATTAAGGTTGTGTAAGCCAAAAACCGCTCGAACTAAAATTCGAGTTTCGGGCCATGCACTACTATGCCAAATCTTAGAAAAATCGTAACTTCCTCATACGGAGTCAGATTTGGGCGTTCTTTTTTTTTTGTATGTTCTCGGTTTAATGTATACTACAAGTTTTGTTTAGATCACTAAGGCTAAAAAGTCCTCTATCGTAAATTCACTATTTACGTCTCCCGGTGTTGTGCCGGTTTTGCCGAAAAACTTCAATGGGCCATAACGTCTTCGTTATAACTCGTATTTCAGTGTTTTTATATGTACGAAACCCTTGAGACATACTCTACAACTTGGTTAAGATTATTTATTCTAAATAATCTTTTGTCAAAAAGTCATTTTCGACCCCTATTATCTCTAAATTGGCTAGCCCGGATCTACGGGCGTTACAGGGTAGGATAGGACATAACCTTCCATTAAAAGATAATGAAATATGAAGTAACTAAATGTTTTATAAATTCCCAAATCTTAGTTACTTTAGGAAAAATGTGGAGTTGGTGCTATTCCGTGAAATTACACTTTGTACCATTGCTAAGACGTTAGTGGAGCGTGTGTGGTTAACCGACACACTAATTGGGCTCTATGAAAAAGTGGCAAAGGTTGACTCGATGTTTGTTATAGATTGGTGGAGCATGTGGGGTTAACCGGCATGTCGATTAGGTGACTGTAACATTGGGGGCACCATGTATATTTGCATGGTTGTCCACAACTTATTTGTGAACCTCAGCATCCCAGTCACAAACGAAGGGCACACTCGAGATTTAAACATGCCATTGAAAAGTTCAATGAATCTCAAAAGATCTAGGAGTTTCAATCCATTTAAAACTAAATTTTCAAAATTCGTTTTTCAATGTCAAAATTGGTAAATCGTCATTTACCTACCTTCAAATGTTCAGCAATTTGGCTTACAACATCCCTCTTCCATATTGTAGGATATTGTGTTGGATCCTAGCCTTGATATTTCATTTGGGTGTTATATCAAGGATTCCAATCAACTAACTTGAATTTCTCCCGTTTTGTAGATGTCAAAGTCTGACAACTATGGTCTTCCTGAATCCGTTGGAAAAAGTTTTCCACGTGAAGATGATATTCCATTATTCGATTGTGGAAATGGAAATCATGCTTCACTTCCTCCACCTCCTCCAATAATTCTCCCTGACCCACGTGTTCAAAGACTTGAAAAGTTCAAGGTCACTCAAGCTCTATTGGCAAAAAAACACGAAGAAGGAAAGTATGTATCTGCTCATGTCTTGGATATGAAGTTGCATATTGATAGATTGGGAATGTTGGATGTTGATGTCTCAATATAGTAAGTTCATTGGAGAGTACTATACGATGGACGGCGATGTAACAACGTAAAAATTTAAAACAAATTTTCATTTTGCAAACAATATAAAACTCATTCAATATTCTCAAATCTCATGTTCAACAAATTTCATCATGATAAAAATATATCCCAAGATCATAAAATAAATTCTCTGCCAGTGTGTACAGATCATGCTGGCGCCTTCCCGCGATCCTCGCTAGTACCTGAAACACATAACACATAACACTGTAAGCATAAATGCTTAGTAAGTTCCCCAAAATACCACATACAACACATACGCCACTCGAGGCTACAGTATGACCCTCCGGTCGACGTGTCTCAGCGGGACCCTCCAGTCCCATAGCTCGTTGGACCCTCTGGTCCGGTCATAGCTCGTTGGACCCATTTGGTCCGGTCTGTAACGTTAGACCCTTCGGTCCGGTCTATATCGTTGGACCCTCCGATCGGTCTATACAACACATAGCATACATATATCACAATGCATATAATCTCATACATACACATAGCACACAAGACCCTCCGATCTACACATAGATACCACTCTAGGTAATGTATAGTGAGAAGACTCACCTCGGGTAACTCAGATAATCTCGCACACGAATATACTGATCTAGCCCCCGACTAATCACATAAACAATATCCTTAAATAAATAATGGCTCTCAAAGGCTAGATTAAATCCCATTCTACAATCCCACAGAAGGGTAAAAGACCATTTTACCCCTTATTGACCCAAAAGTCCAAATGTTGACTAAAACCCTAAAAGTCAACGAAAGTCAACAGGGGGCAATACGCGGCGCGTACCAGCTTTTATACGCGGGGCGTACTCCGGCGATCCATAATCGGGGTCTAAGTAAGTCCCAGATTCATCCTTTCTTCATTTTTGGTCTGAGTAGGTTAAGTCATGGGCTCATATCACAGATCTAGGCTCTATACAGCCTCCTAAGTCATAAAGTCGAAACCTTTAAGCCTTGCATGGCTATAAAGGTCACCAACCACTTCAAACATATAACATCTTTCCCCATTAAGCCCTAATCTCATGCATGGCTTAATCTTAATGTCTAAAATTAGATTTTTATGAATCCATGATGCATATTACACTAAAATAACGCAGATCTAAGCTTATGGAGGCCATTTGCTCATAAAGTCTCCATCTTGGGACCAAAAACCATAAAAGTTGGTCCATCAAGCACAAAACAAAAATGATAAGGAAATCTTTGAGATTTTTACCTCCAAGTGAAGCTCCACCCTCTGTAGAATTCGGATCCAAGCTTGTACTCCAACTTCTAGCCTCCACAAGAACTTCCTCTTCTTCTCCACTACCACACCAAGACACTTTCTAGCTCAAAAACACACACACAAGCTTTGAACGATGGTATTGCTATCTTGGAGTTTCTTTCTCTGTGAAATTGTGGCTGAGGATAAGACCATATCATTCCTTTTATATTCCTCAAGTCACATTAGGGTTTTGCATCTGGGCCGGCTACGCCCAACGTAACCCTGGGTACGCCCAGCGTACCTAGGCGAGTCCGCGTCCAACTTAAGCGCATGAGTACGTGCAATGTACTCTTCAGTACACCCAACATACTCATTTGCCATAACCTTCTTTTAAGGGCTAAACTTGACAACTTGGAAAAGAAAAAGGTTTTAAGAGATGCACCTGAATTTCGGGATGTTACAATTCTCCCCCACTAGAACCAGACTTGCTCTCGAAGTCTAATGTCGTAAACAACTCTAGATGCTGCTCCCGCATCTCCAACTACGGCTCCCAAGTCAGCTCAGACCCTCTCCGGTGCTGCCACTGGACCTAAACCAGGGGCACTTCCTTATTCCTCAAAACCTTGGTCTTCCGATCCACTATCGCGATTGTTCTCTCAACGTAATTCAAGCTCGCATCCACCTGAATATCCTCCAGCGGTACAACTGCCGTCTTGTCGGCAATACACTTCCTCAACTGAGACACATGGAAGGTATCATGTATCTGGATCAACTCCGCATGTAGCTCCAAACGGTACGCTACCCTGCCCACCCTAGCGGTCACCCTGAAAGGACCAATGTACCGGGGTCCCAGCTTTCCCCTCTTTCGGATTCGGATCACTCCTTTCCAAGGAGATACCTTCAGGAGTACGAAGTCTCCTACGTGGAACTTGAGCTCGGACCGTTGCCTATCCGCATAACTCTTCTGGCGACTCTGAGTTGTTAACAACCTCTGTTTGACCTGCTGTATCTGCTCTTTCATCTGAAGCACTATCTCAGTGTTGCCCATCACTCGCTGCCTTACCTCTCCCCAGCAGATGGGAGTCTGACACCTCCTCCCATACAACAACTCGAAAGGAGGCATACCAATACTCGAATGGTGGTTGTTGTTATAGGAAAACTCAACCAACGGAAAATACGTGTCCCGACTTCCTCCAAAGTCCAACACACAAGCTTGAAGCATGTCCTTAAGCGTCTGAATCATCCACTCACTCTGTCTGTCTATCTGTGGGTGGTAAGAGGTACTGAAACGCAGCCTCGTGCCCAACTCCTCATGGAACTTCTTCCAGAACCTGGAAGTGAAACGTACATCTTGATCTAACGCAATTGAGATCGGTACTCCATGTCGCGATACCACCTCCCTTACATACAACTCTGCCAGTCTCTCTATAAAAGAGCTCTCACTGATAGCAAGGAAGTGAGTGCTCTTCATCAGCCGGTCGACGATCACCCAAATTGCATCGACACCCCTCGTGGTCCTTGGGAATTTGGTGATAAAGTCCATAGAAATCTGTTCCCACTTCCAGTGGGGAACCTCAAGTGGCTGCAACTTGCCATGCGGACGTTGGTGCTCGGCCTTAACCCTGCGACAGGTCAAGCACCTCTCAACGAACCACGCAACATCCCTCTTCATACAGGGCCACCAATAGTCTATCTTCAGGTCCAAATACATCTTAGTGGCCCCGGGATGGATCGAGAACCTCGACCTATGCGTCTCCTAATGGGTTTTGAGCATTCTAACACTTCCTAAGTGTACATGCAACCCTAATAAACCTTGGATCTATGTTTGTCTAAGATACATGCAAATAATTATTTTTCCAAGGTTCATATCCTAACTAGCATGGCATGGGGAACATGAATCAAATAAAGCTAGTAGAAATACTTACCTTGTAGTTGTAGTTGATTGTTGGGAGTTTTAGAGCCTAGCACCAATAGTGTGGATGCCTCAAATGGAAATCACAAATCACCACAAACTTGGAACTTTGAGAGAATAGTCACTACTATCTTGAAATCGGCCCTCACCTTAACAAGTGTCAACTAGTGTGATTTCAAGAACCAAAGCCTTCTTTATATAGTGTGGTGGATTAGGGTTACATCCATGTAAACCCTAATACCCATGTCTCTTCATTTCCATGAGATCCATGGGTTAAAGCTCCATGGAGTATCCATGGACTTTTCCATGCAAGCCTAGCCCATTCCAAATAAGCCTTAGCCCACACTATATAAATATAGAAGCCCATATTTAATTAGTAATATCTTTGATCTCTAAATTAATCCTAGATTAATTATAGATCAATACTAATTAAATAATATGATCTTATATTAATATATTAGAACTTATAATATATTAATAAATCATAACTTGTACTATTCTCTACAGATTATCCATAAATTGTTCAGGTGAAGTGCAACCCAAATGGACCATGCCGGGTCGGGTCAAGTACATACCAAATATAGTTATGGACTTAGACACTATATCCAACACCTCCTCCATCAGAAGGTACGTGCCCCGCCCGCAAACGGCACCAAAATCCGAACCTAAAAGGTTATAAGCCCTCAGCTATCGGTAACGAACTCAGATACTTGCCCGATCACCCGCTCTCTCTTGTGATTCTCCGGTCTCACAGCCTCTGCCTGGGCCTCCCGAATGGTGTCCAACACTGGAGTCATCACCGTCAACCTCATACAAATGTCTCGTATCGGGGCACTCTCCGCCCTATGGCTCAGGGCATCGGCTACAACGTTAGCCTTGCCCGATTGGTACAGGATCTCACAACCATAATCCTTTACCACATCCAACCATCTCCTTTGGCGCATATTCAGGTTGGTCTGATCCATCAAATACTTCAAGAACTTGTGGTCCGTGTATATGGTACACCGAACCCCATACAAATAGTGACGCTAGATCTTGAGGGCAAACACCACTGCCCCCAACTCCAAATCGTGGGTGGGATACCTCGTCTCATGAGGCTTCAGCTGACTCGATGCGTATGCAATCACGTGCCCTCTCTGCATCAGCACCGCACCCAACCCCGATATCGATGTGTCACAATACACCACAAAATCCTCCATCCCCTCCGGAAGGGCTAACACCGGGGCTTCGCATAATCTCTGGCGAATTGTCTCGAATGAGGCCTACTGCTCAGGACCCCAACTAAAAGCCACACCCTTCCGGGTCAACTTGGTGAAAGGAACGACAATCTTGGAGAAATCCCTGATAAATCTCCGATAGTAGCCAGCCAATCCCAGAAAACTCCTGATCTCGATGGGGGATTTCGACACCTCCCATCTCATAACCGCCTCAATCTTGGCCGGATCGACCAATATCCCATTCTAGTTAACGAGGTGTCCCAAGAACTGGACCTCTCGTAACCAGAAATCACATTTGGAAAATTCGGCGAAAAGCCTCTCCGACCTCAATATTCCGAGAATCTCTCTCAGATGCTCCTCATGTTGCTCTCTAGATCTCGAATATACCAGAATATCATCGATGAACACCATCACCGACCGATCCAACATCGGTCTGCACACCCTGTTCATGAGATCCATGAATGCTGCCAGTGCATTGGTGAGCCCAAAAGGCATCACCACGAACTCGTAATGCCCATAACGAGTCCTGAACGCCGTCTTCTGGATATCTTCATCCCTCACTCTCATCTGATGATATCCAGACCTCAAATCTATCTTGGAGAACCAAGACGCTCCCTGCAACTAATCGAACAGATCATCGATCCTCGGTAGTGGATAACGGTTCTTGACCGTCAACTTGTTGAACTCCCGGTAATCAATGCACATCCAGTGTGAACCATCCTTTTACTGACAAAAAGGATCGGCGATCCCCAAGGCGAGCTACTCGGTCTAATAAACCCCTTTCCCAACAGCTCCTGCAGCTACGAGGATAACTCCTGCATCTCTGACAGCGCAAGGGGATAAGGCGCCTTGGCGATAGGTGCTGCCCCCGAAACCAAATCGATGTGGAACTCCAGCTGCCACTCAGGAGGCACAACCGACAAATCCTTGGGAAAAATGTCTAGGAAGTGACGCACTATCGGAACATCATCAATCGAACTCGACCTCTCCGCGGCCACTCGTGTATCCATCACATAAGCTACAAACCCGCTGCAGCCTTGCTGTAAACTCTGTCCCACTCTAGCAGCCAAACAAAATGCTGAACCACATCAGGTACCCTCGCCATATACCGTCAGCACTCCCCCACTAGGGCCTTGTATCGTCACTATTTGCCGCTCGCAGTCTATAACCGCCCCAAATCGGCTCAACCAATCCATGCCCACTATAACGCAAACGTCCCCCATCGCAATCGGGACCAGATTTATCGGAAAATCCACGCCGAAGATCTCAAGTATACATCCTCGAATCACATCAATAGCATACACCGCTCGCTTTTCAGCTATGGAAACTCGTAGAGGTCGACTCAACGCCTCTCGTCGAATACTGATGTGCTGACTAAACGCTAATGACACAAATGATCGACTCGCACCCGAGTCAAATAACACCAAAGCAGGTACATAATTCACAAGAAAAGTACCTACATATATCATAAAATAAGCACAATGTCTCAACTCAACATAAATAAATGAAAGAATACGTACCAGCCACGACATCGGGCGATGCGCGGACCTCCACCGCTGTCAACTGGAAAGCTCTCCCGCGATCCTTTGGTGCCTCGGCCTTCGCTGGCCGGATCTCAGTAGCTCGGGCAGCAAGTACAGATCCCTGTGCCGATCCCTGCAGCGGTTGCGGCACTCGGCCTTCCGATGGCCGGTCTGGTTGTAATGAAAGAAAATCGAGAATTCATTGGGGCAATTCCTCGCATAATGCCCCTCCTTCCTACACTTGTAAGACACCCCAGCTCTGCACACCCCCTCGTGACTCTTGCCGCACTTCCCACAAGTGCGGCCCTTCGGACCCCCAAATCTCGAATTAGCGGGCTTTGCCCGCTTGGCTGCCGGCTGAGCCTGCGCCAGTCGCCTGTCCTTCCTCTGAGACTCGACCTCCCCCCTGACCGAGTCTCCAACTCAATCTCCCTTTTCCAAGAATTTGCCTGGAGCTCAGAAAATGTCCGGTATGACGAGTTCGCCACGAACTCACGAATATCCCTCCTCAGTATGCTTAAGTACCGGCTCACACGGGCCTGCTCAGTAGACACGTGCTCAGGGCAAAACAACGCCCTCTCATGAAACATCCTCGTAATCACTGTCACGGACTCAGTTCCTTGCTTGAGGGACAAGAACTCTTGGGCTAGACATTCCCTCTCCACAGGGGGAACATACTTATCTCGAAACATCATGGTGAACCTCTCCCAGGTTACCACTGTAAGCTCTGTAGTAGTGAAGTCCGCCGTCACAAACTTCCACCAGTCCTTCGCCCCCAAGCGAATCTGGTTCAGTGCAAACTGAACCCTCAGATGCTCTGGACATGAGCAAGTCTAGAGGCATCCCTCGATATCAGAAATCTGTCTCATCGCAGCAATCGGATCCTGCGTCCTATCAAACTCCGGTGGCTTCGTGTTGCTGAACTCCCGGAACAGCAACGAGTCACCCAACTGCGGTCTGGTAGCAGCAACAGCTGTAGTAGCCACAGCAGGCGCAACCTCAGTAACCGCTGCGTATCTCTCGTCAAACATCTCAATCAAAGTGGTCTTGATAGACCCATACATCTCCGATATCTATGTGTGGATAGTCGCATCCACCTCATAGTGGATCATCTGATGAAGCTCCTCGTCACTCATGCCGCTGGTCTCTGGTCTGTGGTGTGTTACAACCATCATGTCTCTGAAATATGACATAAAAATATCAGAGACTTGCTCGAGTATACTTACACTCGACAACTCAACCCTACTTGTTCCTTAGTATCCTAAAGATTCTTACTTGGATTGCTCACTGATCCGGTGCTTCCAGCAGTACGTGACCTATACTACCTTCCACACCACATCAGCATTCACCCCAAGTCCTCCTCCTAGGATCCCAATTCACAAGTACTCTATATCTTGCTACGCATAGGCTACCTTCCGGCAGATCACTCGTAAGCTTCTCACTGCTACCTACTCGCTCTCGAAGTATCTCATAGCAGCAGTAATCTCCTAGGCTAAGGCATCACAAATCAGGCCACTCTAGTCCTAGATATTGTAACTCCTGTGTTTCTGGGCTTGTCATTAATGTTGATATAATATTCCAGGTTAACCTTTGTAACCCGTTTTGAAATAATAAAAGTGTATTATTTGAGTATTATGTGTTTTGTGCTTAATTGTGTGTTTTAATGTAATTGAGAATAAAAATAAGCGTCAAAATAAAATGTTAGATAAATCTGATATCTATGTAAAATGTTGTAGTAGTTGAAATGAGGTTTCTGATTATATAGAGAATACCGAAATTCGAGTTATAACGAAGAAGTTATGACCTGTCGAAGTTTCGCGACAGAACCGACAACTCTAAATGACGTAAAAAGTGAAATTTACGTTAGAGCGCTATTTCACCCTAGTGATCTAAACGAATGTCGTAGAGTTCATTAAACCGAGAGCATGCATAAAAAGAACGCCCAAATCTGACTTCGTATGCGGAAGTTATGATTTTTTGAAGTTTCGACTTAGCAGTATGCAGCCCGAATACTCGATTCGAGATCGAGTGATTGTTGGTTGAAACAATCTAAACGAGAATCGAAGATCTCGTTGATAGTAGCGCATTGGTGAAAAGACAGACAAAAACGGACATCGGATGAAGAAGTTATGAATTTATAACGGAGTTTTCCTGTCCCGGCCTACTAAAAATAAATAATAAAAATAAATTCAAAATTAGCCGACGGAGTCTAAATGAAAGTTGTAGATCATAGTCTCACCTACACGTGGATATAAAGAACGTCGAAAACGGAGTTCGTATGAAGAAGATATGAATTTTCGAAGTTTATTAAATAATTATAATTAAAATTTAATTATTAAATTCCGATATTATCCGAAGGAAGGGGGAGTCATCGATCCGATCCGAACTACGCCCAGCGTACCCCGATGCATGCACCGCCTCGGACTCGAGTGCTCCGATGACGCATGCAATGACGAACCGAGGCGTACGCCCCGCGTAAAGTTGTACGCCCAGCGTACTACGAGGCCTCAGCCTCCTATAAAAGGGTTGCGAGGGCAGCCGACTCCATTTGCCAAATTCTCTTCTCTTTCTCCCGTTTTGCATCGTTTTGCGTGCCAGAAGTATCCCGAAGCCCCGGTATCAATCCCGAGCCCCGAAGCAAGTTCTGAAGCCCCGAAGATCCCGAGAAGTGCAATTCCCAAGTTGAAGCTCTGCTCGCGAGAAGCCCGGTTTTTGTGAAGATCTTCCAGATCTACTGAAGAATACTACTTCTGCAAGTCGTAGTGTTGTCCGATCATCTTCTGATCAAGTGAGTGTGTAGTTACTTTCTTCTAACGCATAGTTATGAAGTATTTTATACGAAATACGTGTTATGTGTATAATTTTGTTGTTATGTGTGTGAATGTATATTCACTTTCTTCTATCTCATAGATCTGATTTTATTCTCTATGAAATACGTGTTATGTGGGTGTGCCTCATCTGTTATGTGGAATATGTATTGAATGAGAATGCTATACATGTTTTAAAGTATGTATAAAAATATATATTTCTATCTACTAATATGTTGGGTAGAACATGGGTAGATAGTTGGTGTGTGATAAACAGATGAGAGGCCTCGATGTTGTTGTTATTGATCTAGTTATTCAACGGAGTATGGATAACGACCACAGACTCTTTCTAGACAGTCCTGTGGAACGCTAGCAGGTTCATAACATGTAGGTGTTGTGAACGATGTGTTCACCAGTGTACTCTATCCCCCTCATGGTTGCCTTTAGGATATATATTGTTGAGGAAACCCCTTAGCAGTAATGTCCGTCCCGATGAAAATCCTAGATTAGGTCCCTTGAGATAGATGTTGTTTTAGGGACATAAAGTGAGGATAACGGGAATGGGTAATCGGGTTATTGTTGGTTGGGGAAATTAAATATAATTATTTATTGTGGGTTGAAAACCCTATATGCTCACCAGGCTCCCAAGCCTGACCCACTCAGTTTTATTTGTATTATAGGAAGTGGCGCAAGGGCATAAGATGGATGAATCATCGAGTTGTTTTGTTTACAAGTTTGTATATGTATATATTTGTTGAATGACTTGTAATGTTATCGTTTATGCTTTATGGTCTGTATCGGAACATGACATCCCGAGTTTCGATTATATAATGAAAATGCATCTCTTGATGAAATGCTTTGATAAATATTATTTTATCATATTTTGTTTTGGGAACAAATTCTGCAACTCTTTTAAATCAAAAGGATTTACTCTGAAATTATTTTAAAAAGCATAAATGAAATCGGTCTTTTCTGGCCGTGATTTTGAGGATGTCACGGATATGAATACCTAGACTACTCTAGCATGCATAACATATCACATAATATCTCATAACACATAATGTAAGGGTATTTTGGGAAATCACCGTTCGGGTGCTGGCTGATCATACACACTGCTTCGCTCTGCCTTTCTCAAAATCTTTTACTCTTTTAGAAAAATTGTTTCTTTTCTGAAAATTTTCCTCAAATCCTCAGTTTGAGTTCAGATGTGCCCGAAGGTGCATCCGAATCCCTCAAACCAAGGCTCTGATACCAACTTGTAATAATGTAAAATTTTAAAACAATTTTTCATTTTGCAAACAATATAAAACTCATTTAATATTCTCAAATCTCATGTTCAACAAATGTCATCATGATAAAAACATATCCCAAGATCATAAAATAAATCCTCTGCCAGTGTGTACGGATCATGCCGGTGGCTTCCCGCGATCCTCGCTAGTACTTGAAACACCTAACACATAACACTGTAAGCATAAATGCTTAGTGAGTTCCCCAAAATACCACATACAGCACATACGCCACTTGAGGCTACAGTACGACCCTCCAATCGATGTGTCTCAGTGGGACCCTCCAGTCCCGTAGCTCGTTGGACCCTCTGGTCCGGTCATAGCTCGTTGGACCCTTCGGTCCGGTCTATATCGTTGGACCCTCCGGTCCGGTCTATACAACACATAACGTACATATATCACAATGCACATAATCTCATACATATACATAGCACACAAGACCCTCCGGTCTACACATAGATACCACTCTAGGTAATGTATAGTGAGAAGACTAACCTCGGGTAACTCGGATAATCTCACACACGAATATATTGATCTAGCCCCCGCCTAATCACAAAAACAATATCCTTAAATAAATAATGGCTCTCAAAGGCTAGATTAAATCCCTTTCTACAATCCCACAGAAGGGTAAAAGACCATTTTACCCCTCATTGACCCAAAAGTCCAAATGTTGACTAAAACCCTAAAAGTCAACGAAAGTCAACAGGGGGCAGTACGCGGCGCGTACCAGCTTTTGTACGTGGGGCGTACTCCGGCGATCCAGAATCGGGGTCTCAAACCCTTACGCGGTGTGTACTGGGATTACGCCCAACGTAAGTCCCAAATTCATCCTTTCCTCATTTTTGGTCTGAGTAGGTTAAGTCATGGGCTCATATCACAGATCTAGGCTCTCTACTGCCTCCTAAGTCATAAAGTCGAAACCTTTAAGCCTTGCATGGCAATAAAGGTCACCAACCATTTCAAACATATAACATCTTTCCCCATTAAGCCCTAATCTCATGCATGACTTAATCTTAACGTCCAAGATTGGATGTTTATGAATCCATAATGCATATTACACTGAAATAACGCAGATCTAAGCTTATGGAGGCCATTTGCTCATAAAGTCTCCATCTTGGGACCAAAAACCCTAAAAGTTGGTCCATCAAGCACAAAACAAAAATGATAAGGAAAGATTTGAGCTTTTTACCTCCACGTGAAGCTCCACCCTCTGTAGAACTCGGATCCAAGCTTATACTCCAACTTCTAGCCTCCACAAGAACTTCCTCTTCTTCTCCACTACCACACCAAGACATTTTCTAGCTCAAAAACACACACACAAGCTTTGAACGATGGTATTGCTCTCTTAGCGTTTCTTTCTCTGTGAAATGGTGGCTGAGGATAAGACCATATCATTCCTTTTATAGTCCTCAAGTCACATTAGGGTACCTAGGCGAGTCCGCGTCCAACTTAAGCGCATGAGTACGCGCAACGTACTCTTCAGTATGCCCAATGTACTCATTTGCCATAACCTTCTTTTAAGGGCTAAACTTGACAACTTGGAAAAGAAAAATGGTTTAAGAGATGTACCTGAATTTCAGGATGTTACAGACGACGTGACCCTCATTGATTTGACTTATTTGCTTATTGTTGCTGAATCAGCGATGATTTGGCGCACTGGTTAAGCAAATTTTTCTGGTAAATCAATGTCCCATCCTTCTATGGGAAATGGCAACATTGGAAGTCCATAAAAGTTTTCTCTACGCAAGAGAAAGGCTGAGTCTGAGATAGTCCTGTGTGCTATTCCGGAGAGGTCCACTTGTTTCTATTGCCAAGAAAAGGGGCATTGGTTATGATGCTACCCTGACTACCTGAGAGATCTAAGAGATAGGAGAGTCAAGATGGATGACTCTGCTTCAGGTAAAATCCACTATCTAACTCTAGTAAGTTTTCTATTTTTGATTCTAAATACATGATGTGATAAGATTACATTTGGTGTTTTGTAGGATCGAAGAAAAGAGAGGAAGCTTAAAGGAAGAAGTGAGCTGAGTCTGATCGCGAAGAAATGGATTTCAATCGCATGATTCGATGATTGGATTTTAAGCTACTACTTAGAGTTATGATAGATTGTTTAGGAATATGAAATATCATATTTTTCATTTGAATTTGCATTATAAGGACAAGCTTTTCCACATCTTTTCGTAAATAAAATAAATTTTGAGTTTTATCTTACTTATATATTCTTGCAATGTTATTTATGAAAATTGATGCTTGTGTGTTTCTATTGCAAGCAATATTAAGTGGATGTGATCGTTAGTTATGTTATTTATGGTAGTGTCATAATTTTTATAAGTAAGGAAAGATTCCCATCACCTAAGTCTCAATTAGATCGAAGCTTGGAATCATATGATTTGAATCATGTGATGTATGGAAATCTTGGTACTTAGGAAATTAAGACTAATTCCATGATAACACAAGTATGTGAGTCAAGTGAAGGACTAGAGGACTAGAATACAATGTTGTGCACTGGTCAGGTCCGCCACAAATGATAATAAGATTATTCGTCACGATTTACTAATTGTCTAGTAAATGTGGTTATACTTACAAGATTAAGTATGATTCTGACTCATTGAAAAGTTTCAATGAATAGCAGAACGAATAAGAAGAATCAATAAGGCAAAAAGATAAAAGTGTCTCTAATCTAAAAAGATGGGAGAGTACTTTTGTATCATGGTTTATGATTGTCTCATTTATTGTGAAACCATATCACAGTTGATCCTCTAAGTAAGCCTTAGTGCATTGGTATGGCTAAGAAGAGGATTTGAAAATTATGGAAAATCGTTAAATCAATAAGTGAATCATACTTCGTTCCAAAGTCAAGTCTTAGAGTCATACTCCAAGTTTGTGACTTGAGTGACACATCTTAAGAAGTTTTAACAGACTCATCAAATGTGAAGCAGAAAATTATTTTTCTTACTCTCACGTTTGAAATAGGTAAGTTGTGATGTCTTGGATAAGACAAAGACCGACTAAGACCAATTGTGTGTAGTAGTTTGTCTTGATAAGAATCCGCACTAACTCTTGAATATTTGTTTGTCATGAAATGCTTCTTGACAAGAGAATCTTATATGTCAAGAGGTAAGTGGGAGTCTAAATGATATTGTAAAGGTTCAAGAACTAATCAAGAGTAAATCTATTAATAAACACTAGCACACGACTTAAGGTTTGCAACCTATCGTGTTGACAAATTTTTATTTCTATGTTATTCCAGTAAAGTTACTTATGCATATGAGTTCTACGAGTTCTCAATTGACTACATAAGGGCAAGCACCTTGTTCGCTGAAAGTATGTTGACTAGTATAGGTGAGCTGCTAAATAACTTGGAAGCAATGGTGGGACCCTTGATGGCAAGAAATTAAGAATGAACAAGTTCAATCCATAAGGGTTTGGATTTGACACAAACATTATCTTATGATTATGGTTATGAGAAATTCACATGGATAAGAGCACATACACCATAAAATCTAAGTGTCATAAGGTTTCTCGCCTTCATGAAAATGATTGTGAGGAAACGCTTTCACTAGGAAGATTTTAAGGAGATAGCGATTGTGTAAATTGCATTCTCAAATTTGATTATGATTACAACATCCCTCTTCATAGTTTGAATTGTGAGATTTGACAATTAATTTATACATTTAAGACTTATTGCTATAAGTGCTGAAATTGTTTAGACACACATATAAGTTTTCTAAGGAAAGGTGTATGAGGTTTAGAAGCGTAGATAAAGGCTTATCGAAGCATATCATATTATAAATATGAACTTTGGAAGTCAATAAGTGTTGCTTTCTAGAAAGTCCAAATGTTTTCTGAATATGTGTCAAAGCTAGTAGGAGCATAAATGTTATGCTGGTATGGATATAATTGTCATGTTAGTGGGAGCATGATTATTATTTTAAGTATTGCAAGTTAGCAATATTAATTATAGAAAACAAAGTTTCAATTAGCAAAGTTGCAAAGGTTGAATAGTTGTTTTGCTATAATTAAGGGAGAGAATATTATACTTCATTTCGAAATCTAAAAGCTTGGATCGAGAAATTTTAATCAACTTTAGTCAAAGGACATATATGGATGTTATGTTGAAAAGATTGAACTTAAAAGGATTCTATATATGGCAATATTATAGCAAGGAACTGGTAAAGTATCACGTTTTTCATTATGAATCGTGTCCCATACGCTTCTGGTATTGGATCGATTGCATATGCTGTAATATTCGACCGTTCTAAAATTTTCCAAATGCCTAGGGCATTAAGAGGGAAAAGGGACTAGAACCGATTTGACTAAAATAAATAAAAAACTGTCAAGTATAATCTAAGGTTCGCCAAGGATTGGTCACTTGTGGGCAATTGGAAGTATAGTAACGAATGGACCATAATGACATTATTATGATTAGATATGATTCTATTAATAATGAGTTGTCGTATGGAAAATATGGAAATGTTTCCATATTGGGAGTTGGATATCGAGAATCTATGTCTAGATTAGAAACTATTATGAAAGAAGGATGTTCAAAGGAATGTACTTTGAATGTGAGACTTCACATCTATGGAATTGCCTTGTAGCAATCTCTAATAGAGCAATTTGTAATATCATTGGCAAAGTCTTGGTGGCTTTGGTGCTGTGACATTACGAAAGGACCGTTGCATAAAATGTTAGAATCTAAACATATTCTAATAGTGACGAGAATTTTGTTTTCTTACACTAACAATAAATAATAAGGATTGTGAAATGAGCATCATTGGAAATGTTTTTCAATTGATCTATTTCACAAAGTATGGAGCATAGGTAAATAGAGTGTGCATGCTTGGTGCATGGGACAACTGCTGTTATAATTCAAGTAATAAGTTGATTATCTGAAACATTATACAATGAATAATGTGTAATCAATATGGTGACTAAATAAAAGGAGTTTTATTTATACTCAAAAGTTTAGGGCCATATTGGATTTGATTATTCTTGTGTTTCACTTTGCATGTTTTGACTTCCCGAATAATAAGATTATACAAACCATTCATAGTCGCTCATGCTTTGGAAGTAGGTATGAAAGAAGACTGTCATGAATTGGCTTGTAGATTGTCTAAAGTGTATTAGACATAGCAAAGGTTTGGTGCAACGTTCATGAGTACTTATGAATCAAGATTTGAGTATTGGATTAAACCCACACTCACTTGGATCGCTTCATGGATTTTATCAAGAGTGATTGGTAAGATGATAATATCTTATATTCTTGAAACCGAGACGTGTGAGTTGTATTATGCAAGTCGGTTGCACATTGATATTATGTAAACGCACCAGTAACTTGGTGTTATAAAACATATTGTTGTGTGTGATTTGATGAGTATGTACAAGCGAGCATTGAGTCAAAGTTTATCCGTTCCTTTTACCCAAAGTGGGATAAAAGCGATATTTGTGGGCCCCTCGATGATTTAGTGATGATACCCTAAGCGCTTCGCCAAGCCGGGACTAAGTTGATGTGTTCAATTGTAGTCTGTTTTAAGTCGTCATAAATCAAAAGTTGGGAAACAACATATAGACTGAGAGAATGATTATAATCCATGTGTCATGTCTATACGATATCTGGAATGGAGGAATATATGATCCCTTATCTAAAGGTCACGTTTCTGATAAGATCAGAGTTTGACAACGACTTTTGAAAGCTACGATTGCTGATCAGGTTCCGAAGTCATACACAATATAGTTATTAGACTTATCCAAGTGGGAGACTATTGGATTAGGTGTCTAAGCTCATAACTATTTTGGTATGTACTTGACCTGATTGTGAGCATGGTCCTTTTGGGTTGCCTTCGCCATAGCAAATGATAGGATGAACTAAGGAGAAAGAGGATTAATTATGATTTATTAATATATTATATGAATAATATATTAAAATAGAAATCATATTGTTTAATTAATATTAGTCAATAATTAATAAGAATTAATTTTATGGCTAAAAGACATTAATTAAATAAATGGGACTAGAACTATCAATTGTGTGATAGGAATATTGGGCTAATGGACTCCATAGAAGTTGGAGTGGATGAAATCTATGGGGAAACCCATTAGAATTCGTCCAAGGCTTCTAAGGAGGGAGTCCATGGGCTGCTTAGGGCCTAAGCAGTCAAATTAGGGCTTCCTAGTTGAAAACCCTAATAGTCTACCTATATAAGGAACCCCTAAGGCCCCAAAAATGTGGTGAAGTAATCCGTAAGGGTTCTTGAACGTTTTTGTGCTCCTCCTCCTTCTCGTAGGTCATCTTTTTGCTCATGGTGTTTGTGACACCATTAGAGGTGCAACATTTGAGGCACTGAGCTTTCAAAGGTCAAGATCAAGAGGAATTTAGATTGTTATTGCTACATAACAATCAAGGTAAGATCTAAACCCTAATTCATATGTTAATTTGATTATTGTATGCTAGATCTAGGGTTTATGAGCTTTGAATGATTATTGCATGTTCATTAGACAAACTAGATCCAAAGCTTTAGGGTTTTCATGTACACCATAAGATTGATGTATTGCTCAAAACCCATCAATTATAAGTAGGTGAATATGGTGGAGTGGTATTTTTTGGTGAGGATGGTTGAGATAAGAGTGATAGCCTTTCTGTCGCTGATGCATACACACTTGAGAGGGGTATGTCCTCCCAAATGTTGATTACTGGAGGGTTAGATGATGAAGAAGTCACGGAGCCAGGTTGCTTCTTACGAAGCTTGGCTTGCTTCCTTAACTTGTTTTTAGTTTTCTCTATCTCCGAATCTATTCGCAGTGGTGTACCTGTACGGAAAGATCTAGGCATAAACAATTAGTAACACCGTGTCCCCGACAACGGTGCCAATTTGTTAGGCGTGTCAAACCCAACAAATAAAGGGGTACGATATACTCCGAAAGAATCCCACTATGTTGCACTAAAAGGTAGTACAAGGCAAGTAGGGTCGATCCACAGAGACACGAGATAATTAGTCTATACCTCTTTGCACAAGGTACTATGGTCACTAACAGTAAAAGGGGGGGGGGGGGGGGGGTTAGAATGCAATGATTAAACAAACAATTAAAAACACAAGTAATTAGCTAAATGAGTGAGTTAAATTTAGAATTTGTAAGGACTCCAACTCTATGTATGACAACTTAGCAATGCGATTTCAAGATAACATGATATTTTCTCAATTCTATCTAAGTTGGTACTTGAAAGTATTAACAAGCTCTAACACTTTCCATTCACCACATTAATTAACCAAAACAATCTCTTTGATTAACCCCAACCTTACTAACCTAATCTAAACAAACTCTTAGAATTAGATTAAAAGATTGCATTAAGCTTTGTGTAAATATTCCCAACAACACCCAATACTCCTCACAAGCTCAGGAGTGTAAAAGTGTGTCAAATGATTTACACTAAATTCATTCAATGAGAATCAATTTAATGCTTGTTACTTAGTCCAATTCACAAAACAATTACGAATTTTGCAAAATGAATAACTTGAATGACCTAACCCTAATTTTAATCGCCAATAAGAATCACAATTAGAATCAAACATTCAATTATAGCAAAATCAATTTCACTATATATAAATTAAAAGCAAACATCAAGTCATATGATTGAAATCACAACCAAGAAGTCAAAACATGAAGTTGGAGAAACTAGGGTTCTAGCCACACATGGATAGAACAAAATCACAAGTTGTAAAGATGGAAATGATGTGCAATTACAACTTACAAATTAGAGAAATAATGTTTCCAAATGCTAAACGATCAAATCCTTGCAAAAACCTTCGAAAATCCCTCACCAATGGTGCTCTTATATCATGTGTGTCTAAAAATGACCCAATTCTCGTGATATGTAAAATAGAAAAAACTGTCCAAAGGCAGTTTTTGGGTCGAACCCGGCCCGTGTCAAAATAGAGTAAATCATCACGGGTCATGTTGAGTGAAAAAATGGTCTTCAATCCTCAATTCCAACTCCAAAGTTCGATGCTCAAAACTGCTCATCTGGGCCAACACGGCCTATGTCGGGTCGTGTTCAACAAGGTCAAACTCTTCTTTTATGGTCAAACACAACCCGTGCCCATTATGCAGTGTAAAACCAACATGGGCCGTGTACCCCTCTAACTCCAATTCCAAACTTCATTTTTCCAACTTTCCGCTCTTCGCCCAATCATCCCGAAACCTTTACCAATGCTTCCCGGCACCTCCCAAAACCCGTCCCAACCTTCGGTTTACCTAAGAAAGACATGAAAGTGTGCAAATAAGGTTGTTATAGAGACTAACATGAATATGATGAAATGTAATAAAAAGAAGAGCAATTATGCTAAATGGATGCATGAAAAGGGACTAAAAGGTGTGCAAAAAGGTGCATAAATAGCACCTAACACTCACCAACATTTTGTTGACGTTTTTAAAAATTGCATGTGTTCCTAGGAGGGACTAGAGATCCAGTCAAGAAAGGATTATCGATATGAAGACTTGTAGATAGGTAATTATGTTTATTGCTTTGTGATTTGGGAAATCTTTATGCCATCACCACTCGAAATTTTACGCCATCGGCTGGTGAAGGTGTAACAGATTCGTATCAAAGCTAGTTGCTATAGCGAATTAGTATTTCTTTAGGAATTATGACTATAGTGTAACATCCCGGATTTGCAGGTATTTTCAAATCCTTTCCCTGATATTTCATTTGTGACATTTTGGTCCTTGGAGTTGTTTGGAGTTAGCCCTAAGGAGTCCTTGTGGAATTTTGATAATTTAGAGGGTAGGAGATGTACGTTGCATGTACATGTAGGTACGATGGGCGTACTAGTGTCCAAGTGAAACCCTTAATTTTAGGGTTTGAGGAGTATTCAACCATCATTATGGACCAAGTGCCCTTATCCTTTCAGCCTCCAAGTCCATCAGTTGTTCTTGCAAAACCCTAGCCCTTTGATTGAGAGTGAGAGCCTTAAAGTGTGTATGTGGTGTTTTAGAATCAAAGGAAGTGCATCAAGAAGCCTGGGAATGTGAAGAAGGCTTGGATATGGGGTTTTGGCTTCCTTCTTCATCATCCAAAGGTATAAAGCTCATACCTTTATCATTGTTTTGTTAGATCTATTATTGGGTTCTTTATTGCTTCTTTTTGGTCCCAAATGCACCATTTTGAACATGGCATGTTCTAGATGATTTGAACTGTCCTTTCAGACCCTTAGTGGGGTCCTTAATCATAAAAACGAGGTCCCAATGGCTAGAAGTGTCCCATACATTTAGTAGAAAGGTCTTAATGGGATAAGATCTTGTATTAAGAACTTTTGGATGTCTAAAGTCATAAAGTTGGAAACTTTATGACTCTAAGGTGCATTTGGACCATGGATCCGAAGTTTGGGCTTAAGTGCTTAAGGCATTAAGCACTTATTGAAGTTTGAATTCTACGAGGGTACGCCCCACGTATAAGGGAGTACACCCCGCGTACGTGGTCAACGCCCCCGTTTCCAGTCAATGTGAGGCTCACGTATGCCATACGTAACTTTGGGGTACGCCTAACGTACGCCTTCAGTTGGGCTTTTGCAAGTTGGGCTTCGGATTTGGGCTAGTTTGGCTTGGGCCCTTAATGGACTTTCTGAGTAGGAGTATTATGGGCCAGTTAGGGAATTGGACCTTACGATGAAATCTATTAGGGAGTTGGGCCCAATTTCGAAAATTGGGCCAATTATGGGCCATGTATATTTGGACCTTTTTGGAGCAAGGTTTGGACTTGGGTTTGGCCCAGTTAAGGAAGAGTTAATGGACAACTATGAGTTAAGAGATTTGAGGTGATAATCCGATTATTAATTGGAAGTTTATTTATTATAATAGTTCAAGGTTAGCGCCCGGAGGTTATGTTTGATACATCAGCGTGAGGTGAGTTTTCATCACTGTACTTATGGGTCGAAGGTACCAATGCCGACCCTTTTTGGATGGTTATCCTGGTAGATGGAATGTTTCTATGTTGTTATGATCTGTTGGATCTGTATCTTACTAGATAGGATAATGTTATGCTTATTGATCTATATGATTTGTGCTTACTTGTTAATTAACTAATTAGTTATGAGTTATGTATATGTCGGCATGTGTGTGTGGTTGGGTTGAGGCGGTCCTGCTTTGTGTTGTAGGCCAACAGACCTAGGGCGGTCTATATATACTGAATGCCTGTTAGGCGGTCCAGTCAGGCTGAAGGCCCGACGAGCGGTACGGATAGGTTGTAGGCCCTATAAGGCGGTCCAGTCATGCCGAAGGCTTGGAAGTGGTCTAGATAGGCTGAAGGCCTTGCAAGGCGGTCCAGCCAGGCTGAAGGCTCATATATGCATGTTGTTGTTGGTTATGTTTATGTGGTGGTATTTTGGGGAAGACTCACTAAGCTTTGGGCTTATAGTTTTGTTTATGTTTCATGTACTTCAGATGATCGTGGAGAGTTGAAGGCTTAATCGTGCACCTCCTTATGTTTTGTGTTATGATTTCTGGGAAAACTCTGATGTGGAACTTATTTTGAAAATAAATTATAATGAAGGATGATTTTGTGTTTATTTAAAAAGTTTAAAATTTCCAAAAAATTTATGAGTGTTACATATAGCTTATGGCATATACTCCGATCAGGTTTGTCCTCAAACCTATAAATAAAATTCGTACTATTTATTACTCTACTGATAGACTATGTATCGGAGAGGTGCCTAGGCTGGAACTGTCGACTTGGGTTGTTGGATTTCAGAACAGCTATATGCCAAAATGGTCATGCCCACCGACTTTTCCTACCTAGCCGAACCATACATAGTCTGGAAGTACAATACAATAATAATCACCAATCTCGAATAACATACACAAATCATCCATAAGACAATGTCCAGGATGGTTCAGTATGTAAAGGTTGAGTTACTCCTAAAGGTATCCTGATCAACTATGTTTAGACTTGACTGAACCAATACATCGACTGAATTAGGATAGATAAACGATAACACAAAAATCATAAATACAAAATACAAATGGTATGCATAAAGTGTATCAAAATACATCGTGATTATAAAAAATACAGAGCATCAAACCAAAAAACCTCAACCTACTCATCATTGCTCTCGTACTCATCCTCATCTCCCTCTGTATCCTCATCGTTATCAGTATCTCCGGGATGAGTGCCCGAAGGACCGACCCCATCATGAACGGCGCCTTGTGGTTGAGAAAGGGGTGGAACATAAGGACCCGCCCTAGGAAAAGGTGGATGGTCCATCCCCAGATATCGTAGCATTGCAGAGACCGAAGTCATAATCCAACAACGCTCCTCATATGCAACAATCAAATACTGCATCACGTCATATAGAGTTGGCCTGGCTGACCAGACTCTGCATACCTAGGCCTATGACGCCTCACGAAAGCAAGCTCATGGATGTCCTCTGGCTCCACCTGCTAAATCGGCTCCACGATGTCGTCCTCCGGAATCCTCCACTGCTGCCCCACTCCCCGAACCAATACCCACATATTCTCGAGAGCAGTACTAATCAGCTCCCGGATAGGCATACGAACCATCCTACTAGTGTCAACCTCATAATATAATGCCAAACTAGTAACCTAATGACCCCCGTAGATCCTTCTCGAAGGTGTAGACCCTGGAGCCATACTAGATAAATAAAGAGTAAGAGCGAAAGGAAGATCAAGGCAAACCTCGGTCTGAGCGATGCACTACATATAGAAAATGTTTCCTAACCTGACCCACTCAGTTTCTTTGTATCATAGATAACGATACAAAAGTACATGCACAATAAGAGATTCAAGGAAATGTAGATCGTTAGTATAATGAGACATTGTAAGTCTCCGTTTATACTTATATTTTATATCAATTATGACATCCTGAGTTTTAAAAACATAAACAAAACACATTTCTCCGAAGATGTTTTGATAATATCATTATCATATTTTTGGGACAAATTCCGCATAAGTAATCTTTTTAATAAAATACCATGATTTAATAAGCATAAACAAATCGGTCTTTTCTGACCGTAAAAATGGGGATGTCACATGATGCGATTCTTACTTATGTGGTCAAGGCGATTTTGCCACAAGCGTGTTCTTATCTAAACTATTAGAGGAATCCATATTTAAGTTAACATTGATATGATTAGAAAAATAAACTACAATATTATGAATGTCAGATGCAAGAAGATGTTTTAGACATAAAACCATCATCTTTATAAACTAGAATTTCATATCTCCATTATCAAACAAAAATAAAATTCATGTTTATACAACGCATAAAATAAAATTAGGTTTCTAGACATTTCTGAAGAGTAATAGCAAATAACTCAATCTTTCTTAACTCCACTTCTAAGCACAAGCTCGAAATCCATAATGATTGAGACGTGTGACACTCGTCCATTCCACTGATTAGGTTTAACTCTCGATGCTTAAAACTTCTTTCTTTCATACAAATCCTTCAATGATGTACAATGTGATTATATAACACATATTTTCCAAAATAGACCGATTAAGGGTTCAGAAGGATTAAACGTAAAGTTGTTGGGAAAAACCTTGTGTCACGGCGTGACAAATTGGGTGTCACGTCGTGACGAGCAAATTGAATGTTCCCATATTCAGAATGGTTGTCATGACGTGACAACTAGAGTTTCATGACGTGACAGAAGCTTCAACCCAAGCCTACAAAATTTTAGGGTTTCTTCCATATTTAAAGCCCTTAACTCATGTCCTAGGGTATCATCGTTAGCCTCTGTCCCTTCCAAACGAACCCTAGCCTCCATTGATGATTCCTTGAGCTTTTGGTGGTTTTTTAGTGACTTGAAGGAGAATGGATGATCTTTGGTGCTTATATCCAACTTACAAGCCTTATTTTCATCTTCTAGTAACTGCTCTGGAACTTTGTGAGTATTCAAGCTTTATGATTCCTTATTGATAGATCTAGACTTTTATGCATTATTCTCCATGTATGGGCTAGTTGGAGTGTTGAGATTCCATAAAGTTGGCAAATTTATGGGTCCTTAAAGTCCTCTGGTGGTTAGATGGGCTAGATCTGAAGACTTGTGGAGTTTTGAACTCTTGTATGATAGATCATTTGAACTCTTGGTGGTTAGATGTGCTAGATTGAAATTCCATGTAATTAATCACATAATAAGTCATTTTATAGAGGTAAGGATGGTGGATGTTTTCTTACTTGGGGCGATGTGGGATGCATACCCCTTTATATAAAAGATGAAAGCAAATATTATAACTCTATGAAACATGATAAACCATTTTATAGAGGTAAGAGAGTGAATTCTTACTTTGGAAAATGTGGGATGCATACCCCTTATATAAAAACTGAAAGTAAATATTGTATTATCAATTGGGCGATGTGGGATGAGTATGAGTGGCTAGAAAATAAAAACTCATGCAAGGGAAAAACCACAAACGTATGACCTCATGTGAATTGTCCAACGACTTAGCCATTGAACTACACTTATGTTTTGGTTATATCTCACATAATATGTAAATATATATATATATATATATATATATATATATATATATATATATATATAATTTACAAAATAAATACATGTATAAAAAAACGACGAGAACAAAACTCTAACACGAGACCTCTTGGTCTAACGACAATGCACATAACCAGGCAAGCTACACGCTTTTTGTGATATTACTTTTCGAAATATATATATATATATATATATATATATATATATATATATATATATATATATATATATATATATATATATATATACCTTAAAAATCATTTACCACATTTTGCTGAATTTTAAGAGGTATAACCCTTACAACATCATATACAACAACTTTATGCATTGAAAATATACATCTTATCTGTCTGTCAAAGTCTTTTGAACTAACAATCCCTCAAATTTTGCGGATTGAATCGGTCAAATTCAACTTAGACCCACATTATATAACACACTCAATCGTCTCAGCACTAGCATCGAATTTATTGATTTCATCTCTTTCTAAGTTATATTTTTACTTGATTTTCAGGTATCCGATGATGTCGACGCCACCATCCTCGCTGGTCTTCTCCAGTCGTCACTCTTCAAGTAAGATTCTAGGTTTTCAATCTCTTGATTTCTCTTATTTCTCTCCCTTCTGTTCATCTGTTTCAGTCACCATTGTGCATTACGTGAAGCTTGCATTACGTCAAGATCTTTCTGTACATCATGTTTTCTCTATTCTTTGGCTTTTTTAGTTCTGCTCACTCCTCCTCTTTGGGTTCTCGTCAATTTCTCCCTTAGATCTGTAAGTTTGCTCAAAATCTGAAAGGTATAGTCATTGTTAAATTAATTCACTTAAATTTGAATCTTTCATCTATTATCGATCTGATTTGATTCAATCTTCCGACCTAATATGGAACATTTTCATTTGTACTTGAGTTCAATATTTGAATTTGAGAAAATGATTTAATTTTAGCTACTGTTTTTATACATATTCTTCTTTTTTCTATCATCTTTTTGTGTTTCCATTGATTTGAAACCTATCTAAGCGAAGATCTGGTATAGAATTCGGATCTGTAAAGAAGGAATATATGGGTTTCGAATATCTTTTTGACATCGACACTAACTTTTCTCTTTATCTCCTTGAAACCATATCCCACAGCTGTGAAAATATATACACACACAACGATAGAAAATCTGAAGGCATATATGGGTGTTTTTCTTTCACATACGAAGGCATACATGGGTTTTTCTCTCTTTTCATTCAACATCCCTTTCACTCTCGACATTCTCACTATTGATTTTACAAAAAAAAAAGTATTAACCATACGTTTGTATCATTATTGGATCTTTTTTGTTATTTTTTGCAAGAGAAAATAGAGTTTCCAGGAGAGTGAAACCGTTTCGTTGATATGCAATATGATTTAACAAGCTTAGTGGAGCATTTATGGATATTTTCATAGCTGTAACTAGAGTTGTAGACATAAGAAAGGGATGCACACCAAGTTTTTGATAAGAATCCCCAACCAAATTGCATCTCAAATGGCCAAGTTGAGTGTTGCTCGGTCTTACTTTTACCCACATAAATTCAGGACCTCTTCGACCAAAGTTAGCCTCACCATCCAACATAATATTTGATGTGCATACAAGCAGCAAACAACAAACAACCATATTTCTTTTTTAGATGATGATTCAATGTAAATCTTCAAGATATTTGAAAGATTTTATCCAATTTTTGTGTCAAAAAGAGTTTTTTTTTTTTTCATAAAAATGGTTATTAAATTCAAAGTTTGTTATCTAAACTGGAAGTTGGAATAAAAATGCAGTTCCTGAATGGATTGTTGATTTCACTTTCTACTGATTTTGCTTTTGGTTTGGTTGCAGGTTTCTACCCATACTTACTTGATACTTACATAGATGACAAGTAATTTGAAGACTTCACCCAGGATCTTCAATGTATTTGTCTACTTCATCTTCTCTCTAATTTACCATTCTTTACTGCAAAAGATCGTACACATATCATTTCATATTTTGATGATTTAAATTAATTGGGATGTTGGCTGTTCAAAATGTAGAAAATAATTCATTTTAAAAGAAACGTAGAAGTGGTTATCACTTATCCTTCACTAATATTTATTTTAATTTAAAGTGGTTATGTCCTTGGATGTTATTTACAACTATAAGGGGTATCTAATGTGTGCATATATTAATTGTTTTAATTCCATTTTCAAATACAACGCCTTGCTTCTTGTGTGTATTGTTTTTCCAATTTTACTAATTCCATCTTCACATCTATCGTCTTTGTTTTTTGTAGGTTGAACAAATTCTATTTTTTGGTCGTTACGGGTGAAAATGGGTTGATTTTTGTTGCAAGAAATGTATTGTAGTAATTTAAAAGGGAAAGTGAAGCATTTGGACATACGTTTATATATATATATATATATATATATATATATATATATATATATATATATATATATATATATATATATATATATATATAAAATGTATTATACTTCTCTTACTTAAAAAAACAATTTTAGCAACTAATCTGTTTATTTTAGAATTGACGTGATAGGGAATTCATGTTTTTTAATATGTTTTTCAATGGGTACTTATAGGTTTATAGCATCGTACTTTAAATTTGTAGCATGTATGTAGGAAGCTTGGAAATTGAAGAGTTGTTATGTTTGAAAATCGATGACTTTATTGGTTTAGACTGATATTGTTTTATACAATATTTTATTGCATTATGTAATTTTAATCTTTATTTATCTATCATTATGAAATTAAAAATCATATTACGCTGCGTTGCTACCTACCGATAAAGAGCTATCAATGGTTGTATCAAAAGATCTAAAAAAAAACTGCTTTCATGAATATGTTATCCGTCTTTTGTGACAAAAAAAACATAAATCATACTTATATTAAAAAAATGAACATTTAATTGGGTTTGTAATCAACTATGTGCATTTATATAAAAAAGAGCAATGTACATTTATTTCTAATCCATAAACACATTTTCTTTTTGAAACCGTTTGCGCAAAAAAAATCGTCTCTGTAAACTAATGTCTGAAAAAACTATTTGTACACGTCGTTTGGCGCAGGTAAACGACTAGTATGTATGTATATATATATATATATATATATATATATATATATATATATATATATATATATATATATATATTACTAGTTTATAACTAGTGACAACCACGGTTATAAAATTAATTAAACTTTCATATAAAAAGTCAAAACTATTAATTAATTATTTTAAATAAATTATTATTTAAGATAAATTTATTTAGTTATATAAAATTATAATCGTTGATTTAAATAAATAAATGAAGTTATATCATCTTATAATATGTATTAAATTTATTTTATTTTACAATATAATGTTATTAATTTAATATAATTAGAGTGGGAAAATTTTAAATTTTGAAATTTAAATAAAAAAATCAATTATTATTTTAATGTAATTAGAGTGAAAAAATTTAAAATTTAAAATTTGAAATTTGAAATGAATAATTAATAGGTTGACAAGTGGCATGATAATGGATATATAACATTAATGAGGTGTTCTAATTGTATGACACTTGTCAATAGAAGATTAAACTTATTCTTTTATTAAAATAGGGATATATACATATATATATATATATATATATATATATATATATATATATATATATATATTAGTTTATAACCCGTGGAAACCACG